>NC_040894.2:11364723-11709307 GCF_900634795.4 Betta splendens | reverse complement strand
TGAAACAAAATGGTGATGAGAGCTCACATTAATAAGGAACCGCAGAAGCCGGAGATTTGACGCGATCCAACCTGCGCCCGCGGCTCCCGGGCGATAGACAAACAGATGGTATCTCTGAAGGAATTCATCTTGCGAAAGTTGGAATGGGTATTCTTGGATGGGGTACCCTCTGACTCGCTGGCACCGACGCCGGAGTCTGGCAGTAATGATGGCAGTCATGGTGGATGGCCTCGCTGATTACATCGCTCAGCCTTATGACTTCGCCCAACAACTTCCAAAAATAAACACGCGAATAAATAAGCAAATCCGCCCGAGTTGCGCCGCGGCCGATGCTGAGGCTGCACAGTGTTGATGGAATTGATTTGCATGGCTTCATCGTACATCAATAGAGACGCAGGCGGTGGAGGTCTGCAGGCGGAGGACGGTGCGGCCTGCCGTGGTCGCTACTGGTTTGAATAGTGTGGCTTTCTAATGGATTCATTTGGAGATTGGGTCCAAGGTCTTTGTGCTTTAAGGGTCTTAGTGTGTTTGTTGATTAGAAAGGGGGGCATTTATTCAGCGAGCACAAGACTGATCTGTCTGTGCTGCTATTGTTCCGTTTTCCCCCAGTTCGACCCCCCCATGCCGCCGCCGCTGCCGCCGCTCCAGTGCTGAGATACAGCTTCAATCACTTATTGCATTACAGACAACACTTAAAATCCGTATTCCGTGTCAGGTGATTTACGCCTTCGGTAAGCAGCTATGTAATAGGCGGGCTAATGCACGGGGAGTCATTCATTACTACATCTTGCCTTGGGGCTTACTTTCAGTAATGACCAGCTCAGTGTAAGTGTGTCTCGCTTGGCACCTGTAGCAGATCAGAGGCTCAGCCCGTTGCCGCCGGTGATAAGTCAGCCCGTCGCTAGTTCAGCCTCCCGCGCGTCGCTTCGCCCGTCGTCCGACTCGTTGACGTCTGGCGGCTCTTCCGCGTATTAGTTTGGGCTAAATATTGCGGCGATGTAGTTTTTCTGCTCAGCTTTTCCAAACCAGATGGAAGCGGTGGCCGGCCGAGCTCACTGCCCCTCAGCTACAGCCCTCCTCGCTCACACTGAGAATATGTGAACTTCCTGTCCATAAAACATAACAACACAGCCATTATATTCATGACAGTGCAGTCATTATAGGAATGACAGCCTTCCTGCTGCCCATTGTTGCCGTCGGAGCCAAAGAATTGATGAAAAATTGATGGTTTGCCGTGTCTGTGCTGGGCAGTAGGTGGGAACCTGTCAGAACAGGCTGGAGGTGGACTGACAGACGGGATTTAAACAGCTCATGAAAAGAAGTTGGGATTGACTTTGACAGAAAGCACCTATAGTCGGTGTTGACTCGCCGCTAATTGCAAGGTAAGTCCTTTCTAGATGCTGCAGTGGTGAAACAACGCAGATTAAAGAGACGCGGGAGCACTAATTAGTGCTGCTCAGTAACAGACTGGAACATTTACGAGCACGCAATCAGATGATGCGTTTGAAAGGTGCCGTTTGCCACCAAGCCGAGCGGTGCAGGGAAGCTCGGGCGAGGGGTTAAAAGGCATTTTGCAGCCATTGTTTCTGCTGTTCTAATGAAAGCTGTGCTTGAGCCACTTGCAGCAGCAGGAACAGGAAGAGAGACACAGCCTCTCTCTTCTCCGGGTGGAGGCAGGGGAGGAGAGGGAGGGCTTTCTGGAGCCGCTGTGGCCCTCAGTGCTTGTACCCTTGCCACAGGCCTGCGCTGAGGTGGACGGCCTCTATCTTTGGCCACGGCCGCGAATTAATTAGTCGCACATTCGCGGGGCAAACAGTGCGTTGACAAACCTCCGCAGGTCCGCTGGATCGGTATTAGTCAGCTGGCCGGGAGACAAGAGCGGGGCAGCTTGTGACAGGATGCCCGCCTCTACCTCCAGTTAAATGAGCAGTCGCATCTGCATTAGGCTCAGCCTCCGCTCACAGCGTCCACGCTTCTTCTTCTTCATGTTTTTAAGTTGAGCATTCTGGTGATGCTGCCCAATGTGTCTCCTCCTCATTCGCA
This sequence comes from Betta splendens, assembly GCF_900634795.4. Lineage (NCBI taxonomy): Eukaryota > Metazoa > Chordata > Actinopteri > Anabantiformes > Osphronemidae > Betta > Betta splendens. The sequence continues at coordinate 11,707,264 of NC_040894.2, read as the reverse complement.
TGCAGATTATGGCGTGGCGTGATCTCCTTTGTGAGCACTTGAGCAGCCATTAGCGCATTTCATTGGTGAAAAGTTGGCACCGTTGCGTTCGGTGGATTTATCCGGACGTTTATTGTGAACTTCCTGTCATCCTGAGAGTTTTATGAGCGCCGTTTCATTTGGCAGTTGCGGCGGCGACGGCGGCATCAGCACATAACGCTGCAAAACCCAAATCCATCCAAGTCAAATAAAATACCAACGGACGTAAAAACATTTCAAACTGTTCCCTAATTGCTTGAACATTAGCGCGAAACAGTCACACTTGGTTTTGTGTGAGGTAATTATTAGCAGGTTTGGTCAAATTAAAGATTTTAGTCCAACAGCTACCTGAACACAGTCCTGCACAGCAGCCACCGCTACGTGGTTCCGCTGCTGCAACCTTGTGTATAATTTAACAGGCACCTAGGAAAAGTCTTTTTACGTCGGCTTCATGCTGTTATGCATGAAATAGACATTCAAACATGGTATTTTTATGTCGTTTCCAAGATTCTGAATATAATGATGTCAAGCAGAGCATGAAAATAGATGGTAATGACCGTAAAGCGTTCCACCTCACTCAGGGCATTGTGTTCATCAGCGCTGATGCTCGTTAGAGCCGCAGCCGCCCTGTTACGACGCGGAACCGGGCGCCGGGGATGTAAATCCGCGTCTTTGGAGTCGAACTGTTCTGCATAAACGCGTATACGCACAAAAAAAAACCCACACAGCCAGTGGATCAAAGGATGTTGATAAACAGGAAACCAGTTCATTAGGTTGGCGGCGTGAACAGCGGGAGCTCCGAGCTCGTCGCGGCATAAAGGGAGAAACCATGACCCCGGCAGACAAAGGAGGCGAGCTCCCGGTGTCATGCATCTGAAAGGGGACGGCAGCATGCAGTCAGTGGCACCGCTCAGGCCCTTTATGTGTCCCATGTTACTGAATGATGCTTTTCTCTGGGTGCTGAACTCAAATGTGCAGTGAAAGGACGAGCACCAGTGAGAGGAGGAGGGTAAGCTTTAGGACATGACCAATTAATGAAACATGGCCCATTAACAAAGTAAAGCCATCCATTATAGAAATAAGTCCAATAAAACCCCTAAATCAATGGCGCACTGTAGCATTGTGAACGACATACGGTTTCAAATCAATCCAAGGGAGCACATGTAACATGACGGGGGGCGAAGGGCCACTTGAGCTCATCTGACAGGTCCGCGGGTCGTCTGTACATCAGTAACCGGCGCTGTTGTACCTGCTGTCGCTCAGCGGGTACAGCAGTGACATCCCCACACGCAGCCTCGCAGGCTTTGGTGAATATGCAGAAGAAGAAGCAGAAGAAGGAGAAGAAGGAGGGAGGCAAAGCTCGTGCTCCGAAATGAAACCGAAGCCGGCGCAGGTGCAAGTGCAAAAGGCGGGGGGATCGACAAGTCCACGATGTTTGTAAGTGGGCGCCGCCAGGAAGCGCTCCCTCTCCCCTGCGACGCCTCAGTCCCGCTGTGTGTGCCCTGCAAATGTCCCCTGATTCCACCAGATATGACAGAACCACTTACTACGGTTGGAGGCTGGAGAAACCCAACTTTCTGCAGTCATTCCGTCTCCGCGCTACTTTGAATATCTTCAATTTTGACCGTCATAAAGCCTCTTGATGTCTCGGTCCTTTTCAAAACAGAAAAAAACGCTGTGAGCTGCGGAATCGCTGGGCTCGGACTGTGCATGCAGAACGAGCGGTTCACCCGGAGATGAAAGCTCTGCACAGATAAAAGCCCTGCGAGGATGTGGGGTCATCGCAGCGCTGACAATGTCCAATATCTGGCTTTACTTTTAAGAGCGGTGTCCTAGTGTCCCCGAATTGAATGTTGAATAACAGTAGTTGTGGGAACAGACATCAATAGCTCCAAGCTTCTTTTGAGAGAGAACTGAGCTGGACTAAAATCACAATTTATCCATCTCAAAAGAGCCTGTGTTGCTGTCGCGCAGACGATATTATTTCCCCCTTTATACAAAACACGGCCACAGCGGCGGAGAAGGCAAACTGCATCATCTCTCAATTTTCATTTGTCCTTCATTTCGCTAGCAGCGTCTGGCTGCACGGGAACAAGACATAACGTAATAAAAATCTAACCTCGCTTCTATTGTCTCCTCCCTTTGAGAATCCGCTTCACTCGTCTCGCTCTATTCTGTGCGTTTCACATTAAAAGCAAAAAAGAAACACGGTTTGGATTAAATGAAGCTTGAGAACAAGTAGCTCACGTAACACAGGGCGACTCACAGCCTTAGAGACACCACCACACGCTGCTGGACTGGTGTGAACTGGTGTTTGAGGCTTAAAGGGTGAAGGGTTGGACTTATACATCATTATCATTAGCATAATTTGGAATGTGTGTGAAACAAAGACATTTAAAAGCATAGACCAGAGGCTAAATGTTGTTTAGCTTAAGTAGACGTGAAACAAGTGTGTGAGGGCCGATGGGCTGACATTTGTTGACAGTGAGGCATTTCCACCCAGCTGGAGCCAGTGTGTGCGTTCTAATGATATGCTGATCTCTTGTATTCTGTAAAGTCTTGTGAAAAGCCCGATCATTAATTTTCGCTTATTCCGCCAGTGATGTTTGACGCCGTTTGACAATATCTACACACAAATTAAAAAATCAACACGGCAGCCGAGGACTGTGTGAGCTACTGTATAGACGGAGGCCATTAAATATTAATGTTTTCCCACGAGGCGGAACATGAGCTGGTGGCGTCTGCGTGCGTCGTGGCCCGGAAAAGCGTCCGGACACGTATTCATCTGTAAATGTGCCGCAGCAGCGCAAAGAATATCGGACGCCCCGCGTGTCGGATCCAGCGTGGAGCCCCTTTCAGGGCAACTACTGTACTGTCCTGTGAACCGGAATTCTCCTTCTCTGTGGCTGTTGATCAATGGACCTGAAGAGGGGAGTCGTGACACCGAATTCTTTACAGTGTGTTGTTAGTGCAGCGGGCACCATTAGGGGTTCACGCCCGTCTTCATTCGTCAACCCAGATTAGAAAATGAGCTTTTCTCGGACTCTTCGCTTTTCCCACTCATAATTGCGGTTTACTGTCCTTTGCTGGTTTGATCCTAATGGAGGCAGTAAACCTCTAAAAATGGGAATGACTCCATTTACTTGGAGTGCTTTCCCAAGTGTTGCGCCAAGAAGACTCATTTCTCATCACATTTTTCTCTCATATTATTGAATTTGTATTTTCATCACATTTCGCAGCCACTGGCCGAATAAATTGGAGTCTGTGTCTGTCTAATTAGAGGGAAAATGAATCCATACCCAAAAGGATGTGTGTGTTTTTGGTTAAGGTTAAATGTGTCTTGTTTGTTCCTCTATGAGGAGCTTCTTTGTACAGAGGAGCTTTATTTCCCCCGTCTGTCCTAATTAGTTGGGGGAGCGTGGTAATGAATACTGCAACAGGCTGTGGGGAAACCTGTACACAAGTCAGGCCTAAATGCCAAAATCATGGGGACGCAGGCCAGAAATCTGCTATATGTGATCGCCTCCATATTTACTTATTGTCATCACCATGAAAAATGCTAACCCCTACTTCCGTCTCCTTATCGTGCTCCCTTTCTTTCCTTCAGCATTGTTTTCTCCTTTCTCCCCCTCTGACGTCGACCTTCGTTCTTTCAAGCTGCCATGTTTTTCGTTATCATCAGAGACAAATGAGAAACAAGAGAGGAGGAACGCCTCGGGGCTCGTGTCCTCACATCATCACCACTCCCTTTATCTCTGGCTCGCCCCACCCTCTCTCGCTCCCCGTCCTCCATCTTTCCGTCTCCCTGAGTGACAGCTGGCAGCCGGTAGGGTACGGCGGGCGCGCCAGCCCGAGTGCCGGCGCCTGCCAACGGACTCGAGAAGACACGCGTTTAGGCCTCGCGCGTCGCTGCGGTGGGAGGCGGGAAGGCACGCGGCGCCGCGGTCATCGGAGCACGCGACCGTACGGCCACGCGAGGCCCGTAAATGAGTCCGGTGGGGCGGGCCGGGGGCGGAGGCCACACAGCCTGCTGCCAGGAAACCAATCACCGGGAGCAGCCGCATCGGAGGAGCCGATTAGAAAGAAAGATTTTCAGATTGAGATTCAAATTCGATGAATCTGTTGTTGACGATATCCTAAAATAATTCCTCATGACACCACGAAGAATTCATTGCCTCCGCTCGGTTAGCTTGTTCTATTTCCGCCGTAGCAACAATTAAAGTCTGCTTTGTTGCTCGTGTGCCTTTTTTCCCTCCATTTTTCTTCCCCACCAAAGGAGCAATGGGTGCTTCTCATTTAAATTCAGGAGCTTTATGAAACGCTGCAAAGGGAAGACGTCTCCTGTAATGACTCTGCGATATGCAAACAGCACCTTTTATTACCTGAACAGCATGTGCCACCTGCTTCCCGTGTGCAAAAACACCCAGCAACATATATAAATGTTTAGCTTGGCACTAGCGAGCGCAGATGAGCACAGTGTTGGAGATGTGATATTCCTACCCATAAGTGGTGTCGAAAACAGGAGAGACAGCCTCCGCCGTTACTCTTTGATAATTATCCCCTTTTTCGTTCTTTTTGAGACTTCCCCAGCGGCAGACGGCTTCATTCGCCCTGAATAGGAAGTGACATTTGGGTCAGCTCTGAAAACCCAATATCTGATTAGTGTTTTGTTGAGGCTGGGTTGCAGAATTTCGCAACAATTTATGAGGCTGCAGAGGTCACGAACGCCAGGACCTGAGATTATGTGAAATGCGTACACAACACAAGAGAACAAGCCAAACGCACAAACAATAGCTGTAGATGTGTAATCTGGGATTATTCCGGTACACGGAGGGCATGTCCTGCACTTTATGAATACGTACAACACAAAAAAGAAATGGACAAAACACAACATCACACTTGAACCTTGAGGGGATCAAGCAAGACACGCTATAATGAAAAACCAGGGATATAGAGATTTGTTGTTCTGTTTTGACGGAGGAGGAAAATCAGACGGAGGCACACAACCCGGGACACTGGGAATGTCGTTCTTGCTGTTAGCACCTGTTAAAGGTGTTAGCATCCAGCATCGTAACACTGGTTTCTACCATTAGCTGAGACAAGTTTAATTAACAGAACAAATGGGGCCACCGCCGCGAGTCCTCGGTGACATCAGGTGTTTCTGGATTTTGCTGGATTTCTAATAAATTGCTTTATTGGAGAGACGGTGGCACGGGACAGGAAGCAATGGCATCCTTCTTTCCTTGCATCAATATATTAATTATAGAAGCGCTAGTTTATACATTCACTGGCACAAGCTTCATACAGTAAATGTAATGATTGTCTGGTTATTGCGAGTGTTCAGGCTGCTCCACCCTCTGGCCATTTAAGTCACACTTAGGTTTCAGTGGTCACTGGGATTCCTTTTTTTACGAGCCCACTGATCAATCAGCCTCGTAACTCAGTCCAGCTGATCAATCATGTTTACATGAATAATTCACAGGCCGTCAGAGGACGCTCACAAGCAGGACTCTGTCTGATAGGTGTCTTCCTAAAGGCTCAAAGAGTCGTGTTCAGTCGCTGACAGAAGCCTGTGTGTTTGAACAGTGTGGCAACAGGAAATCAAAACGACACATTTACATGCTGTTAAGATGTCACACTATGATCGTAGCTCTGTTTTCATATTCAACAAGCGTAAAAGCAAATTGTGATGAGTCAGGGCTTTGTGTCGCTGGTCTTTGTTGCAGGATGTCCTTCCATTCATTAGTCAGCATCGAACAAACTCTGAATGATGTGTTATTGTGCTAGCGTCAAATAAATGTGACACCCACAATCAAAGTCTGAACATTACACTCAAACAACTAATACATGCTTTTGTTGTCATTTTTAGTCATAGTTGTTTAAGGTGCTAGCTCTTGATTCAGTGGTTTAAGTTAAACCACCAGAGTAAGAAGGGGAACATAACAGTAAGACAGTTGACCTCAGAAATCTTGGCTGTTTACGTGGGGATCCACGGCTGCACACGTGGTTCAGGAAAGGTTCAAGCGTGAACCTTTCCTGATTCAGACCTTCTGATGACAGAAACGGGATCCGGGTGGTTAGTGAAACAACCACACACATTTTCATGTCATTTCATTTCTTTCTGCTCACACGTTTTCCCCCTTTTTAGATCAGAGCTTGTGGTCCGGTGCTCGTGTGCAGCCGGCGGTGGCGATTCATTCGATAAAGCGGCAGAAACCATTAATAACAGGCCCGTTGTAAAGCGCTGCATCTGGAGACCGGAGCATGAAAGCAATCAGAGCCTGTTGCAGCGCCCACGTTGGGTCACATTACAGTCACACATCAGCCGCGCAGGAGCGGGCAGACGGCGCCCAGATGGACGGACTCGCTCCCCCGTGACCACCCCCCCCTTCTGCCCCGGGGCAGCGCCTCCTACCGAGCCCCGGGCTCAGCGCTCTGTGAAATCAGAGGTGATGATCAATTGCGCTGGAAATTTCTTCGAAGGTCCAAAATGGAGTTGCGCGGCCCCGGCCTGCCTCCTGAATTTTTAATTTTTCCGTGTGCGGAAAGACAAACGAGCGCCCTTCGCGGAAAAGCCTCGAGCAGTTTGAGCGGTAATGCTCGGTGTTTAATATCACGGGACACGGTGGTTGTAGGTGCAAACACGCTAAAATACATTCTAGAATTGATGAGCTTTTTAGGATATTGTGTCGTAACTTTATTATACAAGCACCTCGATTCTTTTAAAACCTAATATGGGCCCAAACTGGATCCTTTCCCTGTGTTTGTCCTTCGGTGTGATTTTTTTACAGTAGCACAGTTTTCACTGTCACAGTCGCACAGGCGTACGGCCGTGGATCCCATCCAACACCCACACACTCTCTGAGAATAAAGAAATGAATTGTGAATCAAAAATGCCGGGAAAACATAAAATCTCTTGACATTGAGGTTATTAGATTTGTGACTAGGCAGCAAGTTTATGGCAGGAAGCTTTTCAGAGGCTAGAAGGAGACAAAGAAAGTTAATCTCACTTAGAACAGTAAAATCTGCTATATAGCTAATGAAGTATTATACTGTGGTCAATGATGTAGAGGCTCTGCAGAGGGCTTACGCAGTGTGTATGTATAGTAGAGAGTGTGTGTGTGTGTGTGTTTTGTTGTATGAGTAGGGGTTTGTTTGTCAGGAGGTTGCGGTGATAATGCTGCCATCAAGAAGCCTTTCAAGGGAGAACGAGCATGAGCATCGGGAGCGGGAGAGAAAGGTGAGAAGTCAGTGGAACAGAAATAATAAAGTGAAGGGAATTAACTGGTCAACATGAGGAAATAGAGGGTGTTTCAGGTGTGACAGGTGTGTGTTTGTGAGCTCCGGGCCTCCAGTCAGTTTTTCAGTCTGAAGAGGTCCAAGTCAAGCGCATATTGATCCTGAAATAGATCATCCATTCAATAACGACCATGGCCTTATACTTATAAGTAGGAATATTGATGAAGGTGTACAGTTACAGCATATTTAACTATATTTAACTGTGGCTAACGTTGCCTTAATTAACTGTATGAAGCTAATGTATTTATGTGCAGTTCTGCTCATGTGATGTTTGAACAGGTTGAGGTGGAGTTTCCTGGAACTCCGAGTCAAGGACACGTATCTTTAAAGATCACTGCTATATTTTCCCCAGCAGGAGGCCAAATGTCATCAGACCGAAAAACATGGCTGAGCAGCAGCAGTGTCAGAGGTCGAGATGGAGAGAGAGCAAAAGAGAGAGAGCGAGAGAGAGAGAGAGAGCTTTCCCCCCAGAAGCCTAATGATGGGTATGGAGACCAGCAGGTTTAATGGCAGGGCTAACAAGCTGGCTGACCTGCTGCAAGACCTCAGGGAGAAACATATGGATCACTAAGGATTCAATCACCTCCACTGTAACCGTTGGAGCTGTGCATCAGGCGTCACCGTGTCGAAGAGAAGCAAGAGTGATCAAACCTCTGGAGAAATACAGGGTCATGTCAGATGTCAGGTATTAGACGTATTTATCCTGACGTTACTTCACATTCTGCCTGCGCCGGCGCCGAGAGCTGGATTTTTGCAGGTACTTGATGATCCGGGTCCCCAAGGCCATGCGAGGAAACCCTGGAGGCCTTTTGTGTTCAAGCTAGAGAAAACCTTGAGAAAGAGACGGGGAGGAAATGATGCCTTCAGCTCCCGTCCTTGTGATCGTACTTTCTGCCAATCTGCATTCGTCGGGTCCTGTTGACTCCTTCCGAGCCTAATCTGTTTTCCTTTTTACCTCATGTACCGGCAACCCGCGAGCCCATTAAATCATCAGACCTTGTTGGTTATTGACCATGTAGCATACACAATCGCCCGCAGCCTTCACGTGCAAGTGCACGTTAGCTTTTTAATAAAGGGAGCGCGCGGCATAAACAACGTGCATTCACGTTCGACGGTCAGACGGACTCGCTGCAGATTGACGTGGTCGCTCGGATCAGCCTGGGCTATTTCTGGCTTTTTTCGGTCCGAGCTCGCCGCGGGCAGGAGAGCGAGGCCGGAACACTGTCTGCTCAGCTGAGTGGTCGAGTGAGGGCGACCCGTCACGCGAACAGAGGAGGCTTTTTAGAGGAAGCATTTTTTTTTTTTTTTTGGAAGGTGAAAGCGCCCACCGGACCGGCGCCTCCACGAAACACGAGTGGACAGAAGCTCGAAATGGGCCGGTTCTTTTCTCCGTTGACTCATTAAACAGTGCTCTGTTAAAATTATGCATCAAATGCGTTTTCCCTTCTGTCCATCTCTATTCTTATCCCTCCTCATTTCCTCCTCGTCTCACACCTTTTTTTTCCCCACTGGCGTGTTGACCTTGTCCCTTTTTCCACCTTGTTCAGTTGTGAGATGCTCCACAGAGTGTAATGTGACTGTGTGTGTGTGTGTGTGTGTGTGTGTGTGTGTGTGTGTGTGTGTGTGTGTGTGTGTGTGTGTGTGTGTGTGTGTGTGTGTGTGAGGGGACAAAGAGAACACAGTGAAGAGAGAACCAGAGGGAGCAGTGAGGTGTCCAGCACTTAAATTGCCTGTTTATTTCCAGTCATTGCATCAATTACACTGATGCAGCTTAAAAACGAGCGTGTGCTGATGGTGGGTTTTTTTGTGCACGTGGGAGACGAGGGTGGAACCGAGAAACAGTTGAGAACGATAGATCCAGATTTTTTTTTGTGCCGCACTGTGCAGTTCGTGGATTCACATGAGTCACGAGGAAGCACAAAAGCGTTTTTCCGCGGTTTGGTTGCCATGGAGAGAAACAGAGGAATCTCAAGCCGCGTTGCGTTTTGATTATGATCCTTTTGACAATCAGCGGATTCGCGCGCGCGGCCGAGCGCCGACGCGCGGTCCGTGGGGGTCGGCCAGCGGCTGCACCCCCACCCGCGGTCGGCGGCTCTCTGGGGAGGAGGGGCGTGTCTGCGACAGGCTGCAATGATTAGTGGTGCTCAGCGGGCAGAATTTATCAGACTCAGCCAAGGCCGTGAACCATTTCAGCCTGCAACTCTGCAATTTGTCTCCCACTTTGCCTCGTGGAGCAGCGTCGGCGGCTCGCGGGTGCGCGCGTGCAGCACAGACGCCCGTGTTGCGCTGTGCCTTTCTGGATATGCCTCGTATAATGAGGACGATAGCAGGGGTGAGACGCTGGATGATCCTATGTTTGCCTGACAAGGTGTCACTGTGAATACAATTACAGTTTTAACACGTCCTTAGTCTCTTGTTCTGCTGTAAACGCAGCAAATACTGTGTGGGAAACTGCTGTTTGTTAGTAGCAAATGAAAAATGAATGACAAGTGATGGTAATATTGTCTAAGGCCCCAAACACAAATATGCCAAGTTTAGCAGAAAAGAAGCTTTTCAAATTAACACATGTTCTGGATGATATTATACCCTGTACAGACGTCATGTAAAAGGTTTCTGTGTTTCGACTTGATTCCACCCTGTAAATATTATATGGTTTTAAAAATCTGTTCAGAGCAAACTGGCATGTTTTGTCTTTAATGTAAAAATGTACATGTTCTATGTTGAGACAAAAAAAACAGCAACTTTTTTTTTTTTTTTTATACACGTATCCAGAACGCTGTCCTTAACTTGAACTTGCCGAACCCTCTGCCAAACATTCAATGTGGATTCTCCACTGCTGCAACATATTAAATACCATGAAAATGTCACTTGAGTCTGTGTAGAGACTGACGTGGACGCAATACCACAGAACCCACATGAACAGAGCTCCATCAGTCTGGTTGCTTCCATAAAGTCAATGTAAAGTCTTACACCAGAGGATTGGTGGCTCAGAGCGGGTAGAAAACTACTGGGACTAGGCTGCTCCCGTGGGGGTGAGGGGGGGTTAAACTCAGAGGACCTACAGTATATTGATTTAACATGAGTGACGATGCAGGTGCATTGTTCTTCATTGGCAGGAAACACGCTTGTCTTCTGATCTGGGCCTCTGCTGACACACGCTCCGCTGTCTGTCTGCTGCTCGGTGCAGACGGTGCGGGATTTGAAAGCTTTTATTTTGAAAAACAGCTACCTGCTGTGGCTAGCACAACGCTGCGAAAGCCACTTGATTGGATCAAAACGGTAAAACTGAGGACCTGACACCTGAACAACGAGCTGAACCTCTCTATGAAGCTTCTCTCTTCATCAGCACATACCGGGACCTGCTCCACAGTTGGCTTCAACACCTTCCTCAAATAAAAAAAAAAGCCCTTTAACACGTCAGTTGGACTCCTCAACCTGTAATGGGTTAGTTTCAAAAAAATTTATAAAGTATAATAATTCATTTATTATTTAAGGAGATCTGCTAATGGAAGCGATTGTTACACTCGTCGCCTTTATGAAGCCGCGTGGTTTCCTGTGTGGCAAATATCAAAGTAAATCCACGCATTAGAAGCTGCGTTTAACGAGCTACTGAATATCCAATCACCCTGGTCTGGCACGGAGCACGAAGCCCACAGATGACAGATTTACCGCTCTGCCTCTAGGCCCCCCGGGGAGCTCACGCCGTTTTTATGGTAAGAGAAACAATTCATCACACGGCAATTCGTCAGCGGGGAAACTTTTAATTAATGCTGAAACGTGCCGACCTTTGAAGCGGCCGCCGCCGTGTTCGTTTCCTCCCCTGGACGCTCGCACCTCTCGCTCCCGTGCCGCCTCCTGCGTCGCCGACTGTGCTTTTCTGTTCACCCATCTGCTTTCACATCGACGCTATGTCACTGTGTTTTCACAGCTTTCCTCTTCCCTCATCCTCACTCTATATTCCCTCCATGTTTACATCAGCTTCACTGGCCCGGCGCCGCCAATAGTGGCGTCGTGGCCATCGCTGCCCCCTATTACCAGCATTTTATCTACTTTATATAACTCCCAACCAGCTCGTCTGAATTCCCGCATCCGTGTTTTCATCTCTCCCTTTGCTCCGCTCTCCTCTGCTCCGAATTAGCAACATCAAGGCTGAGAATGAAAGAGAAATGGCCAATCAGAGAGGGCAGTGGAAGAGGAAACTATTGGAAGGGCTCAAAATGGAGCCGGCACAAGCAAATTGGACAGTAATAAGCACAGAAGTGGGCCTTGATGTACAAAAGTCTACATAATAGAGAAAAAAAGAGCCGGACAGATTGATTCTGAATGAAATTAAAGAGGACGAAGGGGAGAATGAGATGGAGTAAATTGAGCATTACATACTGCATTACAGTATCACTTAATTAACCGTGTAAAAGCTTTCTTATTAGGACTGATGCTCTCCTCACTCAAGGAGGGAGGAGAGAACGCTCGCACAGTTGTCATTGAGACGGGACTCGGCGGCGAAAGAGCAACAGCAAAGCTGAGGACGAGAAGGAGCAGGAAACAGAACCCCTGACCCAGCTGCTCGCGTGAAATCGTCCCACTTTGGGCCGTTTAGTCTCAATTATGACGCCTCCGTGTCAGCGAGCGGACGTTGCGTTCGCTGAACGTCTGCTCGCGCGGTGGGGGATCCGTGCGCGCGTGCGGGCGTCAGATCATTTCAGTTGCAGGTCCTGCACCTTTGCCATCCATCACTTTTTCATCACGGTGCAGCGTAAACACTTCAAAATACGCGCACTCGTTTAAATCTTTCATTTGTATCCGAAGGAGAAGGTAATGGATGCGACGCAGCAGCAGAGATGGGGACACGCTTAGTCATCGTGAAGAGACGCAGATCATGGTTTTAATGAGTAGGGAATATTTTTTAAATAGGTTTCATTGCTGTCGTTCTTGCTGGCACTACACACATGTACTTTCTACTGTTTACAGTGTTCTCCAATAAATGTACTGGTACTTATTTGCTTATTTCTTTACCTATACTTTTAGGTGTAACATTCAAACCTGTACCCAGCATTTTACTAATTTCTATATTGTTAATAAGAAATGAGCGAGTGTAATGTATGTTGAGTTTAGTTTGACAGCTACATCTACATCTCAGTATCTTGTGAGTTATTTTCAGATTGCTCGGCCAGATTGGAGCTGCAACGGTCCAGATGGGACGCAAAGAGTGTTTGTACAAGCGACTGAGCTTGACTCAGCAGATTTTACTCAGAGAAAATCTGTCACTGTGATTGACGGCTGATGTTAAGGGCAGGATTTCTGAGAGCGGAACAGCAGCTCAGCCTTGTCAAGGTCAACCAGGAGGTGATTGGCAGGAATCCAATTGGAGATTTCAGACAGAAAATTGGAGATATGCAACTTAACCTGTGTGTCAGAGCTGGGAATCAAAAGGTCAGTTAAGTGCCACAGCGATGATAGGATGAATTATGGGATGTGGCGACAGAGCACCAGAGGTTTAGTGGAGCAAAAGACGGGCGCTTGGCCTTGTGGGACCTGACTGGAGACCAAGAAGCACACAAACACAATGTTTGTAAAAGCTGAGGGAACATCTGATAAAGTCTTTGCATAATGATCCTGCTTTGCATCAGTTCCTCTGAGCGTTATTGTTGTGCGGATGTAAACAGACTCAGGCACAAATCGCATCGCCGTCGTTACTTCTTTCGAAACAATTGCCTTTAATTTCAACAAAATAACCTGCACTTTAGAAAAGTAAAATAAGGAAAATGAGGCAGAGCCGAGTGAACAATCACTGCTTCTGATTCATCTTCCCTCCTTATGTCACCGTGTTTGAAAAAGGTTAATAATACTCTATATGTGCTGCTTTAGTGGTTGTCAGTATATGATAAGGTTTGTTTATATAAAAGTTGTTCCATTGTGACTGTTTACAGTCACAGATACCGCTATCTGATGTAGGCTACAGTACCATGGCAACCACGGTTTTGCCCCTGCACCAGTTTCAGCTTTCATTCGCATCTGACATCATCATTAATCAATATCGGAGCTTTTAAGACTGTGAGGCTCACAACTTTTTATTTGTGACATGAAAAGCGACAGAGCACGAGGTGAAAGGTCAGATGCTCCCTTCATCCAGTTAACTTGGTCTCTTTATCAACACCGTCCGCAGCTGGAAGCCATTACGGTAATTTCAAGCCGCGCCGCTGGAGACCAATAAAGTATAAATATCGTCGTATCAGGACACACAGACATCATGTGACAGTACTTACGGTAGATTACTGTAACTCTCCATATCTTGTGCAAATAAAGAAAAACAATACTCATCATAGGCTCAGGGCTTGACAGGAAATCTTTATATTCAAAGGTTTTCCTCAGCAACAACAAATAAGCCTGTGTTATTTTTATCTGTACTGTAAGTCCATGATGCAGTGCAGCAGGACCTACATGTACCAACAGCTAATTGTGCATATTTGAATGAATTCAGGACGTTCGAGCTGTGGAAGGAGGCGTAATTGTTTGGGAGGAAGCAATTTGAGCTTGTTGCCTTTTTATTCTGTAATTGTACAGTAATGTAATCACAATAAAACCTGTTTGTGTTTGTGCAGCTTTTCAAAACAGAACAAGTCCCTATTTCTGCGGAACAAAAGTCCTGCAGATCAGTAAGCAATTAAAACAGGTCATTGGTGCCAAGGTGTCAGGAAATGTGGCATAAAGAAAGCAGACACAGTGACACTGTTATCAGGGCTGTAGAAACTATTTCACACCACCAAAGTACAGTGGTCTCAAGTTTAAACGTCCGATCAAACAGTACAAAGCGCTGCTGCTTGAAGACATCAAGAGTTGAAATGATGGTGTGATGTCGTGTCACCAAGCCTTCAGTGCAGACACCCTCCACCTGCTGCTGCTTCAGGGAAATGAATAAGGGATGGATGGGAGTTGGGAGCCTCATTTACCATTAATTAAAAATTGAAACAGCATAATTTATTATTGGAAATTTATAGTTGTTTATATTCTTATGAATGCACTAAACCACTTTACAAGTAAGTCTATTTTTAAATAGCACAGACTGTATCTGATTTGTTTGGAATTAATGCCATGGGAGTTTGGTGAATAAGGAATAAGTCATTTAATCCTCTAACCAGGAGTAGATTAAGAACAGTAATAAAAACACGACAAACAGGAAATGCGACACGTCTTTGATGCTCAGCTGGGATTTCTCATGACGTTCTTCTGTCCCTGTTCATCCACAGAGAGAAAATCTGGAGCCAGAGGTGAAAATGAATCAACGCTGAAGCCGAGCATAAAACCACAGACGAGAGAGTTGTTGCTGATAAATTCCGACTGTACGCCACGCAGCGTTTATGGACTACACGTGGACAACAGCTGGAGGAGACACAGTCTGCAGCCTCTGAAGACGTGGCGCTGGAGACAACTGTGCAAATGGTGCCTCAGCACCGGCTTCCCTGTCAGCCCCACGTCAGAAAGTAAGAGAATAATACGCGCTTCTTACTTATGCTTCAGTTTGTTAGATAGTTTATATTATATTTTTTTACTGAATTTTTTTTTACTAACTAAAAATACCTTCTGTGTTTCCCTTTTCCAATGCAAACAAATATAATAACAGGAAATGACTCAGTGATTCAATTTGTACAAGAAGAACCAGAACTATAATATGTAATTAAAACTGTAAAAGTCAAACTTAACTGGATCTCACTAACCTATAATTTACCTTCGGTTCATTGATGAAAAGTCACTGAACCTAAAAGTAAAAAAAAACCCAAAGCTACATTGGAGCAGACATAAAGCAGGTGAGAGGATGTGTTGACTGTAGCCCTTTCTTAAACGATGGCAGTAATTAAAAGCGAGGCCATTAAACAAAGTAACACTTATTAGTGAGCTCTAAAGCTCCATTATCCCTCTCGTATGCTCCTTTTGGGCAGGGGGCCACGGGAAACAACCAGTAAAAGGCGGCACTCATTAAACACACACCAACTAGCTGCTGTTGGTCAGAGCATCGCTCTGTTGACACCACAACTGCCTCCTCTGGTTTTTAAAGCCAGTACATAGTTAACGGCAGCAGGATCTACTCTGCTGCGAAAGGTCGCATTTGAAAAGTGATATGCTAATACTGCAATTTCCATAGAGATGCCTTCTACTGCACAACACAGTAACATAAATAAGTATGTCTCAGTATATTGAACCTATACTGGTCAGATTTCAGGGGTGAAAATAAGGTCGGAGAGAGTCTGGAGAATTTTGAGGCGCTGGAAACGACGGCGCGAGGGATCTCGGGATTCAGAGCAAGTTTTATTTGAGAACTAAACACTCCCACAGTTGGTATTTCATGCAGTAGAAACCCCCACACACACCGAGAAGTCAGAGTCGAGCATCAGCCGCGCAGGATCTTTTCTGAGCCCCGGAGGCGGCATGTAACTCTTCATCCTCTTCGATTTCTCATACGGTGAAAGATAAAGGCACATAGCTCCAAGTGCTAAAAGAGACTATTGACTTCATTATAAACAAAAGCCTACATTCACACCTTGAAACCAGCAATAAAATTGTAAAGCTAAAAGGAAATTAGACTGAATTCATTTTTTAAAGTCAATTGTATTCGCGAAACGTGCAGCTACGTCTGCATAAACAGGGAGTGATGGAGGTAGAAAGAGAGAGGCCGCTACAGATCGCTGCTCTACTTTTACACGGGCGCCGCGCACGTTTTGGCTGACAGGGAGATGACTCACACAGAGGATTGGGAGCAACAGGCTGCGATAATGGCACCAGGGGAGTGATTAGATCTTCTGCTCGTGCTCCCCTTCTCGTGGACGTGGACGTGGGGTGAAATGGGATTTTAGTTTTGAAATTGAACATCAATGAAAATAGAGCGTGAATATTCGTGGGTGATGTGGAGATGCAGGTTCAGGTGAGGGGTTCTTGCCTACAGTACGTTGAGAGTAACAACAACCCCTATGGCTTGTGAAAGAGGACTTATCTGTACATATTCATATATCATACTGTATGCTGACATTCATCTATTCATAGACAGCAGTGAACAGAGGCTTTACAGTGGGGCACGCTCCGCTGCATGTGTTGCTAAAGAGCAAATCATTACTATATATAAATCCTGTAAAAGAAAACATCAGCAATCACAGTTGTCATGGTTTCCATACATTGGCTCCACAGCTGGAGCAAATAAAGCTACGCAGTTTAGACCGTATCATTCATGGAGCCTTTACTTTAAAAATCCATGAGCATAAGGCCACGTACCAAACCTTCACACTAAGACGTGAGTTTAGTTTAGAATAAACAAGAATAAACAAATAGCTAAACTCAGAACATGTCATTCATGACACAGCATAAAAGAAGAAATGCTGAAAATATAATTATATGAGGTAGAATTAGCTGCTGGACAGTTGAACTATAGATGACGGAGAAGTAGCTTATTTGAATGATCCTTTGTTTTACCTCTGTTGTTTCCTTGATGTAAATGTTAATTTTTCACCTTGAAAGCACGGCGTTGCCTCGTGACGCCCACAGCCCTGTGTTTATTTTGCAACTTGTCAGGCTTGAATTCAAATTTAACCAATTACACTAACCAGCCTCGCGCTCTCCTCTCCTCGCAAATAAAAGAATCCAATCAAAGTCCCAGCCGAAGCGTGACGACCGCAGCCCCGACGCCTCGACTTTAAGGCAGAAGACACATTTCCCCTTTGTTCGTTTTGTTAAAAATGATCTAGTGTATTTTCTCTTAACCGAAAAGCAAAGGCAGAATCCACGGCTTCCTCTATTTTATGTCACACCGACAGTACTGGGGGGCAAAAAAAGCACCAATAAAAAGCACAGCAAATTACTTCAGACGCCAGTTACACATTGATCAAAGGCTGAATTATGTCCATTGACACAGACACGACAGAGTTTATCTGGCAGGCGGCTTCCCAAGCCGGTGCTATCGCTCAGCATCACCCACCAACGTGGCCGAGCAGCGGATCTGCTGCTAAACATCAAGGCCCTAATTGTAGCAGCAGCAGCAGTAAGTCACTGCGTGGTCATAACATGCATAACCACACCTGGACACAGCTCCAGCAACAGGAACGTTGTGCTGACGCGGCTAAAAGCCCACTGCTCTAGTCAAGTCCATTTTAAATATCGCCGATGATCTGTTCTATTAATAGAAACCTGCTGGATTCCACTGATCAGGGCACAGCCCTCCCAAAACAGCGTGAGCGTCGCGTGAGATTTGTTCCTACCTTTGTGCTCAGCGCGAGGAGCAGATTGCAGCGCGGGGCCGCGGTCCTTTTGTTAATGCTGCGAGGATTTACCTGTAATCTCGCCGTCTTGAAGCACAGAGGCAGAAGAATCGAAGGGGCAGCGGCAGCGGCTGAGAGGACGGCAGAATTAGACTTTTGGCACAGCAGAAGTTATTGTAGTGTCGTAAAGATAAAAGATGCTGTTGTGCTGTAGAGTTATGTATCAAGGCGCTTTGGGGCCCTGTGAGCTGCGTGCCCACCCGAAAACCATGGGACCCACCAACACACAGTATGGAGTCAGTATTCTGTAGTATGTGTAGATTTAATTATAAAAAGAAACACAGAAAGACTGAATCTCTATTTCTTTATTATCCTATATGAGATGAACATAAACCCAAGAAAACAGGAATAACTGTTTATGTCACTGTGTCAGCGGCTGAGATGAGAAAATGTTTAGTGCAAATCCAATCAGTCCTTCAAAGGCAGGAGATTGGTCCATAAAACAAGACAGAGAATAACAGCGTTGTTACCTATTTGGGTTTCAAAATGTCATAAACGCGAGGATTTATTCAGATGAAACACTTCAGCGTCATTTAGCTTCTGCTCCATTTTACATGGATGAGGAGTAAAATATTAGATTTCTGTTGATCATTTGAGGATTAAGTTTTTACGTCCATGTTTTAAAAGCCTGAAGATTACAGGACATTATTGAAAAGACTCAAATACAACAATCTTCATGATTAAAGCAGCAGGAACGGGCCGTGCTTCCCCGGCCTGCTTTTTGTTTTGGGGTTTTTTTCCATCTTAGATCCCTTCATTTATTTCTGTCATCATGTTCTGCGTCATTCTTTTCACATGCCCAATCTTAAAATCTAAACTTTGATCCATGGCCGTGGGATGTACGATAAGCTCCAGGCCACTATTATCTTTCGCCTGCCATCAGTAAAGTGGATTTCCTGATTCATCAGCGGCCCCTTCGGTCGGCCGAAATCCGGTTTTCCAGATTTCCCTGTCCTCTCCCTCGGTGGGGGTCTTAGTGGAAGATGGGATTCAAAGGTCTTGCTTAAAGCTGCTTTCTGTCACTCTCGCTCTCTCTCCCTCTGTGTTTTTATGTAAATCGATCCTGTCTTGGGTTCCAGTATTAGACTGGGGGGTTGTTGTGTGTGCTGTATTTGGCCTGAGGCGGCTGGCTGTCTGGCCCACATGCCCATGTCATTGTTCCCCCCATTTACAGAAAGCTGAAATGTAGACCACCACCATATAGATTGTGCACATACTGTATGGGTTAGTGTTCGTAATGTGATCACGCACGGCTGGACAGACAAACAAGACGCATTCATGCCCACCAAGAACAGCCGTATGCGCTTTTTGATTTTACATTATGAAATTGAGAACGTAAAATGAGCAAAGACAGTCCAGAAACGTCGGTTTGCCATTCTTCGTAGCACCTGCTTGATCTGGAGAATCACAGCTCGATACGCTCTATTAATCCTCGCAGCTCTCTGCACCACTTCAATCCCACACCACGTCTATCTTGTGTTTAAAGGACTGACCCAAATACTCCAGTATTCAAGAGAGTCACTGCAAGAGCCGCTCATCAATTCTTTAGCACAACACTCACACACGCTCACGTGCACACACATTGGTACAGAACCGATCACTTTCAAACTGCATGAAGTAACAAGACCAGTTATTTAAATTTTAAAAAAATATATTTTACTCTGGGTTTCACTTAATGTGCTTTGACACCACTTCTCTGTGTCAAGAGGAATGAAGTGGAACTAGGTATGAAAAGAGATTAGTGGGTTGTAGTTAGTGCGAAAGGGAATGCTGTATATGAAGCTGGGGGCACAGCTTACGATGCTGCTCTCACCACAGATATGGTTGAGTTTTATAATCAGTTTATCTCAAAGTTAGACATTCTGATAGAGAAAGACATGAAACAATAAGACATATATAGTATTCATTGTCAGTAATATCATGTATTTATTTACATGGTTTAAATCAGCCTTGAGTGGAGATTAAATTCCAACCTTCACCTCAAAGATTTGGAACATTTGGACTGACATACGATAGACTTCTCTGTGAAACGATCCCTGAGCAGCTACAGCTGAGCAACTGTTAAAGGTCTGTCTGTGATTCATTGCACTTAAACATGAGCAGATGAAGTTTGCTGTTCTAATACTCAATATTTTGGCTTAGTTTAAGTACATACAGATGAATGTTACATATTCAGCTAAGCCCTTATCATGCTGTATAACTTACACTCCTGGGACTCCTGTAATCTGTGCGAGAGCCGACTGAGTGAGGCCGATCACCTCAGACTTATGAGGAAATTAATACTAGAACCTGCCTATGTTTGTTGTTGTGTGGGCCTTAGACACTTTGACTAATGACCTGGTCATATAATAATGACAGACATTGATGTGCTTAAATGCTGACAAGTTACCAGATCCCATTACTGTAGAAGTCAATACTTCCTGTTATAGCATCTCGCATGTAACAACAACAACAAACAAAAATGCAAATCCATCTTAGTTTAGTTTATGCATATAGAATTTGTCACAGTTCAACTGTTTTATTGTAGCTTACAAAGCTTATTGTAACTTTCACAAAGCCCAATGTTTCTCCGAATGTCCAATCCAAATGGAGCTGTTCTAAAGACGAGGCCTCCGAGTTAAAACAGGTTGTTCCTTCTTGATTGTGAAAAGTACGTCTGGCTAATGCAGCCATCTGCTGGCAGCTCCTAATGGAGTTACGGAGCCTCTCAGGCGCTCCTAAATAATTTAGAAGAGGAGCGGATTCTCAAGCTTTTATACACAAAGCTTAATTCTACATTAGTCACTTCCAGAGTTGCTTTGAACATTTAGTATAGAACATGCTAAGGTTTAACGCTACATCCATCTAATCTCCCTCTAACTAAACACCAACTGTGTGTGCAGTTGTCTTGGCTAAGTTGTTACCACCATGGAAATTCTTACTGTAAAGTGTATTGTTTAGATGTAAATCAATACGTTATTATTATTTATTGCATCAACTGACTGTATTTTCTCTTTTCCCTCAGGGTGGAGGTCGCAGGAGTCAAGCTCACTACGGTGAACTGAGGATTAACCCCAGACCTGAAAACCAGAGACAGCGTTTATGTTTACATGATGGCCCCTGTAGGTGTGCTCAGACTGCGTACCGGGGTCTTCCCACTGTTTCTTTTCCTGACACTACGTGCTGGCATCCTTCAGTTCGCTGCCGCCACGATACAAGGCTACATCGGAGACATGATATGCCCTTCTGTGTGCAGGTGCGACGAGGACTTTATCTACTGCAATGACCGTGGCCTGAACGCCATTCCGTCACTGCCTCCGTCTGCGTCTGTCCTGTACCTTCAAAACAACCACATCAACAACCCGGGCCTGCCCACTTCACTGGAGCACCATCTAGCCATCCGAGTAGTCTACCTCTACGATAACGAACTGGACGAGTTCCCCATGCACCTGCCACCGTCGGTACGTGAACTGCACTTGCAGGACAACAACATCCGCACCATTCCGCGGAGCGCCCTGGCCCGCATGCCTTTGTTGGAAAAGCTCCATTTGGACGACAATTCTATCTCCACCGTCAGCATTGAGGATCAGGCCTTTGCTGACAATCCACGGTTGCGCCTGCTTTTTCTTTCCCGCAACCACCTGTCTAGTATCCCCTCAGGACTACCTGCCTCTTTGGAAGAACTTCGCCTGGATGACAACCGAATCTCCACTATCCCCACCCACGCATTTAGGGGACTCACCTCACTTAGATGTCTTGTTCTTGATGGGAACCTTTTGGCAAACCAACGCATCGCTGATGATACATTCTCCCGACTTTCCAACTTGACCGAGCTATCCTTAGTGCGCAACTCCCTCCAGACCCCACCTGTCAATCTACCCAGTGCTCACCTGCAGCGCCTGTCTCTGCAAGACAACGCCCTGACTCATATGCCACGTGGTTCCTTAGACGGCATGCATCGACTGCTGAGGCTGGACCTTTCCGGGAACAACCTGACCACCCTTCCACGGGGACTATTCAAGGATCTGGACAGCCTAGGTCAGCTATTGGTGCGAGGTAATCCTTGGCACTGCAGCTGTAACCTGCGTTGGTTGTATGACTGGCTGCATGCTCGTGGTAACGCCATCACTGTCCGAGGTCTCACATGTCATGGACCTGATAGAGTGCGAGACATGGCTTTAATAGACCTGACCAGCGAAATGGAGGAATGTGAGGTGGTGAGGACATCAGGCACCCGAGACAGAGTGGGTGGAGGTGGGGTTGATAGCTCTACTACCCACACACCTCCACAGGGCTCTCTTTTCACGCTCCGCTCAAAGCGGCCTGGCCTGGGACTTCCTGACTCGGGCTTAGACTACACTCTTAGCAGCAGCGGTGTAGGGAAGAGTCTGGCGCTTAATGTGAAGCCGCTCTCTCACAACAGCATCCGTGTTACCTGGAGCGTGGCCCAGCCCAGCTCGTCCTTCAGGCTGAGCTGGCTCCGACTGGGCACCGGCAACGCCATGGGATCAATCACAGAGACGCTGGTCCGGGGTGACCGCCGAGAGTACCTGCTTACTTCGCTGCAACCAGATTCCAGCTACATCATCTGTATGATACCCTTGTCTGCAAGTTCCGAAAACAAAGGGACCATTTCTGGCGATGCTGATTCGGATGAAGCTCTGGTGTGCGCGAAAGCTGAAACGTCAGAGATCAGCCCGTTGGAGGAGGAGGATGATAACAACTCACAGCAGGTGACAGTGCTGCCTTTGGCAGGAATTATTGGTGGGGCCACTGCCATTGTATCGCTGGCTCTTATTTTCGGCATCTTCTGCTGGTATGGACATAGGAGTGGGCATTTGTGTTCCCGGGACCACTATACTCGCAACAACTCCCGAAAAAGCAAAAGCTATGATGATTACATTGAGTCGGGCACCAAGAAGGACAACACCATCTTAGAGATCCGTGGCCCGGGGTTCCAGATGACGCCTATGGCAGCTTGTCAGCCGATGCAGCCTAAGCCCCTACGAGAGGATTACATCATCCACACCATATTCCCTTCCAATGGCAGTGACCTGTACAAAGGTGCCAACCATGTTTCTAATGCAGGTCACGGCACCAACCGTGGATATCGAGAAGGAGGAATCCCAGATATAGACTACTGTTACACATGATGTACTATAACAAACCCTGTTCACAGTGTAATTGGTAAACTGTATAGATGCACAATTTCCCTTCGCATGGACACTTCTGAAGCACCCCTCTGTGCCTTTTTCTTCTGGTCACCCATTCCAAATTACCTGCCGTTCGCTGCACTGACAGTACAGTATGTGATTACCTGGAACTGAAACCGTGTGAAAACAATTCACAGCGGGAAGCAGCAGCCAGTGCCCCAGGTGTAAATGCACAGCTGACTGTTTTCTTTACCATCTTAGTAATGGTCTGTGCGTGTTTCCCTTTCTGCTCTATCCCTGTGACATGTAGACAACGAATGTATCCACTGTGGAAAGGTCAGGCTTAGCATAGTTGCAGGTGAAGTTCCACTTTCACACACGGGAGCCGGTACGAAATGGATGAAGCATCGCTGGGAAAGGGACATTTTTGCTACTCATTTCCTGCTCACTGGAATCACAGTATGTAGTCTTATCAAGTCATTGTTTCAAATGCCTCAACTATATTGATGTGCCCTACCAGCTATCCAAGGAAAGGGCTTTGTAAAGCTGTGAATTGTTTTGTTTCTCTTTCAAATGATCCAATAACCACATGTCTTAAAGTAGGCTCGTTATTACCTTATTCATTAGTTGGCAGGTTGAAGATCCAATCGGGGCCAGTCAGCCTTGGTTTTACCTCTTGAGATCATTCACCTGAGATCGATATTAAGGCGTTGCATCAGATGAGCTGCAGCACGAGAGTGTAGATAACTTACTTAGATACCGACTGGGCTGTGTTTGAAAAATGCTTTGCTGTATTTATCTGTTGTCTGTTTAGTTATTAAATCCTGCACACCTCCCTTTATTTATTAATTTTGTTCCTTATGTAATGGGTTTTTCTGTGTCCGCTAACACTGTGTGTTTGTGTGTGTGTGTGTGTGTGTGTCAGTGTGCGTGTGTGTTATTCTTTTATTATTTCCGCCTTCTGTTTGTCATTATTGATGAAATCCAGCTGTGATGGTGATGATGATTATGAAAATGGGTTCGGTTCAACTAAGGAACAAAACGGCAGAAGTGAGGAAAATATGCTGATGGCTGTCTCCAGGTTCATGTTTTCCTAAATGAAGCAGAATAAACCCGAACGACAGACTGTCTCGTCAGCTTCCTGAGAGATTAGAGACCGACCTCAGTCCCCTCCTCTCCCACGTCGTGCCTGTGTGCTTCACCCGTGACTTCAGCCGGTGACTCCTGGCTGTAAAACGTTTGGTCCGCATCCTCGGGGAACGACGGGAATCCAGACCGGCCGAGGTGACAATGTGGAGCCTCCTGAGTGAGCCGGACTCTTCTAAGTGAACCGGGAGGAGACTCGAACCGCAAAACACTGTTGAGACGCACTGTAAAGTGAACTGTGGGGTGGGGGGTGGTTTCGTCTGGGGGGAGCGTAGCGCGAGGAGTTCATTGGTGTTTGTTTTAGTGACGGTGCGAGGCCTCCACTCGCTCCCGTTTTATTACTGAGCAGCACTAAAAATGTAAATGTATAAGCACTTAGCAGAGAACAGGGGTAAATGTAATGACAGGCAGGGGAGACGAGGGCGAAAAAAACACCTCGAGTCACCGGGAACGATCCAGAATTGATGGCTGCAGAGCGGAGGAGATCACCCATGCATAAATCTGTTTGTCATATTCCGCCTCCTTTCCCTTGGGTTCCATGTTGTCCATCGCTTGTTTACCACTGTGTAGCTTCCAAATGGGAAACCAATTGTGCTTCCTTGACTGTTCTGTCCGCCGGAGTTTCACACCGGCCTCAGACAATATGTCAGTGGAATGTATATTTTATGTTGCATCCAAACCCGCTCGTTTAAAACAAGTACCATCCTACAGTACTGGCTCGGCTGGATTCTGTCGTTGGGGAATGTTGATGTAGTGTAATTGCTATTTTATAGTGAGTCTATTCAAGATAGTACTTCCTTGTCATTTGTAAAAATAAAACCATGGCCATAGCCACTTGGATATTTTTTTTCTGGTGAAGATTATAGGAAGTAATGGTGCCATAACTTTGCATAGAAAAATCTGTGAACCTGAGATACGTGTGGAATTTGCTTTATGAATTCATCTTCAGAGGGGATCAATAAAAAGTTTTATAATCTTGGTATTACTGCAACCTGTCATTTCACCTCATGCCTAAGGAGACACATTCTTCTAACCCAGATAATTTGTTATCTGAAAATAACCTTGCGTGGAGATATTGGAAGGGAATAAAATCTCATCCCAAGGAGCCAGTGAACAAAACGCAGACCTACATATTGTTTTGGTTTAATGAGCTGCTCTGGGAAAAACCATGGCCAACTACAGCCTAAGGCCAAGTGTTTGAAAACCAGCTGAGGTTATAGGATGCTGAGATGCTGAGGAGAGAGACAGTGGCTCCACGTGTGCGTGCAGCCCCGAGACGACACAAGGTGCGAACGGGCCCGAACCACTTCAGATGAAACAAAGTCATCAGTCTCTGCTGGGCTAAAATTCCAGTTCACTTGAAAGGGTCTGTCTGCGCATCAGCTGGATGCCCTTCAGCCACTTGCTCATTTAGTTAAAAAGGGCTTTCATTTAAATACAAATGAACAGTTCACTCAGTATATGGGACAGGACGTTTTCTGCAAATTAGGACTTGTAAAAGTGGTTTTATATTCAAGGATCAGACACGTCTGTGTTCACCACAGCACATATTGTTTTTTAATGAAGATAATAAAAATGCAACAGTTATGTTTAAGAGGGTGTTGGTGCAGAGCCATTGTGATGCTGCAGACATTAAATAATACACAAATTAACTCTGATTGAAACAATAACCTGTTTTGCTTTTGTGTTTATTGACTGAATATAAATGGATGATTCATTGGCAACTTTTGTCAAGTCAGAGGATCTGACGTTCAGCCTTGTTGCTTCAACGCTGTCGTTTTGTTTTGTGTTTTTTTGCTCCATCTATGAAGAAACTAGAAACGTGCGGTAGCTCTGTGACCGCACATCAGCAATGTACCTGCTGCAGCGAAGTACCGTGAGCGGCTCGAAGCGGCGGCTGAACTCCCCACGCAGAGCAAAGGAAGCTGATTGGATTAGACCCTCCTCAACAAGCGGGAGCTGCGACTCAAGTTAATTCATTTTCGAGTGCGACTGAAATAAATTGTATCCATACTGCTTTCGTCGCAAGCCAAGGGTGAGGAGAAACACCTCAAAGCGTCTCACGTCACCCCGTGTTTTTCCGGCATGTTTGCTGAGTCTGACTGAAGTACAGTTAGAGGCCCATGGAGGCGATTGCATCCCTCGGGCATCACCTGCTCTGGATGGAGATGCAGCACGTGCCTCGTTTCTTCGTCTTCTTTCCAGTAGAGAACAGTGATTAGTCACCAACAAATACAGAGACAAGTGTGAGATGGGATTTGATCATGATGGCTGCCTAAGGACACCATTCCGGCCTGTGTTTAGGCAAACCCTCTGGCCTTGGGTCACTGCCTGGAGAACATAAAATGTGTTTCTGCTGGGCTTGGACAGCTCACACAGATGACAGAGTGTCCTGCTGTCAGGGCCAACTGGACCAGCACTCAAATGACTGTGACCCAAAGCTTGGCCAGTAACCTATTTCTTGCCTGAGTCTTGGAGGATTTAAGACCGTCCCCAGAAAAATAAGGCAAGGAGGGAATGAAATATGAAAAATACAATATTAGAAATGAGGCCAAAGGGGGGATATTGCTGAGAAGGAGATCAAGGAGATGTTGGCTGTATGGGAGTCGTTGAGGAGTCTCACAGCAGATGGGCTTGCTTGGTTTTCTAACGCAGATGGTTTAATAATGTTTTTCCAAGATTTCAACAGTTAAGGGCTGATCTGATAATCTCAGATAAGTGTAATATAATGCTGAATGGATTTTGGAATGAATACGTCGTCTGTGCTGGCTACACTCACAGCCCAGTCGCTAAGAACAGAGAGGGGAACTGGGTTAGTTTTCTTTGTGAGAAGCAAATGTGAACCTGAAGTGAAGATCACATGGAGGTGTGTATTGAACCAGACCCCTAAACTACCATCTGTAACACCTGAGACACAATTACATGTAAAATAAAGGGACATGCAGGCAGCAAAGCTCAGTCATGACGTAGACACTGTAAAGTTTCCTCCTCACTCTTGACTCTGGCTCCGCACCAACACCCTCAGTGTCTGTGAACAAACAGACAAGTGCCGATTGGAAGCCGGACGTAATCCTTGTCCCTGAGAGACACAGTGGAGCTTATTAGCTGGATCTACTGCTCTCGCAGCAGCTGGAAGTGGACCTCAACGCCACAGAAGAAACTCAGCACATGAACTTCACCCTGTGTCAACAGACATGGGTTTCAGTAAAGCTGGTTACAGTATAGTTTTCTAGATGATGAGACGGATTGGTTTCTGTGCTAAAGGTTTCATTTCTGTATCTTGGCCTGTGACTTTATCCGACCATGCGGGATCTTTTGCTTTAAGCTGTTTTGCTCATAGACAAAGACCCCACAGAATCACTTGCTGATGTTCTCTCTGTGACAGATAAACTACGTCCACATGGACAAACTACATCCTTGTACTAATAAATTTGCATTACTCCAATTAACTAATGTGGAGGAAAAGCAGGCGTCAGGTTTGTGTGCTATCAAAGGCACATTTGTTTGGACATGGATCCACTATAGGTGCTCTGCTAACGCGTATGAAGTGCGCTATTTATTCTGAAGTGGTAGTAATCACCCTGATGTGGCTCAAATTACTGAGGTGGTGCTCAAGACTGGAATGAAATTACATTTTGTAAACCAATTTAGCCTCGCTGTCTCACAATTAGATCAAAAGGATATCAGTGACGTGGTCGTGCTGGATGGACTCCGATCGTAAATACATTCCACCGGAGCCACTTAATAAAACTGATCCCATTAAGAAAATGTTTATTTTTCCTTTTTGCTAGACGCACTCGAGTCTCGCCAAAACTCAGCAAACTGCAGTTATCGGACGTGTGTTTCATTCATACCAGCCCGTCTTATTTGTGCACAACGAATCTACCTGAACTGACACAAAAAGAAAATACGTTGACAGTAGATATTTATGAGAGAGCAAAAAGAATAATAACCAGACAAAGCATAACCTGCATTGTGCTGTTTTTAGGCTTTTCCCATCTGGGGAACCAACATCCCTCATCCCTGACAATAACCGTGCTGCTCGTCTGAGGAGCTCATCAATTTCTCCAATTAGTTTCCATTTGAAAATCCATAACAGCATTTTAGCTTCTGCCCCGTTCCCCCCAAGTTTTTAACAGATTTCATTGACTTTAATCTAAATCCGTCTTCGAACCGTTTAATCTTTCAGAAATGTCACAGGAGATGAACAGACTATTAGTCTTGGAAACGGTTATGACAAACTCGCGTGGAGTCCTCATCTTCATATCAAGAGATATTTTCTGTCCGAGACACATCCAGCGGAGTGCTCACTTTAAATCATTTGAGATTTGAGCGGCACTCTAAAATAGTCGGCGAAGCCATTGTGATCAAACACCTCAAACGTAGGTGATACTGACAAATCACTTTAATGGTTCATCTCCTTCCACGCTGACTGAACATATCCATTACTCTGATCAAATCACTGTCATCAACAGCACTAAAAACAACTGTATCCTTGTGGTTTGGCTCCCATCCCCTATTATCTGCATGCTGCTTTAAGGGAACGAAGGGTTGACAGAATCTAAACAAGAAAATGAGGCTTCGACATAACAGATGTCTTTGACGCTTTAACTGGATTTAGACTCTGAATGGTCAAGTGCAGTTTGAGCGCAGATAAACTGGGCCTGCCGGCGTCACTGGCTAATGTAAATCGCAGATGGCTCACTAACTCACAGACAGCTGCCGAGCCACATATCAAAGGCAGACTTTATATATAATCCAAAGGCGGACACATTAAACCTCAGTCACCAGTGGGCTGAGCACGGTGCGTTTTGCAGGTCGGGATGTGATTTTGCAGCCGTGAGTCATTACATGTGCTCAGCAGTGAGACCTACATACTGCAGCTGACTAATACTGCCTCGAAAAATAGGATGAATCGCAAAACATATGGAAATCAACTGAAGTCCATTGTGTGGTTTGAACCTTAGCAAAAGCGAGATTCAAAAGCAGCGTTGGACAAAATAATAAACCCTATTACAGTCAAGTGTAAAGGATTCCATCACATCCCACCTTTATCTCCTGATATTTTCTTATCCGACACTCGCTGATTATCCTACACTGCTCAGTGCCAATTTAATTTAATGTTTCATGAAGCAGGTCCTAGTAAAAACAAGCTGTCCAGAGAACCAATGACAGCTGAGAGCCATCATCATCATCATCATCCACACCTTCACTCCCTTTACATCCCTGCCTTCACGTTCCGTCTGACTCCATATGCTCCATCTCAGACAACGGGCAGCGGCAGCTTCGTCACGATTTGTGTTTTAACCAGTAGAGCTGACATCTTCATTTGTCTGTCGATTTAAGAGTCGGGATAATCGAACACCGTTGGGCACTTTGCGTCTGAGCGATGCCACGTCGGGGGCGACTGGAGTTGCGTATGGGGGCCCATCTTTGGAGGGATGCACATTTTGGCTCATTAACAGAAACTTTACCCGATTCTCCTGCGGCACAAACGTGCTGCTCGGAGCAAAACACAGCGACGAGCAAGCGTCTGTCACAGGAACGATGGCATCTGTCAAGCAGCGTGTGTGTCTGTGAGCAAGCGAGTGGGAGAGACAGCGAGGCAGCCACAGAAAAGCCCCTAATATCTCACATTAGCATTGAGTTATTCACGCATTGTACTAGAACTCAACCCGGTTTGCTTGTCCTACTGTACCTAGTGGAACATCTGCACAAACCTGCTTCATCTGCACATTATATGCAGCACCTGAGGCACCAGTAATGTTTCATGTCTTATCTTCCTCGTGATGAGGACTGTCTGAGTGCTCCAGACCTCTCAGTCTCTTATAAGATTACAGCGTCTGAAATTAAATAGAGGCATGTGCAAAGGTTGCGAGGGCAGGGAGGAGTCAGACGAGGCCGGCGTGGAGTCGCTGTGGTTCTGATATTTATTGGGAGCGACACAGACAAAGCCCCCCCCAAACAGGCGCACACACCCAAACACACGTTTCCCTGTATTGATCTGCGTTAAAAAAGGGCTGAGGTCAGCGGGCATACGTCTGAATTTCTTTCTCTCTGCCTCTCACACTCCATTTGTCTCTGTCTGATTCAGTGCTCTGCTTCCCCTATCAGGGGGCCACGCGTCACCCATATATCTGCGTCTCCCCTCCCCTGACCCGCTCTCACACTCTGTGCTTTCTTTGTGTCCGTCCAGTTGCCCTTCACTTGACATACATGAATCAATCAGTCGGCCCTCTTTCGTTCAGAGCCAAGCTGCATAGATCTGCGTCTGAGCCACCGCCCCGACAGCAGCCACGGTGTAATTACATTCCAAATTAGATGATGTGGTAACGACTATGGATTTGATTTTGCTTCGTTTTTCAATCACAAGCACAAAAAACGCAACAGGAAAAGCAAAACTCGGGTTAACAAATGCTCAAAACAAACATCTCATACAGTAGCTGCAGCCAGTGGTGGAACAGTGTAAACACAGTAGTGTTTACTCTGGAGACTGAGACCCCCAAAGGAGCGATGGATTGTTTCAGGTGCTCCAAACGATCCCGGAATAAAAAAGAAAGCACATTTTTCCAAACAAAGCTATTGAACTGTGTTTTCTTTCGTGATTTCAATTACATGCAGGTCGTTATAACCACCCTGAGGTTTTGCTGTGTTTTCTTTTATTTCTGATATCTTGACTGTTTGAACGTGTGTAAAAATGCGTTACGTGCCAAAATGTGCCAAGTAATCAACGGCGACAGACCGACTGGACTTTCAGCACCCGCCTGATTTAGGGCCTGTCCCTTTACAGTAACATCAGGCAACTAATACATTAAACAAGTGGTGCCTGAATCCTAACGTTTTCCCTCACAGATAGAGCTGATAGCTGATCAATAGTTGTCAGACTCAATCAATCAGCGTCCCCCCCCCCTCGCCCCAACCCAGCAACCTCTCTAGTCTGTGCCTCAGACCCTGCTCCTTCAGCTCCAGGCCTGATTCGTCCTCCGCTGACTCTGTCATTTGTCTTTAGATTTCTCTTCCATCCGATAGCTCCAGTGCTTTTCAGATGCCCTTTCCACATGTCCTTAACCTGTGCCAGTGATTTATACGCGTCTCTAGTCGTCACTGAGGACATCCCTGTGCACAAAGTCATTTAGTCCCATAATGATATTTTAATAGCGGAGAATAGTGTGAAATAATACAAATCATTTTCTATTGTTACTTTTATTAAAGAATTTGCACAATTACATTTATTGGTACATAACAAAAAACTTTTCTGCTGTGTGAAATTTAAATAACGTTATTTCACTCACTGTTGCATTAAATTAGGTTACAATATAAACTTTCCAGACTAAATGTGTGTCTTCCTCCTTCACACCTCTTGACATGAAGGTGCTTCTTTTTATTGTTCCCATTGTTTTCCTCCACAGGCAGTCATGGAGGTGTCCAGTGAACCGTGAAGGCAAACATTTGTATCCTTATTCTGCCGTACAGTATATCCACGTCCACATACACGCGATAAAGACCAAGCATTAATATTACCATTACTCATGCAAACAGCATCACACGCACATTGGGTTCATTACTGTGTGCTGGAAAATGGTTGTCTGCAGGGATTGATGACGACGAGTTAGTGTCCATTAAAGATTAATGTTTAATGTCACCTTTTGTTCCTATTGTGTTTCTATATGAAATGCTCTTTTTATACACTAAATACGAAGCCATGATACTATATCCTCTATCATCTACTGATTGTAACACAAAGTAAAACACATCAATTTTATAAGCGTGGATGATGTAATTATTCAGTCATTCATAAATGTCCTGCATACATTTATATATAGAAGAATATATCGAATGTACAGTATGGCGTTTTTTGGGCTGCTCTGCTCATACTGTTCAAACTCAGCATCCTGGTTCATAAGAACACATTCCTATCAGTTTGTGCACCACCTGCTGCACGAACACACAAACTACAGCTGACTACAGCGCAGCCCTGCAAGGCAAAAAATGTGAACGTATGACAATCAAAAAACTGAAATGGCTAAATAGTTTTTGCTTTTTTCACGTTAGGTTATATTTTATATTGTGTATCTTTTTGTGAATACATACATGGATATGTACATTTAAGGGCATATTACAATCTGTGTTTTTACAGCTGTAGCACATTGTTTTATAGGAGCATGCACTTCCGCTCAGTCTCGTTAGAGGGAGGACTGCAGATTTATATACACGATAAATATACACGAGGAAGTAGAAGAAGCGGAAGAGACGTGGCACATAAACAGAAGGAGGAAATAGCTAGCAAGTAGTCGGGTCTGATGACAGCATCTGGAGCCTCCCCCCATGTGAAAATAACAAGAGCGCTTAAATGACAGTCTCACAACATTACGTGAAACAAACGGGGCTTCATTAAAGTCTTTTTGACAGGTAAAATTGAATTATTCGCCATTTCCGTTGGGCCTTTATAGGATAGCCTGGTTAGCTTGTTACTTTCAGCTAAGCTACACGCTAATGTTAGCGCTTAGAGTTCAATGCTGCTCTCAGATTTTGTTATAGCTGACAAAACCTATGAATCGGTGTTCCGTTTTAACAGTGAGCTAAGGAATCTTGTTATGAACCTTCCACAATGAGTGTACTAACATTTATTAAGTTCGCTGGACCTGTGATATAGCTCATAGGTAGCTAAGGAAGTACTAGGCACGTTTACGCAGTAGTGTTTCGAGCAAGAGACAGCTTATGTTGGCTTACCTTGAAGGCTGCTACCCTGCGTGCTTTTCACCATTGCTGCACTTAAAGCTATCGATTGGTCGAACACACATGATCCAGGTAACCGGGTCTGAGCGACAGTAAAACAAGCAGTACTTTGCCCTTACTGTACAGGTTGGCTTGTCGATATCCAATGCAGTAACTGTGGCTGTTAAACTGCAACTACCTAGTATTACCTACCTAATATCCAAGATGTATTATGTTAAGAGGCTTTATACAATGCAAGGACAAATACTATGCAATATATAATAAAATTACACCTTTAATGTCATATTAATGTCACACGTACTTGACAAGGAGCACACCTTTCTTGTTGCTCACATTAAACTAGTGTCTTGGTGATTGAACGTCTCTGTCTGTCCTCAGCACAGCGCAGGTGGCCATGGGTCTCTGCAAGTGTCCAAAGAGAAAAGTGACCAATCTATTCTGCTTCGAACATCGTGTGAACGTGTGCGAGCACTGCCTGGTCCACAACCACAACAAGGTCAGTGGATGTGTCAGTTTTTGTGTTTGTACAAAACCGTCTGACATCACAGTGAATTTCTGTGTGTCTGCTTTGTGCATTTCAGTGTATTGTGCAGTCATATCTGCAGTGGCTTCAGGACAGTGACTACAACCCGAACTGTGCTCTGTGTAATAGTCCCCTGAACCTTCAAGACACAGTCAGACTGGTCTGCTATGGTGAGGTTCTTCAATTCTTGATGACTGATATTACAGTGTATCAAATTATGAGCACATAAGTTTCCATCTGTCTATGGTTTAATATGAAAAGGATTAATAATTCCCATATATATTTATTTTTGTGATGTAATACAAGCTTTGTTGGACTCCCCCAGATGTGTTCCACTGGGCCTGCCTCAATAACTTTGCCTCTAGGCTACCACTCCATACGGCTCCGGCAGGATACCAGTGTCCCACCTGTCAGGGTCCAGTGTTTCCTCCTTCCAACCTGGCCAGCCCAATTGCAGATGTGCTGAAGGAACAGCTTTCATCGGTTAACTGGGCCAGAGCTGGTTTAGGACTCCCTCTGGTATGATTAATAAAATATTTTATTTGTTAACAGTATGTCTCATTGGTAATGGAACCAATATGTCACATTTGAATCATTCCATGTATCGTCAGAACATGCATACTACTGCCTCACCTGTCATTTATGGCTAATGCATGTAACTGCTGCTTAATGTTTTAATTGTGCATTGGATACTGACTTTTTTCAAAACAAGGGTCTGTACTATACCTGTATGTCTCCAATATAGGCACAGAAAACCACAAGCGCCCAGTGCTCACATGCTGCTGCCCCATCTGTTATTGTTAATCCTTTTGTTTGGGGGGCTGTTAGATAATGATCCTGAAAATAAATAAAATAAGAACAAAACACAGATTTAGAACTAGGCATTTTCTAATTGTGATAAAAAGACTGCACATATCTAACAATCTAAAATAATAAAATGTGATTTTGGTCAGATTGAGGAGCCCATTGGGGTTCTTGAGGAAACCACAGAAAATGATGTCACAAATTACACTGACTGGTCCACATTTGATGGTGAGTATTAATTACTTTACACTAATTTACATTATAGAAACTGTATAACAATGTTTTGTTGCTGTATTACATAGTATTGTTATTACACTTATTTGTTTCTGCAGCACAAGAGAAAAGCAGCATATACCCCAGCCACTCCTATAATAGCACGCTCAGCCTCCCACCAAATCCTGGCTCCCTTCCAGCACAGGACGACCTTGGAGGTCCTCGAAAAAATGGGGATCCAAATGTTCAGGATCACTCTGTGATCAATTTTACTTCTGCTGCCACTGGTGATACAGTTACAATACACACAGGTATATTATTAAATATAGCTCACTATTTTGTTTCTAGCCTGAAATGTTGAAAACAAGCTTATTTTGTGCAAACATAGTAATTTAAACCTTTATTCGTTTATTCGTATATTTCCTATCTATCATTTTGTAGCATCGTCACCAAGAAAGATCTATGACACAAGGGACACTGGTCACAGCTCAGTCACACAGATCGACTTTGATGATGACAAATATCGGAGACGGCCAGCGTTAAGTTGGTTTGCCCAGATTCTCAAGTTAGTATAATAGTTAGTATAATAAATATATATATATATATATATATATATATATATATATATATATATATATATATATATATATATATATATATATACACACTGTAGAAGCTTTTATTGTTTTTTTTTTTATGTCAGTCAATTAAAAAAATAACTTGTTTTGTAGGAATCGCACCGGTGGAAAGCGTACATCACTGTCCTGGAAACAACGAGTCTTCGTGCTGCTTCTTGTCGGGGTTCTTGGATTCTTCACGCTAATTATTATCATGGCTAAACTCGGACGTGCTTCAGCCAGCTCAGACCCAAACTTAGATCCTCTTCTTAACCCCAACATTCGTGTTGGGAAAAACTGATTACAAGCATTACATTTTTTTCTTTCTCTTTTGTGTTACACAAAGCAAGACTGCATAGAACAAGCCAAAATGTGACTTTTCAGTACATGGCTAACTCTACAGAGGGTGCTGTTGGGCCAACTTGAAAAAAAAGCACCTCTTTAGAATGGAGCCAGTTGCTTGTTCCATTCACTACCCTCAATCAGGGGCCTTCACGAAAATAATTTTTTCTATGAATATAGCTAAGCAGTCCACAAACCCAAGCGATCACCAAGGACAGAAGAATTTGGACAGAAATCCAGCTATTGATGCGTTAAATAGCTATTGAAAGAGAAGGGTGTGTTCATAATACACGTCCACCTAACTTGTTTCCTAAAGTTCAGTAGAAACAAAATAAACACTGTTAATGTTGAAAAGGCATTTGCCGACAGAAATGGGAGAGTATATGATCAGCTTCATAACATCCAGTAAGCTTGGTATAGTTATAAACCGACTCACTGGTTAATTTAAATTGAGTGGCCTTGTGCATATCTTTTTTTACAGAAATGCCTGTCCTCACAACTGGAATCAGACCCCCTACATTTAATTAATGCAAAACTATTTATGGGTGTTTGTGTTACTTGTACAATTGTTGCTTTTAGGTTTGTCATACATACTGTGTGTACATTTTCCTGAGGATTATTGATTGTTCATTAAATGACACTACTAAAAAGTCTATGAATTGTCATTAGTAATATATAAATACGCTGCTAAATAGAACAAGGCAGACCATGTTTAACTGTCTGCAAGCAGCAGATTGATGCTAATCCAGTATATTGTTGCACTTTTTCAAAGCAGTGTTGTCTCTTGACTAACAACATTTATAATAAATTAAGATAAAACCCCACTGCATTAAGTTCAATGCATCTCTGAATTACAAGCTTTAGTGTGTGAATTTGCCTGACAGCTGTGATCAATCTCTGTAACTTACTGGAGAGAATGTAGGGATGCAGTTTACTTCAAATTATTCTGTGGAAGCTCAGTCCCAGTGTGCAGGTCGACCATCTTGCTAAACCATTTTTGAGTTCACAGACAAATAAGTGCCTTCATTTTACAGTTATTTTTGTGACACATGGGAAACTGCCTCAGTGCTCATATCTAATCAGACAGATAAACAGTATCTAACCCTGTACATAAACTCATACTTCAGCTAGTTCACAATTTGTATTCAGAATAAATACATTTATTATCAGTGTTCCTCAGCATTTGATTGTATATGGATTTGTGCCACATGCTGGTATAACAGTATGAACGAATGATGGAACTGGTACAGCAGGTGGAGGTTCAAAGTCAGCCTCATAGCGTCATTGTTAACAACCCCTTCTCCAGTCTTGATAAACTTTAGTTATTTTACAGAACTGTATTCAAAAAGCAATTTCCTGAGGCTTTTAGCATACAGTAGACGACTGTGTTCATCATCAGGCTTTTGTATTACTGTCCTTTAGAGTCCTTGTAATAACTCTCCTCAAATGTAAATGTCAGTGTGTGTGTGTGTGTGTGTGTGTGTGTGTGTGTGTGTGTGTGTGTGTGTGTGTGTGTGTGACTTTCCATTGTGTTTGTCACTGTAACAGCAGCGTAGGTTAGCTATCGATTGTCAGTGGATCTGAGCCATGTTAAATTGACTCAGGGAAAGCTGCCGATGGCGTGAAGGTTACACATGATGTAAAATTACGATGATGATGACAGACGGGGCACTTGTAAACGCTGCACAGCTGTAATATATGTTGTGTGGTATATTTCTTGACACATGAAACCGCTTAAGTCATGACTGCTTAAATATAACATCATGATACATTGTGCTGCATAATTGCCTTTGCCACTGTATTGGAGTTCAATGTATTTCTCAGTAAGTCTGAGTTATTAGATCTCCCATTGCACTGACATAATAGGCACATCCTGATCAATAGTGTGCCACTTTGTAGTTAATATGCAAACTGTATAGTATGCAGCCGATGTTTTTGTACCTGGGCTCCACATAAACATTTGTGATGAATGTGGAGCTTAGTTTTCCTGCTACAGTGGAACAGAACATAGATATTAAGTGGTTTATTAAAGCAAAGAGTTAAAATATGTGTAAATGATCTAAGGTCCCAGATAAGAACGCATATTTTCATTCATCCATTATTAAAAACCACAGGAAAACTGTAGATTAGGTAAATGTACACTATGTATCTGTGTGAGGGCTGTAATTATTTATTTTCACTAGACGTTACACAAAACAATATAAAGAACAGTTTATTACAGTTTGGAGCAGTTGCGTGCTTTAATGGTCCACGGTCATTGGTTGACACAGGGGTATATATTGATGTGTGACTGATGTGTGGATATTTCACACGTGCTTCCACTTCATTTAGACAGTGCATCTCGGACAAGGTCCCTGTGTTCTCGGTTCCCACTTCAATGAGCACATTTCTCTTTCCTGTGGCCTCTTATAGAACGTAAGTACAGATGTCGTTAATCTGCTGGATAAAATAAATATATGAGTCAGATTGTAACTGTGTTAAGTACTAGAAATTACTTTAATTGTGACAAGTAAAACGCTGAGACTTGCGTATTTTTGTCTGCAGATGATTGTTCTTTCGTTTGCTTTTTTCAGTTTCAATGCATTTGAGCTTCACTAATCAGCAATCATGTTGGTAATATCATAAACCTGGAAGTAATAATCATGCAACAACTTAAATATCAGGTTTTTGTTCTTGCCTGTTTTACCTCAGTAACAAAAGATCTATTAGTAAAATGTTAAAATTTTTGTGTACACTTTGTAAATGGAAAGAAAGTGTAATAGTTTTGAGGCAGTGAATTATATAACAAAGTGAAAATTGTTTCCTCAGGGATCAATATTGTTCCATTTTCTGAGGACGTTTCTCATCAGAGAACAATTTCAGACCTTTGAATTGTCACCCAGATACCACGAACACTGAATGTCAGGAGTCTGAAAATGTGCGACCAAGAAGAAAAAGATCACAAGCGCAATAAGACCGCCAACTCAAAATCCCCACAAATAAAACACCGTCACCATCACCAGCAGCAAAAGTTACATCAGTCAGACGACGATACCCATGAGTAAGTGTCTGAGTTCTTCTTTTATTATTATATCATTTTAAAACATGACTTTCACATTGGAACAATTGGAAGGAAGTATCCATTATCTGACTTTAACATTGATGTTTCCGAAACAGCACCCATTCAGCAGCAGAGGACAGATTCAGTGACCCTCGACATCAATTCGACCATGACAAGGGACATCATTCCCGTTCTCATCATCGCCATCACGAGCAAAACCATCGCCACATTTCTCTCTCTGAAACCTTGAGTTCTTCACATGGTTCTTTTTCCTCTTCCTCATCTTCTTCCTCTACGTCGCCATCCTCTACTTCTTCTTCTTCCTCCACATCTTCGTCCTCCTATTCTTCTTCATTTTCTTCCTCCTCTTCATCGTCCTCCTCTTCCTCCAGCCTGTCCTCTGAGAACAGCAGTGAGTGTTTGGACAAATACCCCCTTAAAAAGACTCAGCATTCACAGTCATGTACTGACATTGCTAGTCAAAATTGGTATTTTGATGAAGGAGATGACACGGCCCCCTTGATAGATAAAGGGGGTTCTGTTAACAGGCACCCAGCAAAACAGAGACGGGGAAAAGGTCAGTCCTCTCAATGCGGTGCTGCCCAGGGCACCGCAAAATGCAGCCAGAGGATCATAAGAGGGGCGGGAAATGATGGAAATGTCCGCAAAGCCAAATCAATGGAGGCTCTCACTAGACCCAAGGAAAGGGAAGAGCATGGAAAAGAAGACGAAAGTGAACAAGAGAGAAGAAGAAGTGAAGCCAGAAAGAATTTGTTGAAAGAAAAAATGAAGTTCTCTGCCTTTCTCAATGAGATCACCAGGCAGGTGCTCAGCCCGATGAGACTCACGACCCTTGGAGTTACAGATGTCCAGAGTCCCTGTAGTGCGCGGCAGACCCATGTTGGATCCAGTAGAGCAGACAGCAGCTCTGAGAAGCAGCAGAACAGTCGGCCGGCCAGCGAAGATTCAGTTGCTTCCAGCAAGTGCTCCCACGCGAGCAGGCACTCTGCCCGACTTTCTCAGAGTAAATCATTTCACCATCATGTTAGTCACCATTCTGCAGACTCCCATCCGTCGTGTCACAGGCCTAGAAGCTGCACTGATACTACTTATTTGAAAAGATGCCACTCGACACCTCAGCATCCCTCCTATTCACCGTCCTATAAACATTACCATCACCAACACCATAAAGAATGCAGCAGCTCAAGTCCACACCATCACCACAGGGACCACCACAACACCAGTCATTACCGTCACCATTGGCATCGCCCCATAGCTATCTATCGTCATGGAGATACCCACAACACCTCTCATCAATACAGAGACCACCACAACACCACCCATAGCCACCATCACAGAGACCTCTATATCCCAACACATCATTATGATGGCCACCACCTTGCACCTCATTCTCATCACCATGGGGACCATCATGATCCTGCTTGTCACCGTCACCATGGGGACCAGTATGGTCATGCTCGTCATCATGGAGCCCACCACAACCTAAGTCACCACTCCTCAACACATCACCAAGATCATTACAGTGCAGGTCACCGCCACAACAAAAACATAGAGCGCCCTACTATACCTCATCATCATGGACACCACAGCCATTGCAGTGACCTTGGAGACAATCACAGAGATCATCACAACTCATCCCATCATCACCATCCTCGAGATCAACATCATCACAGCCCTGGTCGTCATCATCATCTTGGAGACCCCCATAGTCTAACCCCCCACCATCACCAAAGGGACTCTCTTAAGCATCACCATGGAGATCCCCTCAGGCCAGTGCATCAGCATCACCAAGGAGACCATCATCAAGATCATCATAGTCCAAGCAGTAGGAGTCATCAAGCCCACCACAATGAAATTCAGCAGCGTTGCCTTGGAGACCACCCCAGTCCCGATCTTCACTATCACCATAAGGACCTCCACACTCAAAGCAATCAGCATTACCATGAACAACATCTCCAGCTAGGCCAACACTATCATCATGGAGACCAATACAGTCAAAGCCATCAGCATCACCCTAGAGACAACCACAGTGAAATTCATCAACATCACTGCGGAGACTATCATACTCCAGACCACCAGCACCATCATGAAGACCCCCTCTCTGAATGTAGTAAACATCACCATGGGAATCACACAAGTCTGGATAATGAGCACCTCTATGTAGCCCATCAAAGTGAATCTCACCAACATCAACATGGAGACCATCATAGTCCAGTCCATCAGCACCAACAAGGAGATCTACACAGTCCAGCCCATCAGCACCAACATGGAGAACTACATAGTCCAGTCCATCAGCACCAACATGGAGACCTACACAGTCCAGCCCATCAGCACCAACATGGAGACCTACACAGTCCAGCTCATCAGCACCAACATGGAGATCATCACAGTCCAGTCCATCAGCATCAACATGGAGACCACTACGGTCTAGCCTCTCAGAGTCAACATGGAGACCTACACAGTCCAGTCCATCAACATCAACATGGAGACCTACATTGTCCAGTCCATCAACATCAACATGGAGATCTACATAGTCCAGTCCATCAACACCAACATGGAGACCACTACGATCTAGCCTCTCAGAATCAACATGGAGACCTACACAGTCCAGTCCATCAGCACCAACAAGGAGATCGACACACTCCAGTCCATCAGCACCAACAAGGAGATCTACACAGTCCAGTCCATCAGCACCAACAAGGAGATCGACACACTCCAGTCCATCAGCACCAACAAGGAGATCTACACAGTCCAGTCCATCAGCACCAACAAGGAGATCGACACAGTCCAGTCCGTCAGCACCTACATGGAGACCTACATAGTCCAGTCTGTCAGCACCAACATGGAGACCTACACAGTCCAGTCCATCAGCAGCAACATGGAGATCATGGTGACACAAGTCATCAAGGACATTATGCTGAATCACAGCTTGACCAGCCCAACAATGCCTATAATGAGCACTGTGTGCATTTCCTGGGGCATTCTGCAAGCAGCCCTCTTTCACACAGGAAAACAGAGTCATGCAGGAATACTAGCAGCCCCTTCAAACAGGAAGAAGAACAGACAAGCTTCACCAGCTCAGCTTTACAAAACGTATGGCCTTTTTAAGCTGAATCTCACTTTATTTAAGTCACCTGTTCTTCTGTTCTCATTAAGAAACTATTGACAGTTCACTATTCAATAGTTTAATTTTTCTCATTAACAGCTTATGCAACCATGTTCCATTTGTTGGCCTATTGATTTGGGCAACAGTGTCCATGTCATTAAGGACAATAGATTAAATATTATAAATAAATCACACACAATCAAATATTTATTAATTGCCTTTGGTAAAGCTGAGTATATATTCTGTTGTCTAATTTTGATTTTTGATTTTAGGAAAAGCCCCATGAGCTGGGTTCAATCATGTAAGTGTGACGTCAGTGACAGGGATATTGTACCTACACAAGTTAATTATATACTTGCTCTAGTTATTTAATTGTGAGTTATTTCTCATTCATTGTCTTACACATTTAGTAATGTATTCATCTTGTCTTGCTTGCATCGTCACAGGACACTACAGGAGCAGAACCAAGGTCTGCATCAAAGCTTGATGAAGACAGCGGTGAGGATGGAGAGTTTAGGAGAGGAATTTATGAGCAGTCAGAAGCTTTTGGAGTCAGAGCTTCAGAGGACACGTATGGAGCTCAGCGGCCTCACAGACGAGATCAAGAAGTAAGCAGACAACTTTTACAGTTACGATGCTCAATGTGATGTTGGACATACTGAAAAATGATCGACCCCAATATACTGTCATCATGTGCCCCGACCTGCCCTTTCTTTTAGTCTACATGACAACTGCTCCTCCACACAACAGAACAATAATCTTCTGGAGCAAAAGCTTCACTCAGTGGTGAGATGGCAAATATTTCTATATATTTTGTGCATGAGCTGAAATGGACTGAACTTGTATGCCTATTTTTGGGTTTTATGTGTATTTGTGACAACTGTGCTTTTTTCATTAGGTTCATAATTTGGAAGGAGAAAGAGAGAGGCTGAATCGACGTATCTTAGTACTGACGGAGCAGCTTGCTGATGTAAAATTTACCAACAGTGTGGAAACACTAAACGTACGCCCCTCCTCTTGTTCATGTTGCAGACAGACAGTAACTTGAAAATGGGAATGATTTAATTAATCAAATGATTAAATATCATGTCTATGTTCTGGTACACGTAGGTAACATCTGTGCCGCACAGCATCGACCTTTATTTTCCGTCAGATCAGGCCACTACTCAGGTGCTTCACCCCATCGCTCCCCCGCCGGCTCAGTTCATGGACAGCCATCACTACGAGAAAGCAAAGCCTGCCGTGCAGGAACAGTCTCTGGGGTCAGTACCCGAGGAGGAGGAATCAGACTGGTCCGAGATGGGAGAGGAGACCCCTCGATTTATAGTGACCGGGTCAAACAGAGGTCAGCCATGGAGACACCAGATGGACTTGGACAAGGACAGTGAGTCAGGGGGCGAGGAAATCGTCAGACAACCCTCTCCATATCCACGGCAGATCCCTCACCTCAAGTTGAGCATCCACAGTGAGATTTCACCCACCCCTCTGTCAATAGCTTACCCTTCTAGCTACAAAAATCGATCTGGTGTCATCGGAGGCGAGGGAAATTACAGGATCCCCACGAGCCAGAACCTTAGCTCTGCCATCCTGCTCCGGTCAGCCAGCCTGGAGGAAATTCCTCTGGCACGGCATCACATGCAAAAGGAGCTAAGAGGCACAGAGGCCATGATGGACCTCCACCATTCGGGAAATGAAGCTATGGAGGATTTAGATAATGAGATCATTCATCATTGGAGAACAAGCAACGACAGGGAGGGATCTGCTGGGAGGAAGCCCGAAAGCCGGACCTCACAAGAGGGTGGCAACGCAGCCAGCCTGCAGTCAGCTGATCGGATACTTGCCCACTTAATATGTGAACCACAGCCCAGTGAAGGAAAAGGTCAAGGCAGAGCGGAGGTGCATGGCTGGACAGGAGGGATTCCAGACGAGGTGTTGAGAGGGGAGCGAACACAGCTGTGACAGTGACGTGGTTTAAAGTCCTGGGCCTGAAATCACAACATCTTTGATCTTGGTTTAACAGGAGAGACTGATGGAACCGCTTATTCAGTGGCTCACTATTACTGTATTAAGAAAAACACAGTGAACTGTATCTTTAAGATGTAGTGAATTTATTTAAACTTGTTCTTGTTAGTCTATATCTAAACACACACGCTCTCTGAATAAAAAACGACACATAAATAAAAAACATAAATAATAATATGACACACAGCTTCATACCCGTATTTTAGTAAACAGTGAAGCATTTCCCAGCTTGTTTGTAGTATGCAAATGCAAATGTAGGTATTTCCTCTTCTTTCTCTCGCTCTGCTGAAAACAATGAGTAGCTACACAAAGCATGTATATATGCCTGTAAAAGATCTACTGCTCCTGAGTGTATTACTGTATGTACAGTACTGTTAAATATACTGTTTAAACCTACAGAATGTACTACAATCTAAATAATTAAATTCTCCTCGTATAAGATGATGTAATGTGTATAATGTGTATATATGTAATATGTAAATAAAGGCCACTGCATTGCTCCATCCTTGCACAATAACAGCTTCTGGTTACTGTACATTAATGAACCTGCTTGCAAAATGCAACTCCATTAACATCTCGAATAAACAAAGTGAATGAACTATAAAACAGTTTTAGCAGTTTGTTTGTTTTTTGTTTACCTTGAGCTTAATTGTTTATTTAAAATTGACATACTGTATGCGAAGTGACTAGCCAATAAAGGTATCTGATTTGTTTGTTTGATGATAAATATTAACTTTGACAGGCAAAAAGAGTTTTCTCCTGTTGTCCTAGCTGTGCCTGAAGCTTCTGCAGCCAGGCATGACCAGCACAGAGATATGAAATAGAGAGTTATATTTGTCCCTCTGATCTCCTCAGGGGTATTATTGGATAATCAACTTAGTCTCTCTGACATATTCCTTTCTGGTATGATTGAGGAGCAACATTTTATAAATGTAAATTTAGATCACTCAGTGTTCTTTTGTGTTTAAATATGATTAGAGGAAAATAAATGTGAA
This sequence comes from Betta splendens, assembly GCF_900634795.4. NCBI lineage: Eukaryota > Metazoa > Chordata > Actinopteri > Anabantiformes > Osphronemidae > Betta > Betta splendens. The sequence goes on along the minus strand of NC_040894.2, from coordinate 11,662,952 downwards.
AGCAGATTATTTAATTGAATTTTCAATTTATTTGTGTATCTAGTTTCTCGTTTTTATATCAACGTTAATAGCTTATTAGTCAGATTTGGATGAATGCATACTATAGCGTGTGTTGATGTTAGATCCACATTTATGTTACTGTGTTACCTTCATATCCATCTACCTGTCGGATTCAATTTAATGTGTCATCTGTGTCTCCTGGTGTGAGTGATGGATGCTGATCGGACAATGACCTGGATACACAGGTCAGTGTAATAGGATAGGTGGGCATTAGCTGTAAGAGGCTCCCAGCATCCAGGTTCGACAAATCCACTGGCACGCTGGATGGTCGCTGGAGATAACTGGACTTTTTCAGAACATTTTGGGAACACAAATAAGGTAATTTACCTCATATGATCAACTGCTGTTAAAATTTCTAAGTCATTCACATGTTTTTACTTGTTTTCTATTTTTCTGTTTTCAGTTGTTCTGTTTGTGCCTACTGTTTTGTCAGTATTAAATGTTTACTTTCATCATCATCATCATCACCTCTAAGCATTTCTCTCCTTCTTCTCCTCCCACACAGAAACAAAGCACAGCATTGTTCTCTGTTGGCCTGTCGCTCTCCTTCCCCACTTCCCCCGGTCAGTCTCAGTGTCCGTCACTGCAACCATGGTGGTGATGAAGATGAAGTTCCCTTTTCAGAAGAGGGTGAAGTTGGCCCAGGGCCTGTGGCTCCTCTCCTGGTGCGCCACAGTGGCCGGCGCCATGACCTTCACCCTGGGGTGCGTGCTCAAGACGGAGCTCCGCAGGAGGGCAGAGGTAGAGTTCATTTGAAGTTGTGTCAACTGTATCCATACTAAGGAGTGATAGAAATGACTGACTGAAGAAAAAAGAAAAAAGGTCATTTTAAAGTTAATCTCATTGCAAATATGTAATTTCAATAATACAAATTTGTTGATGTCAGCAATTACACATGACAAATGAAATGTCTCTGTGAGATGTGGTTCTTCCAGACAGCATTTTTAACAGACGGCTACTGCATCTGTAGAGAAAATTAAGTTCCGTAGAGCCTGTGTGTGACCCACACTGGTCATGACTCATCATTTTAATAAAAAATCTTCGTCAATTTTAATCACCCTAATCCACACTTGTGGAGACTGTGATCACAATTTAGAATCAGAAATAAACCTGCAATGTTTACAATTTGAATCAGTCCCATATTATATTTAATCATTATTAGAGCATGCTTTCACTGACATTACATTATTTGCAATATTTCACGTTTTTAACGATTATAAATTTAAGATTATAAATGGACAAACAAACAGCAAACACTAAATATATATATATATATATATATATATATATATATATATAATGAATGGTAAATGACGAAAGAATGTCAGTGTTTATTGCATTTTATTTTTTCAGTATAACTTTCACCACTCAGCATGGAAATAGATTAAGTGTAATTTAACAGTACATCTAAAATAAGGTTTCATAATTTTCATTTTTTCCTAAAGTCAGAGAAATTCACCAATATGTTTTATTGCTGTGGACTTTATACTTACAGGTGATGGATAACTCCGACATCCATGTTGTGCCCAATACCCTCATGATAGTTGGTCTTGCATCCTTGGGCATCAACTACTTTGCATCAAAGATCTGCCAGGATGCCCTGGACGCCGGCCGCTTCCCTCGCTGGAAGAACTTCCTGAAGCCATATTTTGCCGTTTCTTGCTTCTTTACTGTCCTCATGCTGCTTTCTGTGATCATGAGCTTTGCGATGAAGGGCAGCTTGGAGTCTTCTCTTAAGGTTGGCCTGAGGAATGGCATCCGCTTCTACAAGGACACAGACACCCCAGGCCGCTGCTTCCAGAAGCAGAACATCGACCGCCTGCAGATGACGTTTCAGTGCTGCGGAAACAACGACTTCAGGGACTGGTTTGAGGTCCAGTGGATCAGCAACCGCTACCTTGATTTCAGCTCGAAAGAAGTCAAAGAGTAAGTGTTGGACAATGATGTAAACGGTGCAAACGTAAATATTTATTGTATTACATGTACTGTATTGATGAACAATCATGAAGTAGAAGCAATATAAGAGTCCTTCCTGTTTCTGTAGCCGCATCAAAAGCAACGTGGATGGACGTTACTTAGTAGATGGAGTCCCATTCAGCTGCTGCAACCCAAGCTCTCCACGCCCATGTATCCAGTATCAGCTCACCAACAACTCAGCTCACTATAACTATGACTACCAGACCGAGGAGCTCAACATCTACCTCCGAGGCTGCAGAGAAGCCCTGGTCAACTATTACATGGGCCTGATGAACACCATTGGGGCTGGAGTTCTGTCTGTCTTCCTCCTACAGGTAGTGCAGAATGAGATGGATTCCACTGATTCCGGCAAAGTTCTGCTCCATATTTAACTGTCTCCCACGTTTGTCTGCATCCTCATTCCCAGGGTTCTGTGCTGGTGAGCTTGCGGTTCCTGCAGACCGCCATGGAGGCAGTTGCAGGGAAAGAAAACACCGAAATCGAGACAGAGGGGTATCTGCTGGAAAAAAGCGTAAAGGACACCGTCAAGGAGTACCTCGACCCTGTGCTGAAGTTCCTCCTGCTGAAAAACCAAGTGGAGGAGGGCACAACCTCGACTGCTGGCCCAGCGCACGCCTAAAGCACATATAATGTACATAAAGATTTTTACACAATTTCATAATTACTAAACAACAACAATTTGAATTTATAATATGAATTTTAAGTATTTTTAAATTTAGAGATAGTAGATTTATTTTAATAAGATGCACATCACAAGTAATGTGCATATATAAGCTGGTATTACTATATGTGTGATTACTCCCATTTACTGTACCTTCATTCTTTGTTACTGCACTAAACATACTTGCTCAGTGAACGAGAACCCCTGATTGGTTTGAAACAACTGTCACAAATCCCTACAGTTAATAAGAAGCTCAAATTCACAAAGCATAATGTTTATTTTGTATTATTTCTCAGTTTTAAGTTCCATTAATAGCATGCATAACAAACTCCTTCTTGCTATTTTTGTACACAAAGTCACTTTTGAATGTGATGTTCCTTACCATTTGCATAATTTCCATTCTCCTCTGTGTCAAAAGCAATAAAACAATCCCCAGTCAGTCTTTGGGTAACAGAAATTTACAAAGCATACTCCAAAAGCTCACTATAGAAACACATTACTTTATTAAAGTTACTAATTGGCTTATGGAGTGCAGTCAGTTTGTTCCTTTCTTAGTAAGTGCATAGATGTTAATACACTCTTCTTTGCAGGTGACACTTTCTACCTGCCTCTCTTCTGTCCCTCAGTGAAAGGAATAGGATTAACAAGACTGGTTATTCGATGTCAGTAATGCATTGAAATCCATTAAGTGTGTCCTCTGCTATGACATCTTTGCCAAAGCTGGTAATCCCATTGTTAATGCAGAACCTGCTGCCCTTGCAATTGGACGTCTGAGTCAGAAGCACATAGGGAGTATGCAACGGCTTTATCTTCTTTGAATGTGACACATCGAGCTGCAGTTTATATTCTTTATTTGTTCATTTTTGTAAATAACTATAATTAAAATTGTAAATAAATTGCTTTTTTTGTCAGAATATGGAACAAAGACGGAGTCAGGCCACATATAATTCCCTGGTTGTGCAAACGTAGCCATTAAAGCTGATTAAAGCTAATAATAATAATAATAATAATAATAATAATAATAATAATAATAATAATAATAATAATAATAATAATAATAATCATTTTGGGGGGGCGGGGTGAAATAATGTTTTAGAGACACAAACAACGTTCATAATACCTTCATTGCCCGCGAAGTTGCGACTGTGGAGAGCACGTGACCGGAAAACGTCGCGCCATCTAACTTTCGACTCGTTCAAATAGGTAATTGTCCGGTAATTGTGTACTCATCGTTTGCTTTCAGTAATTTTAATGGGGTGTACATTAAAATAATATAGAGGGGAGTCGTTCCCAGTAGTAGTCCAGCGTCACGTACACTGCGCCACTGCGCATGCGCTAGAAAAGCTAGACAGCTGAGTGGCTATAGACAGGAGAATAACAGCGAGACGTTTTCAAGCGAATGTATTTAGATACCGATTTTACACACGTAGAAAGATCTTGTCCGGAATAAAGAGCGGTGGAAGACGATAACTGGCCGGTAGGTGGAGAGCGGGGGCATTTTGTTCCATGAGTAGCTGCAATAACAAAGTTAGCTAACTTAACAGATAGGTTGGGCTAACGTTACCACGTTATCAGCTGGTTACTGAAAGGTTTCAAAACGCCTAAAAGTATGAAAGCAGCTTAATTAAGGCTAAATCCGTCGTTTTCGCTCGGTTATTAGTCATTTGCTTTATCTTGCGTTAACAAAACTGTGTTTGTTGCCACCGAGTAACGTTTAGCTTCATGGAATATGTCAACCATTGTTTGGGCATGTACTGACAATCCAGCCCAACTTGAGTGAATTAGCTAGCTATGCTTCAACGTATTGGGCCTCGAGATGATAACGTGCGTATCAATATACATTGCTTTTTGAAATATATTTCGATTATTAACTAGCGCAATTACTGTATTTAAAACAATGCTCAGATGTCAGCAGGAATACAGCATAAGAAGAAACTAAAATATAACAGGGTGAGGTCAGTAGCAATCTAGGATGTGCTGATTGTACATGGTATTTAGCAGTTCAGCACCACATGATGGCACTGGTGCAGAGTGAAAGCTGAACTGGAGTAGGCTGATTACTTGTTTATTGTAAAGACTAAAATAAAAGGATTAAGTGGCTCTGTATGCTAGTAATAGTGTTGCTGATGCCTGACCAGTCTGTCCAGTAACCTCTGAAATCATTATCTGTATTGCAGTATAATGTACTCATAGTTTCTAGAATGACCGCACAGCCATTCTGCATAGATTAATTATAAATTGTGTTTTGTGGATGTCTTTGTTAAAAAGTTGTTGTGATATAATTGTCATATATATTTAATGCTATTTGTTGTGATGTAGAGTATGGTCACTGTGTTTCAGATTAGACATGGAAGGAGATGACTGCAGTTTTCCTCTAGATTCATCAGATGGCCAATCGCAAAGAGGAAGCGTTGCTTCTTCCGCAACACTTAGCCGTGGTACGGTGCAAACCAAAATGCTGTAACTTGCAGACAGAGTTAACCTGTGTTTCTTTACATGCATGTTTCAATTTGGCAAGTTACTTTTTAACCTATGTCTGTTCATATTGTTTTTGTCTTCATATTGTTTCTGTTTATTATTTTCTCTATTTGTGATTGTTCGCACAGTTCAAGACGTGCTTGTATACCTGTTCGGAGAGAGTGCTGTACACCTAAATGTAGAGGGGCTAGGCAGCGTTACTGTGCAGGAGTTGGGCCGCACGGTTCGTGAGGCTCTCCATATTCCTGAGTCCGTACAGGAGGCTTTTGCCTTTTGGTTATGTTCTCCACTGCTAGGTAAGAGCTGCAAAACACACACACACACACACACACACACACACACACACACACACACACACACACACACACACACCCCTCTCACATGTACTGATCTATGGAGTTAATCAAATGATACAGTAAGCAAATCCTAAAATTATGAGACTGTCTGTTTATACTAGGTAAAAATGATATTTGCTTTTCTAATGGAGATATGTCCCAGTATGTGGGATGTGGGTAGTCCTAATATTGTATAGAATCTGAACAGGGAAGTAGACATATCTGATTGTATAACATTGTTTTTTTTTTTGCAGAATTGCAGTTAAAAGTGAGACATCAACCTTACAAACTGTGTCGGCAGTGGCAGGACCTGCTATATCGCTTCACTGAGGCTTCAGAGGACGACATATTGCAAGGTAGGAGTTACCTACCTTAATTTCAGCCTCTGGTTTTGTAAAGGTATGTCCCTGTGTCAGGGCAGAGAAACTGACTGGTAGCAGCCCAAGCCATCAAAAAAAAGGTCATTACATGAAGCAATCTGTGTTCAATTTACAGTCAGAGAAAATGTAAAACTGAAATAGGAATTTTGTTCACAGTATGTAGGTGTCCTAAACCAACTGGACATAACCTGTATAATGTGCTGCCTCTACACTGAAACCTGTCAAAAAACTTGTTTTAATCAAAAGTATTGCATTATCCCTCAAGCTGCAAGTGCATAGATGTACAGATGTGATTTTCTGTGGTTCCCGTTTTTTTTTTTTGGGTCCAAAGAAAGTGTTTAGTCTTCTGTGCTGTGCTCAGCCTGTTTCTATTTCTGCAGCTGACCCCTCTGGATTTGTAGCTTACTTGTAAATTGTTGGTTCTTAAGAGCTCAGTTGAGGACAAAAGTGCTGTCATTTTTGTGGAATAACTTAAAGAAAAAGGCGGTAGTTGTTCGTTAGGGCTCCCTTTATGGCAGAAATCATTACTTTTGGTCATTATTTCAGGTCAGAGATTGTGATTATTTGTAGTTATTTATTGACATTGGGGCCTGTGTTTATTAAACTAAAGGTCCCAGTACATGCAAAATCCACTTTTGGGGCATTCTGGTACATTTCTAAAACTCTCTGGTTCATGTTGGCACACTCCAAGTGTGTTAGAAGTGCGGTTATTTATTTTACTTTTTGCTACTTTATCCAATCCCCTCTAAGAACTATTTGTGTCATAATTCAATTACTGTCTGTGTCAGTGGTAAAAAGACCACACAAATACAGAATACCAAAACACAATTGGACACATTGCTGTCTGTTCTAGACAGCTATGCTGCAGCTCCAATGTGTTCCAGCGACCCAGAGAGCTAGGCAGCTGCTGCCATGTTGCAAGGCCCAGTGTTGTTTTGACCCTTAACGGGCTAATAGCACTGTGAGCTGCTAGCTTCAGCCAGACATCAGCAAGCTGGATGCTGTGACATGTAATCCCTATGATGTCATGTGCGCTTCCACAAAGATGTGTGGCGATCAACTTGACTTGTGACAGACTCCTAAAACAGTGTTTTACACCAGGGGGGTGGAAATACACACTTTGAGACGTGCGTTGTGGTCTATCTACAGGACTTTCTGGCATAAAAACATACAGACTACTTAATCAGACATTGAACTCCAATATTCTTTAGCATGAAAGGCAATAAAAGCACTCTCCTTCAAACTATAAATAGTCTGTAGGTTTATAGTCAATAAATAAATGTGAGAGGGTTTGACTTGATTTCCTTTAAAACTGTTTAATGAGAGAAATCCTAAATGAAGGTTTGTCCATGGTTGTGCAACCTAATAACTTCTTGACTTTTAGAGTTTCACATAATTATCCCACAGCATTATGACTAGCAAGTATGATAGCATTAATCATGATTAGCAAAACACATTAAAGCAAGTTATTAAAATAGAATAGATACAGTACTGGACACTGTTTAAGTATTAATAAGGGAAAATGATCAAATTGTAGCTGATGAATGAAGTTGAGGATGTTGCTTCTTGTCAGTTAAACAAAGAGATGACAGAAGTTGTATTTTTACACAACTCTTACAGTCTAGCTGTTGATTGTATTGTGTTAAGTTGTCGCCAATAATGGACTTTTTGTTATAGAGAAAATTTAGCACCATTTTACTAAGTTGCAAATGAGGTGTCAGGCACTGAGTCAAAGTCTGGTGTTACTTGTCATTACTTTGCCAGTCAAAGGAGAACAGCCTACACGTTTCTGCAAGCATTTCTACCTCTAATATCAAAGAACTAGTGACATAGTGACAATTTAGCACCAATAAAACAAAGAAAAGATCACAAATGAATTGCATAATCATTTAAATGCTGTTCTGTGTTTTTCCTGGAGTAGGTAGAAATACCACCCACAGGACAGGGCTGTGAGCTAGAGTAGAGTGGGCTGGAGGGGACTTGAGTGGTACATTTGATGTTATCCCCACGTCTAGCAAAGTGTTTGTTTCTCTCCCCTCGCTTCTCCTCTCTGGTATGAGGCTGACTCTTCTGACTCAAATGCATAATTTCTCCTCAGACGAACCCTGTCTCCAGTACAGACGAAATGTGTTTTATCCTAAATCCAAAGAGCTGCAGGTACTTTTATCTCATGTTCTTATTCTGCTCTAAGTGACGTCATTGTGACTACTATCTACAACGTGTTGTAAATGAGTGAACAATAAAGACACTTTGTACCGGACATCTTTTTAATCGAGATTGCATAAAAGACACATCCCCATGGATGTGTAGAACAATTGCCTAATGACTGTTTAAACTTCACTTCTTGTCCTTCATCTGAGCAGATAGATGAAGAAGGAGTCCTGAAGCTTCTGTATGAGGAGGCCAAGAACAACATTCTGACGGGTCGATACCCATGTGATCCTGAGCACTGGATGGGTCTCGGAGCCTTGTCTTTTGCCCTTGATGAGGGACCCAGTCTGGACAACCAACAATTTATCACAACTTTAAGGTATGCCATAAAGGTTGGTTTTAAAAAGTAAACATACATTTTTTTAATAAAGGTATCATGTGACTTTTTTGGAAATACACTTGTTCACCAGTCACCATGTCTGCCTGCTTTTACAGGCAGTATTGATTAATTGTAAAAAGCACTAGCTTTGTACAACAAAAAAAATCCAGATTGATGGACAGTGTTCATTTTTAGAGAAATACTAACTCTATATACTAAACTATATATGTTTTACTAACATTTGGAAAGAGGCAAGCTACTAACGTCTTTCGCACTTATGTTTTTTTTTTACCTATCTTATTATCCAGTATGTCAAAACTATTTTTAGCTGTATAGCAGTAACACTAACTATAACCTTAAATTCATAAATAACCTTATTCACACAATTTGAAAGAAGTATTTATGTTTGTGTCATTTTGTGGTAAGATACTTACTTTACTTTATAAAATTAACTTCTTGTCAACACATGATTGCAGCTGACTTTCTGTTCTTTGGTACATTTACTTAAAATAACATTTAACAAGTTCAGTTTCTACTGCCCTTTTAGAAAATGAAGACGTAAGTGTCTGTTTTGATTTTATCACATTGAAAGGACAGCCTGCTGCTGCTTAATGTGCTAGGAAAGAAATGTACATTGTAAAAAGAACTAAATTCATGTCCCTCAGCCCACATGGTTTGAAGGGCAGCCGGCTGATTGAGCCCTTCAGTTCTTTCAACCCAATCCTCGACAACATGGTGCAATTTGATGAAAATCCACAGGCATTGTGGTTTTGTGAAAAGGTTTTAATTTTATCCGAGTTTCCCCCACATTGTGACACTACAGCAATTTGCATTTACTTTTTGAATGAACAAAATTATAATCATAGGAATGTATTTTTCTTTTTTAAACCATTCCCAGCTTTGATTGCAATTAAAGGTCTGAAGAAAGTGTAATGATTCATATACAATACAGCAGTGCTGATGGATCATCTGTGTTTTCTAGAATACAAAAAGAAATGGATGATTCCAAGATAGATAATACAATATTTTAGTGCAATCGCATATACTGTAGCAGCAAGACTGCTACAATGGGATCTGCTAATCATAAAATCAAATATCAAGCATTCAGAAATTTTTTGATGTCTTGCATACAGTATAATTTTCCAGACATGAAAATGCATCACATCATGCAAAAAGTACTACACGTTTGTCCTCTGCTTTTCACAGAGAAAAGAAACTGTCTTCTTTTCTGCCTGCACATGTGGCCATGGGGAGTGGAGGTCTGCTCTCCACTCTGAGAGGGAAGTCAAGCCGTCAGGCAGGGCTGGAGCAGAACCTGTGGGAGGAGTACAAAAAGATCAGCACATCTGTTGGAAACCCTCCTGATACCATGCAGCTCCTACACCAGTACCTCAACACATGTCACACTTTGCCTTATTATGGGTAAGAACGTGTGTCGGTAAAATTCAACAAAAATGTTGATCACTGATCATTTGAATTACTTTCTTACATTTTTTGCAACTGTATTAAAAACCAAAAACCTTACAGCAGTACTCAGTTTTATTTTATGATTATGTGTTAGAATGATAGGACTGACTGCTGGCAGTCATTACCAAGAGTATTTGATGGCTTTGTAACTTCTTTACCAGGTGTGCTTTCTTCTTTGGGGAGATTGACAAACCAGTACAAGGTATCCTCCAAAGGGCAAAACGCAAACCTGTGAACGTTGGGATCTGCCTGGAGGGAGTTTATGTTCTGGATGCGAAAGAGAAAGTAAGGTCATGTTTCTCACAGTTAGATACTGGTGTTTTCCCTCAGTGCTGAGATGTTGAAAACAGTTTTCATCTGCTGACTCTGAACATGCTTTTTGCAGCATGTTTTGCTTGGCCTGCGTTTCAATGAGCTCTCCTGGGACTACAGCTACCCCGAGGAGGAGGGGGACTCGCACATTCTGTGGTTGGAGTTTGATGGAGAGGAAGATGGCACTCCTGTCAACAAGCTGCTAAAAATCTACTCAAAACAAGTAAGAATGTACACATTCTCTAATCTGATACCAGTACATAAGTTCCCACCCGTTGGGTGAAGATGCTCAACCCAGCTTTAAATTCACACCTCCACCATCTCTGCTGTGAAGAGGATGTGTGTCGTCATCTCACTTGAGATAGCAGGGGTGAGCATTTGCAGCCATCTCCAGAGATCACACTGCATGTAGTGTTTTTGAGAGCATCAGGGCAGCTGCTGGGCTCTTTATTTCTTAGAGGAACACAACATTCGCTATTAGGCTTGAAACAGATTTATTAAATTTTTATCTGCTTTCATCTGTATTGTCCTTGCTCAGTGATTATTCGGTTGGGAGAACAACCATCTGGACCACTAAATGCTGAAGAGATGTTATAATAGTAAAGGCTGTCCCCCAGATTCAGACTCCAGCAGTAGACTGGCAGTGTGACCTTTATGCTTGTGCTGTACTAATGGACCATTAAACAGCAAAGTGTGTTACTCTGCTTACTTGACCCAGGCAGAGCTAATGAGTGGATTCATCGAGTTCTGTGTGGAGCTCAAGTCCGTGGCGGAGGCAGCGGCTACAGCTGAGTTGGACGGTGAGGCGAGTCTGTCTTCTGGACCGGACGGCAGCAGCAAGAACGGACGCGGGGGACGACGCGGAATGCTGCGCAGGCAAAGTAGCGTCGTGTGCAGTCGGGTCCATTCACTAAACACTATCAGCTACGTGGACAACGGTGAGCTCATGTTTGATGCAGTCCCCCTCACTCAGCGGCAGCATAATCATATAGAGCCGGCGCCATGATAAGTATTAATTCAGTTGGAGTAAATGTTTGCAATATTTGCTTAATTTTGTCTTTTCAGGAAAAGAAATCAGGCGCTTGAAGCCGAAAAGAGCGGCATCCTTCTTCACTCGACAGGCATCCACACCCACATACTCTGCTGTGCAAGTGGCCGAGAATCTGGAGCAGGGTTAAACTCACCAATGCGCCCTGTCCCGTTCATCGCAAAGACCAAACGTGACCATTTTCTACTGCCGTCAACAGAATAGACTTTATAGAATCCTGAGATATTAAACAGATAATATATGAACACAAAAGGACCAAGTGAGGGATCTAACTGTGAGTGATATTTGTCTTCTGAAGTTGTGTATATGGAGTACATTTAATGTGAACAACTAAAGGATCTGTTGTTGGCTAAGCTTCCATGGTTAAACTGAAGTGCTATACAACAGCATGGCCTTACATAAAGAAAAAAAGGTTTGTCTGACTACCATATGATGAACCTGGTTCATAAATCTGAGATGAGCCTTAGAGAAAATCCTCAGATGAGGAGTGTATGATATCTCATGCAGCCTTAGAGTTTCTGCAGTGCTCTGGTGAGCGATTCACTATTATTCAACAATGCTAAACCTCAAGTACAATCCCTGCTTTACCTCTTTTTACATTACTTGGAGTTTAAACACAAATACCTTTGCATTAAACATGATAACACTCCTCCTCAGGACTGCAAGTGACCATTGCAGTCAGCGTGACAAACACTTTTTAGGGGTGGTCTGAGGTCGTGTTCACACTATTCTGCTTTTTGAAGCTGTGAGTGCCTTGTTCTCATCAGAGGGGAAGCCACTTCAGAACAGCACTGGTATTAAAGTGTGATATTACTGATCTTAAAAGCTCCATATGGAAACACATTGGCTGTGTTGTGGACATTTCTTGTAAGTACATGCATTTATGAGTCAGCTGGTTAATGTGTAACGCTGTGGCACACGCTAAAATTAATTCTGTTGTCATGAATGTAAAAGTAGAAATCAATACATCAAGTTAAAGCTTCATCCTAAACTTTGCATATTATATGCCACTGAATAGTCTTTTGTTCCTGTTATGAGTGACACGACATCCATGTACAGGTCTGGACCTGACTTTAAAGCTAAACTGATGCAATAACAAACTTGTAACGTGTGACATGAGAGACTAAAATACAGAAGCTTCCTGTTTGACCTTCCTGTTTAACTGTTATCAGCAATACATTAGAAAAAAGTTCTGCAGCTTAAATTTCTTAACCTTGACAACCCAGTTCAGACTTTGACCTTAATGCAAATACAACCATGATTGGGATTAGTTTATTTGGAATAAAGTTTTTAGTGCATCTTAAAAGTTATGGGTTTGACTGCAAAGTGTGCTCTGTGCAAATGGCACCGTCCAACCAGCTGAGAATTATTGATTATGCTGTTGCTATTTCAGTCTATACGCCAAAGCAAATCTGTCTGATATGCTTCAACACAGTATGATTGTACCTTAACACTCCAGACAGTCCTGCAGGTGTATCTGGTTTTAATTGTGATGCAGTGCTTTGTCTTTGCTCACCTTGCTGTGATGAACTGTTGTTGGAGGTCTACATCTCTGTTACGCTGCCTTCCTCTTGAACTAATGTCTTCATTTGAGATGTGACATCCTGTGTTCTTCCTGATCCTCCTCAGCATGCAAACTACAGAATGTTAGTAACACTACAAACTGCTTTAACTTGTCTGTCAGCTACGGTCTGTACTCTGACTGCAGCAGCCCAGTATATTGTTGCTCACTTACACTATGCATGTCATACTGTAGAATAGGCATTCCAACAGACATTGCATCATGTCATACTGCACTATCAATACTAATGCACTGTATCCATCTTTTAAATCTGTAGATTGTTACATATTGTTCACTTTTATGAAAGACTATTTCTACTTTCCTTTTTCATATACTCGACAGTGTTTGGACGTGGTAATGAAGAAATCCGATTAAGCGTTAGGTTTTCAAGCAGTCACTTTACAGAAAGATCAAGTGCCTTTTTGTTAGTACTGAGTTGACTGTATTGGTGCTTGGAACCCAGGATTTTTTTAATAGTTGCTATGGTCAGAAAGTTGAACTTTGTTTTTTGTAATATATTTTACACATTTCAACCTACCTAGCTGATATCAGTATATTAATATACTGGATTAATATGTGAGGCGGCTCGCAGTGCAGTGGTCAGTCAGTTCTGCCTTCATTGACATATGTCTGTCATGTTTGTTTTATTTTATGAACTGATACAAAGCGGCCCTGATTTTCTTTGATGTCTGTGAATAACTGTGTTTACTACTTCACTAACTGTACTGAAGCCATAATTATTTCACCAAACATGTAATCTGTTATGATTTGTTTTAAATTTTAATATTTCACCAAATGACTATTGTAAATCTACTCCCGGCCTATCGTGTCATTTTTCAAATTGGTAAAATTGTTATAATGTGGAACAATGTGCGCTGCAATAGTTTTATTATTACAGTATGTGCAGGGATGCATGTGTTATACAGTCTAGCGCTGTTGGTGCATACAGTACAGTGCAGTGGTTGGTTGTGCCTGTGGAAATGGTTTTATACACACCAAAACTGTTACAGAATTGTCTATGATGAGAGTTTGTCAGATTTCAATCATTTGACCAATAAACTAAAATGTGTTTGCTTTGAAAGTAGAAGTTATTGTCTTTAAATCATTTTCCTCCTGACTCTACTTCTGAATATTTGCTTCACTGATAATTAATTCGATTAATATCAGTATTTTTAGTTCGGAATATCTACAAAGCGTTATTGTGCTAGTTTCTATATATGACATGCGCAGTAGGTCACTCCACGACTGTCACGCCATTGGCAACCGGTAACTCTCTTGACTACACTCACTCTTTGACAACGTATCACCGGATAGGCTACAAACCCGGAAGTCGTAACGTGTACAGTGCCTTTAAGCTAGCTTCTTTTGTTTTAGGGGAATTATAATACTGTGTTTTAAGTCTGACGAGCCTAGTTATTAAAGCCAATCAATTAAGCGTTAAGGTTGTTTGTCGTAACCATTTGGAGTTTTGCAGTAGCGGCTTAAACCTGCTATCCCTGCTTTCCGGCCGCCTGTCATCTTTGTTTACCGTCTCTGCGGTGCAACATTTCTCAGCTGGCCGGAGTTCACAATGGACGGCGAGGCGGACGCGTCGCTGGCGGTGTCGGAGGATGCCGGCAACGGAAGGAGACGCAGGGTGCACGGCATGCTGAAGCTATACTACGGCCTGAACGAGGAAGGAAAGGCCGCGGAGCAGCAGGAGTCACTGGATCCCTGCGACATCAATGGGCCGCATTTTGATCCTGAACTCTTCCTCAACAAGGTTAGAGACCCTGCTTAAATGTAAAAAAAATGGAACCATTTTAATTACTGATTACTGAAGTGATTAGTGGTTCTAATCCTGTTAAATAACTACTGCATACTAATGTCCTGAATGTCATTTGAGTGGAGTGTCTGTGTACCTGTTTTGTGTATAGCTTAGGAGGGAGTGCTCCCTTGCGGAGCTGATGGACCAGGAGACCTGCATGGTAAAGCAGATCCGCTCTTTGGACAGTGACATGCAGACCCTTGTATATGAAAACTACAACAAGTTCATATCTGCTACAGGTGAGGGACTGTCACTAATTTAGTTTATTGACTTGTGCACAGGTGGACATTCGAACCATCCTTTTTATGCATTTTCTTCCAGACACTATCAGGAAGATGAAGAATGACTTCAAAAAGATGGAGGACGAAATGGATCGCTTGTCCGCTAACATGGCGACGATCACTGACTTCAGCGCCCGCATCAGTGGAACGCTTCAAGACCAGCACGCGCAGATTACAAAGCTCTCAGGTGCCTTTTCGTCTTGTCTTGTTGTCTCTTGCTTTGAGTAACCTTTGGGTTTTGATTGAGCCTTTCCTCACTCCAGGGGTTCACGCTCTGTTAAGGAAGCTGCAGTTCCTGTTTGAACTGCCCGCTAGATTGAATAAGTGTTTGGAGATGCAGGCCTATGCTCAGGCCGTGAACTCCCACCGCCGCGCCCGCTGTGTGCTGCAGCAGTACAGCCACCTGCCCTCCTTCAAGGGGATTCAGGATGATTGTCACGCCATCATAGAGAAACTGGCTCAGGAGCTTCGACAGAAGTTCAGGTGCAAATTTCTTTCTTTTCTGTCTGGCATCATTCAAGATTTTGAAGATTTTGTAAATGACAGAAATAAAAAAGGGATATATGTGTCCGCTTATTCAAAGTTTAGATGTCAAAACAGCCTGATGTTATTTTTATATGATACTAGTTTTATTGCTGTTCTATAGGGACGGTGGGTCAAGCGCTAAAGATTTATCGGAGTGTGTGGAACTGCTGCTACAGTTGGATGAGCCAGCAGAGGAGCTCTGTGATAAATTCCTGAACCATGCACGTTCTCGACTTGAGTTGGACCTCCAGGGTCTGGAAGCAGAGATAAAACCGTACTCTTCAGCCTCATCTACGAAAGACCCCTCTGCACGTGCACCGTCATCCGCTGCTGCTGCTGGATCTCCAACTGATAACTCCCCCAAGGCCACTACATTCCTCTCTCCCACCTCAAACACTGATATCTTGGAATTCATTGACAGGGGCTGCAATGAATTCGTGAGCAGCTTATGTTTAGTAATTACATCCTATCAAGAACTGTTTATCAACCACGCTCAGACAGGGGAGCTAGCTTCTAAAAATATCCCACAAATGGCAAATGGCAAGCTTCATGCCTTTGTGAATGACCTGGCAGCTCGGTATTTTTCGCTCGTCGAGCGCAGGATCCAGGAAGAGAAGGGGGTCGGAGATAACTCCCTCTTGGTCCGTGCCCTTGACCGATTCCATCGCAGGCTTCAGGCTGTAGCCAAACTGCTTCCAGGCTCCGATGTGCCAAACAAAGGCACAGAGATCGTCATACGGGCAGCAACAGAGCGAGTCAAGCAGTACCTCGCCGCTCTGCAGAGTTTCTACTTGGACAGCTTGACAGATGTGAGGCAGGCCCTCGCGACACCTCGGCTGTCTGTGAGTGGGGCTTCAGCAGCTGGAGGTGGAGCTCTGCTGGGGGGGGCACTCTCTGGTAGAGATGCCACAACCAGCCTCCCAGATCTGCTCTCCTCTTTGTCTGCATCGATCCTCAATCAGATTAAGTCAGTTCTGGCGTCAGTGCATCTCTTCACCGCTAAGGACATTACATTCTCCAATAAGCCATACTTCAAGGTGAATAATTTTTCTGTTTTCCTCCAAAATCTGTTTTTACGATTACTTTTTTGTTTCTGCGCATTGATATTAATAGCCCTTTCTTACTGTCTTCTGCTCAAAGGGTGAATTCTGCAGCCAGGGTGTACGGGAAAGTTTGGTGGTGAGCTTCATAAAGTTTGTATGCCAGTCTTCTCGCCAGTTCTGTGAGAGCGCAGGCGACAAAGGAGGTTCGACTCCTCCCGCACTTCTGCTGCTTCTGTCTCGTCTTTGCTTGGACTACGAAACCTCTACTATCTCTTACATACTCACGCTCACAGATGAGCAGTTCCTTGTGCAGGTAAATGCGTCATCCCCTTATTATAACATATTATAAAAATCTATATATTTTTTAACCAATTTAAATTGCCCTATAATCATAAGTAAGCCATACGTATCTTTCTCAGCACCACAGTCCTGTGACACCTGTCACAAGTTTATGCGCAGAAGCCAGGGAGGCAGCACAGAAGCTACTGAACCATTATGTCAAGGTAGGTTTTCAGATAATCTACTGACTGAGTTGCTGTTGAGTTATAACACTTCTTCATAAAGCCTGTTCTACAGCTTTGTATATTCTTTTATTTCTTGCTGCAGGTTCAGGGTCTGATCATCTCCCAGATGCTAAGGAAGAGCGTTGAAACGCGAGACTGGGTCAACACCATCGAGCCGAGGAACGTCCGTGCTGTGATGAAAAGAGTCGTGGAAGACACCACCTCGATTGATGTTCAGGTGACCCTGTTCATGACCACAGCGTCATTATCTGAACAATGTACAGTGTTCTCCTCACCATAGTGGAGCTGGTTGCCTTACAAAACTTGTGTGCTCCACTACAGGTGGGTCTTTTGTATGAAGAAGGTGTGAGAAAAGCCCACAGCAGCGACTCCAGCAAGAGGACCTTTTCTGTTTATAGCAGCTCCAGGCAACAAGCCCGCTATGCTGCCAGCTACACTCCGAGGTAAATAAGCAGCAGGTGGAACAGAGTGGGGCCTGGAGGACACATGACTACAACTGCTTCTTCAATCTAAAGCCAAGTTTTATTACTATGGTTCCTTGACACAGATGCCAGTATGAGTAGTCAGTATTCATTTCTAATGACTTCATTACTTACATTGCAGAGTGGCATGTAATTGTTATTCAGCTGTATCTAATTATAAGCATAAGGTCATTGGTTCAACTGTTAATGTCTTCTCACCGCCTGCAGCGCTCCCATGGATACTAATCTACTAAGCAATATACACAAGCTGTTTTCTGAGAGGATTGACATCTTCAGCTCAGTGGAGTTCAACAAGGTGAGTGGTTTACAGTTGCTGTTCTAGACCTCTCAGTTTTTTTTTTCAGCCTTTAAACATTCACACGCTCCCCATCGTTTTCCTTTAGGTTTCTGTAATGACGGGAATAATCAAAATCAGTTTAAAGACATTTTTGGAGTGTGTTCGCCTGCGCACCTTTGGCCGCTACGGGCTGCAGCAGATCCAGGTCGACTGCCACTACCTACAGATGTACCTGTGGCGCTTCGTGTCGGACGAAAACCTTGTGCACTTCCTCCTAGACGAGATAGTGGGCAGCTCCGCCCACCGCTGCCTGGATCCTGCACCAATGGAGCAAAGTGTGATTGAGGTCATCTGTGAACGAGGTTAAAGATCACAGTGCAGTACAGGCAGAAAGACCAAACAAACAGACAGAATCCTGGTAAATACAAGTTAAAACACTCATTCTTGTGCAGAATCACATTACGGATTAATATTAAAACATTTGATAATTTGTTTTACAATGTTCTGAGCTCCTTTGACAAATGAGTTAAATTGCCTTTTTATTGTGTCTGAGGCACTGAACCTTCAGTAATATTACTAACTGACAAGTGAATCTATGTCTGTATATGACATTCTAGACACACAAATATGCATGCACGCCTTAATAAAACAGAATCAAGAAACAGAGGTAAAAGTACTTTTTCCTCATCAGTGTACGAACGTAGAAAGATCAGAGTAAATCAGTCATTATTCAAGCTTAACTTTATAGAACGTTGTAAGAAGTGTATTTAATATGAATAAACAATATGAATGATTGGAGAGAAATGTTGTTTCTAATAGAATCTCTTTGGTCAGTAGATGCACTCTGACATCTGATTATACAGTTTATAGCTAACACTAAAATGATTACAGTGAATTAACAGCTTGTCTTTCATTCCAATTGTTTGTTTTCTGTCTTGCACATATTAATGTGATAAAAAAGGTGTGTGTCTTTAATAAAAATGTTCAAATGTAAACTTAGAAATGTGTGTTTCTTGCTTGAAAGTCTGTTCATTGTAACAAGGCAGCTCAGGTGTATTTCACAACATCTGGCCGCCATAATTCCTCCCTCTAGTGCACCGTTGACTGTCGCCACCTGAAGAGCTCGTTTGATTGGTCGAAGCGTTTTCTCCCCACCCTCTTCTGATGACCGCGGAGGGATGCGATTGGCGGTTGGACAGTTTCACGCTGTAAAACCTGGGTCGGGGGCGTTTCCACCCTGCGGGACCTGGATGTTGGAAGGCGAGTTGTATTTCATTTTTAAGTCCCATCTGCACCTTCCTGCCTGTCACCGGTAAGAACCTGCTTCCAGTTCTACGAACCTACTGTACAATTTGTTACGCGTTAAACACGCTGCATCTTAGTGTGAAAGCAGTGTTTCTCCCGTGTTCACATGCGTTTAGCATCTGCAAGTCAAAGGACATCCTGACAAAACCGTCATCTCATAACAGAAATGTCACAAATACAGACACAAAAACGGCTCAATGTTTAAACAATTTCACCGAACGTAGGAAAAAATACTATAAAACACAAAAACAATATTGGTTATGTGTTTATTTAGGTTGTTCGTTTTCTTTGGTGGGGCGTATTTGAACTCAGCACTGTCGTTTCCATAGACTGAGAAGTCTGCATCACACATAAAAAAGATGAGAGAGAATAGAAGAATCTATAGGCGAAGTAATTACTTCCTTTGCAAAGTACTCAGGGTATTAGAAAGATGCATTAATATACCATATAGTTACAGGTAAACAGGTAATTAATAACCTATATTTCTAGATATTAATTACCTGTTAAAAAAGGTTTCTGCACATTATAATAAATGTAGTTATTATAATTAAATTTAGTTATAGTCATATTATTATTATCATTTAACGTTTTCATTCTAGGAAGGCTCTTTACTCCTGTCATGATTTCCTAGCTTTTCTTACCATCCTCTTAACACAATGAGTTTGTTCCTTCAATCTCCTCATAGGGCCTCAAATGTGTCTATCTTGATATTTCCGCAGAACACCAATAATGAGGCCAAACAGTCAAGCACTCAAGCACAAATTGTCCCATGACACAGAGAGGGAATTTGGAGGAACACTGGGTGAGTGACAACACCACACAGGCACCATCACAGTACGCAGTCATTTCATTTCTGTGACATTTGCTGTGGGTAAATAGGAAATAAGTAAAAGCTTTCTTCAGTCTGTTGATGCACTCTCGTCATGTGTCTTGGGCTGTCATGAAATAGCAGCATCCCTAATAAGATTTCCTATCCACTGCAGTGAATCAGCTTCACAGCATGAGCACAATTAGCACAGGGCTGTTCATTACAGCTCTAATTGACAATCATCACAAGCAGAACCAGTCAGAATTGTCATTGTGTGATATGAATTGACATTCATCTCAACCTTCCCTCTCTCTCTCTTTCTATACACTACACACTCTTTCTGAGCTTTGCTCTTTGAACTGAGACTCAACTGTGCCGTATGCAGGGGCTGTATGCATTCCTCTCTTCCTTCCCCTGACTGTGCTCTTCCTGATCTGTGTGAGCCGATCTCCTGAAGCCAGTGTGCTCCAGTGGCCCCCTCCCTTCCCTGCCACTGAGCAGCTGTGGGATCCTCTGGCCCCTGTGCTGCTGCTGGGCTGGCTTGGCCTACACGCCCTTCTGTACCTGACGCCCTTAGGAAAGGTAGTGCATGTTCATTTGTCTGGTCTTAATAATCTAAGACTAATACCCAGAGAGGAAGTTTAATGTGCTGTACATGTTTCTTCAGGTGTCTGAAGGATTAGTGCTAAGGAATGGAACACGTCTCAAATATCCCATAAATGGTAAGATTTTGTTTTGGGGGCATAATTTGCAGTACAATATGCTTTCGCATGTATTGTACTGCTGCTGGGAAATTATCTTGTAATAAAATGGAATATTTTATAGCATTTGACGAAGGAACTTTTATCTCCCTGCCCTGTCCTGTATTTCTACCTCTACTTCCATCTAGGTTTTATGCTTAGTTTACTCAGTTGCTGCATGGTGGGTGCGTTCCATCTCTGTCTGTCTGCAGGCTACAACATTTACTGTTGTTTGCCTCTCCCCCTCAGGTTTTCATGCCTTGTGCATCAGCGGTGCGATGCTGATGTTGCTACTGGGGCTCGGAGCTCCTCTGGGGCATCTGTTCGAGCTGCTGTTGCCTCTGGCGCTGTGCGCCGTAGCGGTGTCGTTCCTGCTCTCCGCCTACCTCTACGTCCGCTCCTTTTGGGCTCCTCCTCATGCTCTCGCTCCGGGGGGCAACACAGGTGAGAGTTCACAATCAAAGGCAGAGGCGAGTGGTGATTTGCTGTGTAGGATATTCAAATGTTTGCTAGAAGCAGCTTGGAGGCACCTGGCACAAACTAAATGTTGACCCAAAGTTATGTTTTAAACTGTGAGGGAGATCCAGGCAAAGATACCACACAGGTGCATGCAGATGCTGAGAAACAAGAAGTGTGTCGTAGTTCATGGACACGTCTAGTACTGAAAAATAGCTTTTAAAAAAGAACTATATTTTACAGATGTCATCGTTGTTCATAGACAGAAAGAAAAGCACAGGTTGAACTAAGACTGTTAATGTGAATCCAGTACCAGTTAAAAAGTAAAAGAGTAAATGCCACAAACACTATATTTATTAAATCGTTGAATTACGTAGGATGAATTGATAATGAAATCAGTAACAGGACACCTGTACTGAGATAAAATTAATTAACTTCACGTGTGCTGTATGTGTGAAACCTCATTTGTGTTTGTCCAGGAAATCCCTTGTATGACTTCTTCATCGGACGAGAGTTAAACCCCAGGGTCGGAAACTTTGACCTTAAATATTTCTGTGAGCTCAGACCGGGGCTGATTGGCTGGGTGAGTGGACCGGGCCAACAGTCAACTGTCCTTCATTCAAGAAAGATTAGATTCTGAAGGCAGTTTCTATTGAAGAGTTAGTGTTCATTTCTGTTAAAATCAACATTGGGAAAACAGTAATTGACCAAACGTCAAAAACTGTTTGTATGAATTCCCTCCTGTAGATTTTTACTGAATACTCTGAAAATGTAAAGACTATATTTAAACACAAACTGTATTGCACTATATTAATGTACAGTAAACAGAATTTCTCTGATAATATTCTTAATTAAAACTCACTGTTGAGATACACACTAATCTCTAAATGCCAACAGGTGGCGCTGTTCTCCTCTGATCATTTATAATAGATGTCAGTCTGAGTTTGACACAGAATTAGAAACTTCTATCCCTGATGACCTGACACAGTGAGAGATGTGTTAGAGGACGCTGGTGCACGCATCAATCTGTCTGACTCTTCAGACCAAATAAGACAAAACAGATTTTCCAGTCAGAGGAATTTTTCAAACTACTCAAGATTTTATTTTCTTCCAATTGCCACAGATGTAGTGCAGAGGCAATAAAAGGCTCGAGTCATACTAGACAAAGATGATGTAGTGAACCCTTTATTGTTAGTGTTTTCTTTGTATAGTATTGTATTTGTATTCACTGTTTAAGCAGCAAAACCTTTGCACATCTGAGTGTTTTAAAGCCATGTGCGTAGGAGAAGACAGAAAAAGCTTCCACCAACAGGCTACAGACAGTGTGTAGGAGATTTTTGTTTCCTGCTAAATGTTAAAACTATTTACTTTTAACATTCAGCATCTTCAAGTTATTGCTAATGTCCTAAATAATGAAACTCCAAATGTTTTTTCTTGATTGATTGATTAATCAGCTTCATATTCAAAAGCTCATTTTCAGTTAAAGGCCTGTTAATAAGTACTGTAGTATAAAATATGTACTTTATAGTTTCCATGCGTTTGTTCAGCAGATGTTAATAAACATGTGATAATGAACGTGTGATTTCTAATAGCATCACACCAGCCTGCATACTGTATGGTGAGCAACCAAACCCATGGGAAATAGCTCATCTACATCCAAACACAATCTGAAGCAAATCTTCAGTGAAATCAACTAAAACTGATTTTTTTTTCTCTCAGGTGGTCGTAAACCTCGGCATGCTGATGAAGGAGGTGGAGCTCCGAGGTTCCCCCTCCCTCGCCATGATACTGGTCAACAGTTTCCAGCTGCTGTATGTAGCAGATGCACTGTGGAACGAGGTGAGAGGTCAACTGGCTTATGCCTGGATATTGATCTTTGTTCTGCAGACATTTGAAAATGAGGAGACTTAAAACTAAAACTTTTAAAGGAAGCTGTTCTGACAACCATGGACATTGTGCATGATGGTTTTGGCTTCATGCTGGTCTTCGGGGACCTGGCGTGGGTTCCCTTTACATACAGCCTGCAGGCAGCCTTCCTGGTCGTGCACCCACAGGCTCTGAGTTCACTAGGAGCTGCAGCTATAGTTGCACTGAATGGTAATTATGCTTCTGGGCTGTTTTAATTAAGCGGCACAATGTCAGGTTCCATCATTAAAGATGTGAATGCTAACAAACCATGTTCTGCCATCAGGTATTGGATATTATATTTTCAGAAAATCCAACTCCCAGAAGAATCAGTTCAGACGGGACCCAACACATCCCAGTGTTGCGAGTGAGTCTTTTTTCCTTGTTCTCTCTAGTCACTCTGATGTCCCCTGAGGAGGAAGGAGCCCCACACAGATGGAGGTTGATTCAAGTGATTTGCCAGTTTTTCTGTCTGCCTCTTTGCAGGACTGGAGACCATCGCCACAGCCACAGGGAAGCGGCTGCTAGTGTCCGGCTGGTGGGGTCTGGTTCGCCATCCTAATTACCTCGGCGACCTCCTCATGGCGCTGGCATGGTCCCTGCCCTGCGGTAAGACCACTTCACAGCCACCGCAAAGCTCATTGGGCCATGGAGCCCACATTAATCACGCCGAGCCTTATCATACCTGTCATTAAGATAGAATCATTTGACACGATCTGAACCAATAAAAATCCTGCTCTGATGGTGATGCTAGAGGAGAAGTTGAGTGTGTGTATCGAGTGTGTGACTGGTCATACAGTAAAATGTGGTCAAATCTGACTAGACATTCAGTGACAGCTTCTACTCAGTATTGACAGTATCTTATACTCAGACATCATGGTAAGTACTACAGTTTGAAACCCAGTCCCAGCCATTGTGACTTTTTCCTGCGCTTTAATAATTGCACTGGTTGCTTCTTGTTCAGCAACAATAAAGACGCAGAGTGTGTCTTTGTTCGTTGTGAACTGCCTCATGTTTCCTTTCCCGTGTCAGACGTTTGTTACAGCTGACACATAGTGCTCATTGCTATTCAGCTCCGGTTGACTCACTTGCCTTTGGAATTGAGATGTACAGTCAGTTCTGCCTTAATTGTTGCGCTGAAAGTCTGAGCTGCAGAACTGTGCTCAAAATAATAATCATGACTCTGGCCACAGAGGCTCCTCTGACATGGAGAAACAGTGGCCAGTGGAATAAATCACACTTGACACACATGTGCTGAATGCAACTGATACTCTCCTTGGTTCTTTTGTGTTATTCAAATTTAAATCAGACGCAAAGCCATCATTATAGGTTGTTATTCACACAATGAACATAGTCAGAAAAGCGAAAAAGCTGTGTCTTTTTCTAGAGTGCAACAAAAGAAAACATAATTTAAATGACATATTTACAAAGACCAGCTATTTAATGTTTTCAATGGGACATTTTAATTATATTTTTTGAAAACTTAGATTTTGACACTTCTACTTGTCTGCTTGTTATGTTTTTTTGTGAAATATTAATGGATACAAGCCTTCAGCTCTTCCACTGTATATCCTCACTGGGAGCAAACCTGGGACCAGCCAAATCAGGCACTGTATGACTCTGAGGCAGGAAACCGCTAAACCCACCTCCATGTGGATGGTACCTTCACACATGCAGTGTGTGAGTCTCCTTAAGCAGCTCCACACCGTCACAGATGGTGACTCCTGAAGCCGTTCGGTCTAGATGGTCTTTTTCATCTTTGGCACAGACAGTATCCATTTTCACAGGAAACAAGCAAGTGGACTCCACTGACCACAGAACTTGTCTCTCTAAATATATATATTCATTAGACCAACATGACAATTTCTCATATAAGCACCTCAACCAAGACTTTTTGGAGTCCATTGGCCTCCTGCAGTTCATGTGTGCTTCTGCTTCCTCTTCTTTAGGCTTCTCCAACCTTCTGCCTTACTTCTATGTCATATACTTCACCGTGTTGCTGATTCACCGAGAGGCCCGTGATGAGAGACAGTGCAGGGCGAAGTATGGACTAGCATGGGAGACCTACTGCCGACGTGTCCCCTACAGGATTTTCCCTTACATATATTGAAGGCAGGCTTCCACAGTGTATCCTTTGGACCCTTCAAGTCCACAAACCCAGCAATAAATTAAAAATTTAGGTCCATGTTTTAATTTAAATGACCTGGTGCTGCCAGTGGGAATCTGCAGGGAATTCAATTTGTAAAAAAAGAGGGGAAAAACTTTTTAGAACATCTTGTTTTGATAAGAAATAATAAGTGGTAATTGTAACACTTTGTAAATACTGTATGAGTGCCTTTTTAAAGCCATAAAGACCGGCTGACATGACTTTTTTTACAGCGTCTTCTTTTTGTGAGGTGTTTATTTGTTAAACACATTTTGAAATAAACAAATACAAAACAACACTTAGTGAGCAACAATATCATCTTAATATAGAGACAAATTTTTATGTATTTAATGTAAATATTAGAAGCTTAATTCTGTGTGAAGATTGGAATCTAGACCTGAGGTGCACAAGTGTGACGGGGACAAGTCTGCGAAGCCAGAGCAGAACCTCAGCTTGTGAACATGGCAGCTAATAGCTGTGTTACTTTTAATAACCTTCTGCAACCTGTTATCATCATCATGTTTAAATGGATTCTCTTTCCAGCACACAGGCTGTAATCGCAGATGTTCACCAAGCCTCTGGGCTTTTGAAACATCTGTCAGGCTGCAGCTTTGCACAGAATAATTTGGACCTTGCTCTGAATTACATGTTGTGCGAGGACGTCTAGTCCTGAAATATGGCGCAGCTTTCAAGCACAGTTCTGTTTGAAGCTGTGCATCAGAGCGCTTGAGTCACTGTGGAGGTGGCATATTGGTAATGGACTAGTGCATCACCTTAGGGGAAGTTTTTTTTGAATAGGTGCATTATTACTAGTAGATGTTCCATCTTCTTAGGAGCAGCCACTTGGGTCATATTTATGCTGGGTATCAGTGGTTTGCAGCCTTTTCTTACTTTTGCACTTTTGCCTAAAAATAACAAAAATGCCATTTACTTTTGCCACTAATAAACAGCCTGCATTTACGCTGCAAATGATATTCCATTCCTGCATACAGATGACAGCACTCTGCACACCTTCATTTGTCACCTTTTAAGTCCATTTATAGGTTGGCCCCTGATCTCGCCTACACACCACTCAAGCTATTTTTTGTTGTTTTTCATAAGCAAAGTGCTAATTAGAAATATGTTTGTATAATGCCACAGCTGTCCACATGGTGACTAGATTAAAGCTTTTCCAATTTTGTTGTGTGTCCTTGCAATCTTTTCTTTTGTATAACTTTAGGATTGTACTTTTATCATAAAATCACTTTAATTTATGAAGTTGTATTTATGTTACTGTCATTTTTCTAGTTATATATTAATAATATCTCTTTAATATCTATATGATAGTGACGTCTTGTAGTTTGCTAGTACTGTCTGAATATTTGATGTGAAATCAATATAGGCTATAGCTATTTATTCAGGTCCCTGTCTCTCATGTAGTGTAATGTTTAATATTCCTCCCCCTCCGCCCTATACAACTTAACAACGTAGTTCATTTAAATCTTACTTTTTACCCCAGGAATTATCTCATGACCCCTTGAAAAATACTAGTTTGAAATGCTACTAATGCTGTAATGCTTCAGTAATAACATTTTAATAATGACAGGTACACTGACAGAACAGGAGGAAGACACTGTTTTGTCTATAAAACTCAACCAGTGGTGCCTCAAGATCATTAAGAGGAACATTATGTCTGAATAATGATACGTTTCAAGATGCCTGAGGTCTTTGACTATATATAACTGTAACCTTCATTTCTCTCCTTTGTACTTGTCTTTAAAAAGTCTTTAGAGAATCTGTTTATATTTGGAAATCACAACATTTATGTATGTTAGTGAAAAAATACATTTTACTAAAAAGTGAGGAGCAAAGGGTCTTTATCATTATTGTACAGTGGTTTGTCAAATGAAAATGGACTCAGTATTTAGTTACAGAGGAAAGCGTGGATATTTTTATAAAGGAGACAGTCGTGGAATGAGTCACGCTCAAGTCTGTGTCTGGACAGACGACGCTCGGTCCAAATTAAAGCATAAGTGTGAACAGGTGTGACACATTCCTGGACACAAACAGCCAGTTAAATAAAAGCACATCTGCTGCATTTTATTCTCAGGATGAAAAACCAAAAACATCAAATGCAGCACATCTTAATTTTGTTTTTTCGACATACACCAATGGAATTGGTAAAATGCAGTAAATGATCAGCAAACATAAAGTAAAGCTGATTTGTGAGTTAGATTTACAGTTTTCCTGTCAGGTATAAAAAATTCCCCCACAGATTTTTTTAAACACATTTAATTTAGTGTTAGGCAGAATTGAGTGCAGCCAGTTTGCTGTATCTGTTTCTCTTCCCTTCCATTTTAATAGATTTTCAATTATGCTCTGAGTACATCCAGCCTATTCACCACCGGTGTGTTATGCATGCCTATGCAGTACAGTCTGTACAGGTATAACACAAAGCGCCTTGAATAATAATGAATGAGTTAAACCTGTGTCCTCGTACTGTATGCATGCATGTGTGCGTGTTTCTGTGCATGCCCTTCTGTGCTTGCCAATTATGTATGCCTATCGTGACGTTTTCGGCCCATCAGTTGTAGCCAGTTTCCATGGCAACGTCTCTCTGAGAGCACAGACGTGGGAGAGAGGGGAAAGGAGTTGAGACAATTACTGTGGTGGAGGGTGCTGAAAAAGGAAGAGCCCGCGATGATGAGTTTGAAACAGTGTGAACCGTGGGCTGAGACGGAACGAGAAACAGATGCATGTGTTGTGAGTGAGCGAGCACTTGTGTGTGTGTGTGTGCGTGCGTGTGTGCATGTGTTGATTTTCTGGCGGAAGATGGTGCCATGCCCAGCAGTGCTGAGGTCATGGTTGTCATGACTACATACATGAAATTATTATGTGCTATGTGGAAGTAAAAGACCTTTAAACATTTGTGTGTTGAAACATCACTGCCGGGCATGTAAGTCAACGTGAATTGGATTTTTCTGCGCTCTAAGTGAGAGTCTCACAGTGAGTCAACAGGAATCTCTAATACAATTTAGTTTCCATGGTGACAGGAAGGAGAATTATACATCTCTTTCAAACAGAGGGAAAACGCCAGCTTGAAGCCTTGTTGTTGCTTTATTTTCTGTCTGAATCATTATTTAGAGCGCCGATAACCTGACCCACCTCACAAATGAATCCCTGAGCCGTCTCACAGCCATGTTCACGGTCGAGGCAAAAAGGTTTATGCGCATAAAAATGGCACAAATGTTGAAAAAAAGTTACTGCAGCTGCAACAACATCTTTTTTCTGTGGAGATCAAATCTGTCAACTTGGCTTTGTTATGTAATCTAATAGGCATTCAGTGCTCTATAATTTGATATGTTAATATTCTGAAGGTACAGACCGTAATGAAAGGCTATCATCCTCTCGTTACTGCCTCTCCAAGACATGTTCATGGTTATTTCGGAGCGCGTAAAGAGGCTGCGAGCGTCTCAAAGACGATTTCTAAATGCAGCTGTTTCTCAACAGCTTTCAGTTTGGCGGTTTTTGATCCGTTTTCCATCTCCGTGCTTAACGTCATGTCTGTGGTATCTGCAGAAACGCTCACAGATGGGCAAGAAGAGTGACCCTCAGCAGAGAGGAAATAACAAACCTGGAGGTGCTCATTTTGGCATTACTGTTTTA
Organism: Betta splendens; assembly: GCF_900634795.4. Classification (NCBI taxonomy): domain Eukaryota; kingdom Metazoa; phylum Chordata; class Actinopteri; order Anabantiformes; family Osphronemidae; genus Betta; species Betta splendens. The sequence goes on along the minus strand of NC_040894.2, from coordinate 11,634,199 downwards.
TTAGAATACGGCATGAGAATTGCTGTTTATTAACTGTACATCGTAGTGTAACCTAATAAATATAAAGTAACCCACCAAATTTACTGTAGCGTACAATGATGATAAATGTATAAAAGACGGATACAAATAGATAGTCAGTTTCTGGAATGCTTTGTCTAGAGCCACTACGTAATGACATTCAACTGAACCGTATTTCTTGCTCCTGTGCTTTAATAGTGATTGTTCAGTCTCGTCACACACACACTGTTGGCAGAGTTCTGAGGTTTCAGCGTCCTGTGTCAGATGAACAGGAACATCATTTGGCACGACGTGTTCTGTTTACTGAATGTAAAGAACAGTTAAAGTTGCTCCAGTTTGGCTGGAGTTCAAATCCCACCGATATTTGAGTCACTCCTCTTATTAAACCATTAAGTGACACTGGACGTAATCATCTGCTGCGTGAGGCTGATACAATACATTTTAATTTAGCATGTTAGTGGCGATTTTTCCACAAAGCTTCTTGAAACGTGAGGTTTATGTTACATAAGGACGAGTCAGTCCAGATTAAAGGAGGCTCATTCTGCCCTTGAGGAAAGTGAGAGGATGAGCTAATTTTCCAATATTCTACCTATTTTAAGCGTGACTCCAGTGATATGTTGCTTCTTACTGTGAACAAATCCATTGGATTTACTGAACTGAAAACCAAATGTGTTTCTCGAGTCGCAAACTTCTGGTGCTGCTTAATTTCATATCCCAGAACAGCAGTGCCTCTCAGTATCTTCCAAACCATTACACATTCCTGTTAACAACTGAACTGGGTCAATGACAATCATCTTCACCCTTGAAAACACAGACAATCAGTGGGAAACCGAAACGAAACAGAAGGTTCCTCACATTACAGCTTGATTGTTGACGCTTTCACACAGTCTGAACTCATTTCTACGTGGCCTATTTAACGCCACTCTTTGCTTCCAGCGTTACCACTGTGACCACTAGATGGCGCTTTGACGTGGACATACAGGAAGCAGACGTATTATTACCCGCCAAAATAAACAACAGTTCTCGTCTTGTCCTGATTTCAGGGAATTGAGACATGTGACAGACATATTAGTTTAATTCTGGTCTTTTTAATGGATTTGTCCACATAAGAAAATGACAGAACTATTGTAGCTGAGCTGAGTCTGTTAATCCTGGTATTGCTATTATTATTATTATTATATATTATTAGTATATCTATCAATTAAAATAATATTTTAGTTTATATGGATACATTTATGGTTTAAATATTTATTTTAATGTTGTGTTTTTTACGCAATAACAAATATAAGTTTTTGTTTTACTGTATATTAAAGCTCTTGGAATGAAAAACACATTTAACAATAACTAAACAGTGGATCAGCGACACCGCACAAATACTGAGTCTTCACACGGGCTCAAGATAACGTGTGACTTGGTTTAACATGATGGAAATTAGTCAAATAGGTTTCAAGGCCTGTCTTTTACTGTAAGTGGACCCTGGCACTGTGAAACCTAATTGTGTCAGAGCAACAGTTTGCTAATTGATGATAAACATGACAGGTTGTCCTCAGACTTGAACCACATTTCTACACACAGATCAAACTCATGAACCATGTTCCTCTTCCTTCACATATGTTCGATGACTTCACTGTCTACACTTTTTACATTACTGAAACACTGGCATGAAGTCATTTTTGTCTCATCTGCCGCTTAATTTCATTACACGCACTGACTAAGACCGTGTTAATATGTGTCATGAGTTGTACATGTCTCTGTGCTGTTGTCGATTGCTTTTTGTACACAGCTCTATATTTTCTACGTCATATTGGAGAAACGTGGATGTGACTATAGGATAGTGGAAGATGAGTAAGCGTAAGCTTCACTGGTAACAGGAATAAGGCCCTGGCCCTGCCCACTAAAAACACAGCAGAACTAACAGGTTTCTATTGTCTAACAACTTAAGTCACTGTGCCAAAATAAAAGGCCCGTTAAATAAAGTGTCAGTAAAGGTCAGATGGTGCGTTTAACTGACTTTTTACTTTGGCACAATGGTTTTCAGATATAAACATGTGTGGTTATATAAGCATGAACCTAGCGCGTAGCATAAAGTTGTCCTTCTTCTGAAAGCACATCAGTAGCTGACTGTTCGAGTCGAGCTTGATGACAGTTGATCTCTTGTTACGGTGGGTGTGAGTTGGAGTTTTGACAGAGTCTGGTATCCAGAGGATGCTGCTGAGGTTGGTGCTCCATCGAGAAGGTCAGAAGCACCTGGTACAGCATTTCAGGCCCAGGCCCTTCCTTTAGTACCTCAAAGTCTCACAGTTCCCGCGCACAAACCGCCTGTCGTATAGTTTTACACTTGCAACACAATCACAGCAGTGGGGCCACGGGCGCCTTTCATCTGGATTAAATGGAATGATATCAGAACAATCCTGCGTTTAGTACTTCGGTCGAAGGAATTTTGCTTTCCAGTATGTGGAGATTCACAGTGAACTGAGCGACTGGATCGATAAGAGCAGCATGGGGAAAGTCCAGCCCTTCAGGAATATCTTATTAAATGATATAATGGGTCAAAGGCAACACAAACACCTGCTGCATCCTTCTTCTGCCTTCTTTCAGCTCTTCAGTATCTTGTCCAGACATTTGAGACGTTCGTTCTGAACGTTATTACCCTGTTAAATGGCAGTCATCAGTTCTTATCACACCTCCATTATGCTTTAGAGTTAATTGCGCCTATCAGTGAAATGAGGTCAATCAAAACAGCGGAACTGTTTTTACCTCTGGACTCTGATGGCAAACTGACAACGTCCATTTAATGGGGTTATAAATATTCAGTGCGATGCTCGTATCTGCGATCAGAGCGACATAATCGAGCAGAGGCAACAAGCTTACATTCACATTATCACTCACATGGGTCTTCTGGTTTTGTCCAAGATTAGACTGTTGAAAACCACAACCAGTGATATGGGAAGGATAGATGGAGAGAGAAGGAACAGGTCTCCATTCATTCTTCTGAGTCTCTCGCACAGATATTAGCTTTTCTTCCCTCGCCAGGCGTCCTGGCTGTTAGAAGCTCACCAAGGCGTAGACCATACTTCAGCGGGAATCGGAAAAACAGGGGGGGGAAACAGTGATTGTGCTGCTGTTTTCCTTCAAGCCTCACAGTTCAGCTGTAAAGACAGTTTAACTCACCTGTAGAGATAATAGAAGAAAGAGAGCAGATAAAAGCCCAGCTTGCACCAGGACTCCTTCTGGCAGTAGTTGAGTATGTCTGCATTCATCACGCTGACGGGGTCGTACATGACCTCTGACCCGTCGGCCGGCCGATGGAAGAACCTGGAAGGACGCGGACGTGTGGGTGACTCGTGCCTCGTCCCACAAACAGAAGCTTTGCTCTGTGCCCGTACCTCCACAGATGGTAGAAGAGCAGCGGGATGTTGAGGCCCAGCGTCACCCACTCTCCGGCACACATGAACATCAGGCAGAAGAGCCCGTGGATGGAGTACTCTGGTACGACCAGCTGAGCGGAGCACATACAGTACGGGAAGGGGGGGGGGGGGGGGGGGGGGATTAGAGTGGAGCGCTGCATGCTGGTACAAAAAGTCGAGCGATGCTGCAGAACTCCATGGAAAACACAGTCTGCAGATCTGCAAAGACAAACTCACACCGCGAGGCAAACGCTCTCACACAAAAGGTGTTAATGTTACTCAAGACTCGCTGCTGTTACGAGTACAAATGCCTTTTGCAACTCTGTGGATATAGACTGCTTTTGAATGTTGCAGAACCCCTGAGCCGTGCTAGTACCACAGACGGATCTGAATAATGAAATTTAATTGAAAGGTCCTATTTTTAGAACAGATAGTAAGAAATATAAAGCACTACGTTTTCTCTATACATGACTATAAAATGGCCTCCGCGCTGTGACGGGTTCCACAGACGTCGCGCTCTCGGTCGGAACAACATCTGCATCGGCGCGTCTGTAGAGCGGCGGCGGCGGTGGTGGGTTACGGGGCTGCAGGTACGCGTGATTCACTGTGAATCACAGCCCTCGCAGCGAAGGAAGACGAGTGGTCATGGGTGTCTGCAGCCCCTCTGGCTTAGTCACTGAGCAGAAGCAGGTAGAAAGCAGCTATTACTCACCCTGCGAAGCAGGTTGCAGATTCTTTCGATGTTGAGAATCCTTTCTCTCTGAGAAGGGGACAGTAGTAAAGTCTGGTTAATCGCTGGCATTTCTACATTTATTTTTTCAACAATAAAAAAACATCAAATGTAGACAGTTTTAGTTTCAAGGTCATCGGACCAATGAATAAAATGGCCTGATGAATACATCAGGTTATGAAATTTACAGTTTGTACAGTTGTCTTTACATTCTTTTGTATTAAAACTGTTATAAAACGCATCTATAATTCATTTGTCTTCGCCGCTTGGTTACAGGAAAAATAGGCTCAGTTGTTCATCTTGTGCCCAATTACAAAAGATGAAGAGTCTGCTGTTAAGAAACCCGAAGTGAAAACAAAGCCAAACTGATTGAGATGCTCCATCATCAGGAACATTTGAAGCAATTAGAGCGGCCCCGTGCTCTCCGTGCATCGGGTCTCCCGCGAGCCATGAAAAACAGGCCCAATTATCACTTTGAGAAATGAAAGCCATTCATCTTTCGCCGCCTGCAGTCGCCGGCGGCTCCTTTTAGTCGGTGTCCATTGATTTTCCAGCCAGTTGAATAAGATGCTCGCTCAGATGAATTCCCCGCCATCACCAGGCTACGGAGCAGGTAGCGCTAACTCGCCTCGGCCCATTTGTCCTGGGAATTACCCTGGAATGGACACGCTGAGTGCCATTTCACGACATACTGAGACCTCGACCTCGTGGGATCGAAGCCTCCGCCGCTGAGACCCGTGATCCGTTCACTTTAAGTGGGACCGCGAGCGGCACCGTTTAATAATTCCGCCGGCCATGAATTCAGTCCCATGGTGACGTGAAAGTGGATTTTGACCTGAATCTACAGCGGGGCGCTGGCTCTCTCCACCCTCTCTGTTTGTTTGCAGTTGTTGATTTGCTCTGTATAACGTTGGACAGTTTCCTGTGCTCCACACGCTTTTCTCAATATCTCGACTGAATAAAAGAGCACCGAGGAGAGAGGTTGCACTGAGGTTGTTTTCAAGCATGTATTTGATTAGCGGTTTAATAAGACAGCCAAGGAAATGTTTTGTCTTTCGGCGGCTTCAAAATAATTCATTGCTTCCATCTTTTTCGTCAACAGTGGCAGTTTAGTGAACAGCAGTGCCCTTTGTTATCATCATTTATTTCCCAAGGCTGTGGCCTGGTAAATCCTCCACTCTTTGTGCAGTTTATTGATTCGGGGAGCGGCTGCTGGTATCACATCCTGGCAGACTGTGTTATTTTTGAGGTACAATGACAAATTGCTCTAGTCGGTCACACAATGGAGAAGGGGGGGGGGATCTGTACAGTGCAACAGTGCAGTTACACAAGTTGAACTGTAACATCAGTCTAAAATCTGCATCTAAGGAAAGTGGAACTTCCATTTTGAAGTGTTTGTAGCAGAGCTGCTGGGTTTGATTGCATTGTATTTTAAAGGTGTCACACCTCCACACCCCCACAGCCTGCTTTCCTCACATCTCCCTCTCCCACTCCTCATCACTCTCACTTTGCAGTTCAGACGCAGGTTCACATGATTGCTGGAACATTAGCTAACTTGTGAAAAAGACGTTCACAGCTGCCGCTAACTTGCTAAATGAATAATGCCACTTGTCGGTGACTCACCATAACGCTGCTGTTGTGCCACTGGAGGCCTAGCAAATATACATTGTGTGTGAAGGGATCACCGCTGGAGGAGGATGGAGAGATTAGCCTCCCAGAGTTTGTCGGTGTCACTCAAGAGAAGAAGTTTGCTTCGTGTGACGGAGGGGTGAGACCTCGTTAGTGCACCTTGACTGTGGCGGCAGCTAAACGGCAGCTTCATTTGCATCAGTCTCTTTAATTGATTAAGCCGACGAGCCGACGTCTTTGTGACAGACTGATTACTTCAATCTACATACAAATGAGTGTTCGAGGCAGGGGCCGCCTCTCTGCTGCCGCTGCAATCAGCTGGAGGCTTGGATTAGTAGGATTTGTTTTCAAAGTACTACAAATATTTGATGATGAAAAATTAATGGGTAGGCTAAACGTGGCTGCGTAAAACATTTAAATGGTTTAACTCCAAATCCAAAATCCCAAAACATTCATTTATATAAAATTCCAATCGCTAAAGGCAGCACGATGTGGGTTCCCTCCCTCAAAACTGGCTTTTAAGTGTGACTTAAATTTGTTTTTGTAAATGGAAGGTCACATGAAATGCTCCCTGGTGGTGCAGCTCGCTCACTGTTCTTCGTCAAACTGCAAAGAAGGGATCTCCCCTTCCTCTCTCTCTCTCTGTGCATCGGAGGGTTTGATCATTCTTGAAAGGAGGGAAACAGCAGGGATCTTACCGCTCTGGTGGGATTGCTCTGATCAATGGGGTTTTTGAAGTCTGTGCGAAGCTCATCAAATGCGATGATCTGGAAAATAAGGGAAGTGAGTTGGTTTTATTTTACAGTGAAAATACCCATTGATGCTCTCCTAATCTAGTACTCGACCACTTCTACTCGGATGGTACAGTAACAACAACAGTACTAATTCATCACATCCTGTACAGCTGCAGTCAGACTGTTCCCAGGGCACAGTGGTGAAATGGTTAATAATTACTTACAGTCTTCCTCAACACTGCAAATCCTCACTGCTTCTCTCCTATCGGTTTGTCCAACGTGTTGTTTTCTGTGTGACAGCTATTTCTGGGTGTTCTATATCAGGGCGTCAATAAGTTTGAATCTGACTTTGTATTATTAGCCGGATATCCATGGAGACGCAGACGGCGATCAGAGGAGGGATTTAACGCCATTAAGCCAGTCAGGCTGCAGCCATCGGTGCAAAAGCATCATTTATAATGATCTAAAATGCACCGATCCCAGACTTATCTGTACTTTATATCTCTATTGAGGTGAGCATCAGCATGTGGCCTCCACTACACTAACTCAGCCATGACTGATATCATTACATTCCTGTGTGAATTGAAACCTAGTGGTGATTTCCCATTACGAGTCCTTGTCGGCCCGCCCTCTGTTGTAAACAGATGCAGTTTCCATGGCGACATGGTGAGCCCCTAAGTGGGCACTATGGTTACTATAGCAGTGAAGAAACGCTCTGATTGGTGGAGGAGCCATGTAGAATCGGGGTGCTGTACCCGTGGGTGGAAGCAGATGAGGGCGGAGGGGGGGGGGGCGAAATCATAGTTTGATAAGCGCTTCAGTCACATGGTGGAGCTCTGAGCCAGACACACGTATCTCCCCGTCTCTTTCACACACAGACACGCTGCCTGACTCATATGGAGTCTCACCCACTTAGTCAATTGGCACGTTAGTCATTTCAAGTCCTATAGTCGTAATCATGCGTTTTGTATTTCGCGCGGCGCCTGCCTCCGTGGATCGAATGGTAAAGGCGAGGGATCAAAGCTTGGCTGTTTGCTGAGTCTGTTCTTGTGTAACCAGCCGGCCCAGCGCAGCGGTCCCCGGCGATATCCGTGCAAATACGGCGAGCAGACGGCTTCACAGCTGTCTGGCGGAGGGATTTGTGACGACTGCGCCATGTCGCCTCCCTTCGCTTTGTTTGAGGAGCTGTTTATTTACAGTGTCTGCAGCGTGGTCAGCTCCAGGAAGCAACTACAAGACTTAAAGTCACTCTGAGTGGAATCAGAGCTGCGATGCATTAAAGCCTACAGTACGGTTGCCCCCGGTGGCCCCGCTGCGGCGCCCGCCGTGTTCCTGTCAGCTTTGTACAACTGTGTGTAGGTGGATGTGTTCGTCTGCCTGCGCGGGACGGAGCCCGGTGCGGACTCGGGTCCACTCACCTGCCATATGACGAAGAAGATGAGCGCGGCGCACAGCACCAGCGTGAGCATGTAGCAGAAGGCCGCGAAGGTGAACGCCATGGCTGAGCCAGCCAGCCTGACGACGGGTGGAGAGAGAGAGAGGAAAGGGAAAGCCCCCCCCCCCACTCTCTGCTCCTCTGTTGCTATTGCTCACTCCCCCCCCCCCCCCCCCCCCCCCCCTCCGTCCTCGTCCGGGCCGAGGTTCTGTGCCGGAGCTCGGCCGGCGCCGCTCCAGGTGGACAAATCGGCTGCGGCCTCGGCTCCCTCCTGTCCGGGCTGCGTTGCCGTGTGCACAGTTGTGTGCACAGTTGTGTGCACAGTTGTGTGCCCGATCCTCCTCTTTTTCAGTCTCTGTCGGGCAAAATGTCTGTCTCCTCCTCCTCCCTGTAGGATCCCTTCAGACAAAGCCTACACATCTCTTCTGTCCCTCTCACACTAACCACTAAGTGTCGGACTGACACGCTGACAGCAGAAGCACAGGATTCCTGTCAGTACCAAGCACAGCGCTGCGTGTCCTCCAACACGGGAGGATTTATTGTCTGAGATGCTTATGGCTTGTGACAGTAGTTCGTCGTATGGCTTTTCACTTCATTTGTGGCTGCGAATCTTTTAAATCTCCTTAAACGCGCGTGTAAACAACCATAGATTGTAGCTTAGCTGTGAGATATGATCAACAGAGACAGTCTATTAGTGAATTATTTATTTATTAATACATTTGTAAGACTTCCATCAGGTTATTTACTGAAGCTATTGCTCTGGACTCTTTCAGCGGATCTAATTGCTCGTTGCCTCTGTTGTTCTTGTACAAATAGAAGTATAAAGAAGTGAGGCAGCAAATATTGAAATCATGCAAACTATAATTTCACATCACGTATCCATGGATCAATAGCTGGGCTGATCTCAGTACGGAGCAGAGAATACCTGTGTCTGGCTGGAGACGCGTCTGCCACTGAACAGTCCACTCTGTCTTCGTCTTTGTCACTTCGGGCCGGCACCATGTCAAAATTCTCTGCCCTGCATCCTCCTCTCAGACGCATCCCTCAGACGTCTCCCGAAGCATCGAGATCTGACGCGCAGGACGAACGACTCGGCTCTGGCAGAAAAGCGACAACACGCTACAGAACACCTACATGGTGAGACGCACTGCTTTGGATTCTTAACATCATCCCTGTTGTGAAGCCAGAATCTGCACAGTCCTCATAAGGAGGAGTCAGAAGTCAATTAGTCCATCTGTCTATTATCTCTCCCTCCTTATTTGCCCTTTTCTTCCTAAAGTGTCCTTCCTGTTTACGTCTTCCAGAGATTCTGGAAAGGGACCTGAATGTATATCCTGAGTCTACCGTCTCTGACTGTCTTAGTCTGCGAGAGAAATATTTCTATCACCCCTGATGTTATAACAGTCGACCAATAGCGTCGCTCCGTCTCCCTCCCTCATTTAGCTGCTCTCTCTCTCTCTCTCTCTCTCTCTCTCTCTCTCTGGCTCCTGGTCTCTCCTTCCTCGCTGTCTGTCAGTGCCCCTCTCTCTTCATTTATACATTTCCATAATCCCTTGTTCCCAGGAGACTGATGAGGGGGCAGGGCAAGCTGTAAATGTTTTTCCTTTTGTCTGTGACTCCATTCGTACCTCTCGCCGTTTTTGTAGACAGCGTTGCGTTTCTCTTTATTTCTTTGCCTTAAAAGCTGATCTCTGATCATTTATGAAATTACTCAATTTTACTGCTCCATCACTTCATTTCACTGCTAAGATCATCCATGTTTTGCATCCCAGATATTGTAGAATCGTTTCTGTGACAACTGTGGCACAAAGTGGATTTGAGAAAACGATGCCCCACGGTGACATTCTACTCAGGGATCGTTTCCTGTGTGAGCCGGCACAGCAGGTCTGTAGCAGGTGATAGATGGGGTCAATATGGTGACATTCAAGGCGGTTTCCGGCTTGTTTTATCACACACACTCACAGACATCTCAGGTTAGGTGACGCTCATCTCTGCACCTCTGCATCTCTGGATGCTGTTTTTACTGCTAGTGTTAGTGGAAGGTGAGAATTCTTCAATAATTTACATTCATATCCAGAAATGTATTGATGTAAACATGCACACTGATCATTAATTATTTATCAGGGCGTTCAATTGATTCAAAACAAGAAGGATGAATTTACCTGCTGCTCACAGATTCATTCGGCTGCATCTCCTGGAGCCCGGCTCCAGACCTCTGAATTACCGCCCACGTCTTAAAGTGAAACGTAACGGCCCTTCGCTGTGATTACCACGCCGGCATATCTAGTTCACAGCGCTGCAAATGCTGATTGCTTGTCATTAACGCCTAGCGTGAAAAATAAGCGCAATCTGGGTTAAGCAGCGCGGAGCCGTGAACGTTTGCTCCTCTGGAATCTGGGTTAGTGTGCTGGCGATCTAATGGCTGATCCGTATTTCGGTTTACTGTGCTGTCGGTGCTGGGGATTCCTGACAGTCTGCCTAAACTTACTGTTAATGTGAATCGCCTCCCTGCCACCATTTTACATGCTCCGTGGTTGGATGCCACAGGTGCTGAGAGCTGCCAGAGAGGCTTTGGCTCCATCTTGAGTCAGTCGCTCTCAAAGCATAAACAGGACGGGATGGAGACTATCAGAGCAGGTCCAAGAAGGTTAGGCCTCTGGCTGCCGAATCAACGCTTAATTAGTTTGCTCTCATTAAAGCTGTCTCACTGGATGCTCAGCCATGTGATAGTGCAGCCGTATATCAGGGTAACTAACCTCGCTCCAGCTTCCGACTGGGACCCGATCCAGATTTAAACACATTCTGGACGGATTTTAAATCAGAAGTTGGCTGTTTATCAATATTAATACGAATTATCTGTAAAGCCATGTGCATTTCCCACGCTCCATTATAATAATAATATTCTATTCAAAGGTTAACTCTAAACATTTAGGAATAAAGGAAATGTTAGGGTTCAATATTATAAAAGTTCATAGTCTCTGTCTAAGTGTCTGTATCAACTGTGAGATGAGCTGTTTGTGCACTGCTAAAAATGTAACTGATGGAGGCTACGTCTCAGGATCAGTAGGGTGTAAGGTTTAACGCCTGCAGCGGCTCTTGTTCCGTTTATTTAGGCAACACAACAAAACTCATGTTACACCCTACAGTACGTACATGCTTGTTTTCCACTTGTCGGAGGCTCAGCGCTGTCTCGTTGCTGGAATTAAGGCTCCCACTAGTGGCGATGATCAGTTGCTACAGATCTTGATGTATTCTATTCTATTCTATTTTATTCTATTCTATTCTATTCTATTCTATTCTCAGAGACAACACATTACAGGACACCTCAGTAATTATACATGGCCGTAAAGTGCACAACACCAAACACGTTTCTTCAAAGGAAAATACAAATACCCACATCCGTGGCTTTAAAATCCAATACCAGGCACTCAACTAGTCTGAAACACAATACACACAGGATACACCACTCTCGCCTTCCTCGGGGTGATTCAAGATGCAATGAGCTGAATTAATAGTACTGTGATACCATGAATGAGCCCAGAGCAGACACAAGAGACCACAGGCCACCAGGACAGAGAAAGGAAAGGCAGCGTTTTGACCACGAGTGATTCATATTTATGTATACAGAATACATAAGCGTGAAATAACCAAAGGCATAAATACTGTATATAATTGCATCATGTTGTACAGTGCTAAATAAAGAATACATATGACCTATGAGCCATAGTCTGCCAGCCATGGGCTCACTCACCTCTGTAAAGAACGTGGGCAGCATTCGAGGTCACAGACGGAGCAGCTTCTGCGCTGCAGGGTTTGTGCGAGGCGTCCACTGCGAGCCTGTCACAGCCACTTAGTTTGAACTGATGCAGCGCGTTAATGGGCCGAGTTAAGAATTCATGATCAGAGTTACAGATCTGCTGCTGTCTGAGTGGCCACTTTTCAATCAGCTACTGAGAACAAGATAGATGAGCGAGTCGCTAATACGTAATCTAACACCGCTTTTCAGCTTCTCACGTCCAAGTCAATGTCAGAATCAACACATCTGATGAGTAAAGCGATTGTTTCATGCACGGTGGGACAGTGCATGGAACAATGAGCGTTTACCTCTCTGCTTCAAATCTGAGCGTGATGCTGAAGCGCAACAGATGAGCATCAGGTTATAAATTCTCCACAAGATGGCAACACATGAGAGGCAGAGGAAGCAACAGATGGTCACGTCAGGCGCCCAGATGATTCATGAGTCACTCTGGAGGCAGAATTGACCCCAACGGTGTTATTTCCTAATGGCACAGCTTTAAAGTACATTTAAAAATATCTTATAGAGGAATAAAAAGATCTATTAATGTATATATAAAAGGCAGAGGCCAGTTGAATAGAGTCACTAGATTTATAGCACCTGTTTCACAGGTTGTTAACCTGCAGCTGAATCAGGGCAGCAAACAGCTGAAGGCGGTGCTTGGTGGGATGTGGTAGCAATTACTGTGAAGATCCCAGCGGTGCCGAATGGCCCGGAAGTAATCGAATATGTTAATAATACACTGGACGAGGTGGGATCAATGTGCCCATTGGGCATAAAGGCAACGCAGAGTTTTTGTAACAGCTGTATTGAAAGTCAACTCACCGGACACTTGCATGTAATACCTACATTTCAGCATCTATTTAACATCTATATGAGAGTTCCCTGTCCAACCTGTTGCATGACGTCCTGACAGCATGATTTTCTAGCCGTACGTCAAGTCACACATCATTCGTGTGACTCCGTTTGACAGCGACGTCTCCGTTATCTGTGCTGTGATCACTTTGCGTTCACCGCTAAGTGCGCGGTCTGTGACCGAACACAGATGAGACGCGACGGTTCTCTGGGCCCGGTTTGACCAAACGTAGCGCAGCCTTCACAAGAGTCTGCCAAAAAGTAGCTCAGCAGGATCGACGTGGAAATGCGGTTGCCATAGCAACACAAACAAATCCAGTAGGATGCTTTTCTGCCTCTAACCATAAATCAAATGATTTGCTCCCTGTAAATACAGATCACACCATGCGGAAAGGCTTGAATCCTTCCTTTATAAGATTTATAAGACGTGGCTCAGGTCTTAGTGGACACACTGCTCTGCACTATTTTCCTCAGCGATCCACTAACATGCCAGTACAGTATGTTGCATGTGACTAACCATGTGTTGCCTTTGTCCTGTAGTTGGGTTTCTCCCTCTGTGTTTTCTACAGGCATCGTCTGACTCAGAGCTGCTGGACCAGCCCACCTACCCGTGTTCTGTTTGCTGCCCTCACTGAGTTTGGTTCTGGTTCTGCACTGTTGCCTGGACACACAATTCAAGGAAATGAATTGACACCTACATGCGTTGATGTGTGTTGTGTTTGGTACAGGAAATTGCTGATTAGTTAGCATCTATTGACCCAATTTAAATGAACCATTTTAGGCCAGATTAAATAGAAACACAATTCCTATAAGAAACTGAATGATGCGGCAATAAGGGTGCTAGTGAGGGCAAGCACTGAGAAATATGTGAGTCCTCTGGAGAAGCCAGTCTGGACCAGTCACAGCTCTGTAGAGGGCCAGCACGCAAGTGGCATAAGCTAAATAATGCACAATCGTCACAAACACACCATCCCCACTGTGAAGCATGGTGTTAGCAGCATTAGCAGCGACTGGCTGTGGGGATGCTACAGGCTCTGCCTCCCATTCTACAGCTAAAAGCTCCAAGAAGCACAAGTGGAGCAGCTCTGAGAGAGAAGCGTGAGGAGCGATGAGGTCTTTAGGAGAAGATGGAGCTTTATCGTTATCTGCTTTGTAGAGATTTCCTCACATATGATGTAAAGGAGAGACTCTGGTCAAAGATGGCAGCAGGAACCTACAGTAGAACCTGAAGTTACATTATGTCATCCAGAGTAACTACAGACCTGATTCAATAATGTGTTTAGGCCCAGTTAAACAAACCTCAGCTTTATGTGAACTTAGTGGAAAGAAGTTACAGAACATCCATGATTTAATGTCTTTAAAGAAGTTTGATCATGCAGCGAACCTCCTCTGACTCACTGCCTTCACTGGACAATCTACCTGCTCTTCAGTAGGATTTGCCTGATTCTCTCCTCTGTGTAGCTACAGTAATGGGGATCAAACGAAATATGATGAAATCAGCCTCTTAATTCTAGCAACAGCACCACCTAATAAACATCTGCCGCAGTGGCATTTCTTTCCAGCTGCTGCACAGTGTGCTGTGGTAAACGCGTGTAAGCGGTGGTCCGAGAACCGAGGGTTCTGGAGGCTCAGGGTGAGGCTCTCAAATGAATTAAAAGATGGTTGATGTGACTTAGCCGAGTCCCCAAAGCTGCGGCGGTAATGTTGTGGATGGGCCGAGTCAGAGGCCAGACAGTCTTTCAAGGCTTTGAGGCAGGACTTGAAGAGGCCTTTTCACTCACAGCTCCTGTGAGACCTGACAGCGTTGCGAAGCGGAATAACAGAAAACGCGTCTGGATGCTGAGTCCACACAGACATGTACTGTAGGGTACCACGGCCCATACGTTCAAAACAAGCAAATGACGCCTGATGCCGTGGATGTGGATGAACAATGAAAATCCCTCCCCAGGTGAATGTGAGCCCCTCTCCTCGGGAACAGAAGATTCCGGCGCCGCCGCTCCTCATGATGTTTGGGATGTTTCCCCTCCTCCTGCGCGCTCTCCGCTTCAGATCTCAGTCTAATCTCTTTTATGTCTCTTTGAGGTTTTCCATAATCGCCCCTTCAGGTGCGTAATCCGCCGCCGCCGCGCCCGCCGTTACAACGAGCAGCCGTTTCAGCACAGCAGGTCGACGCAAAGCCGAACGCCGGGTTGTGTTGCTATTTTCGGGACATCTCCATTGTTTTCGTGGCTGGCAGTGAGCGATGACAGCGTTGTTTTCCCAGACTGTGGTCCAACAGAGGGGACGCCGGTTGAATACAGATAAATCCAAATGATGTTGGCAATAGACAGACAGGTCAAATTCGCTACTTGTGTGAGGATCCAGACGATGGTTTAAATGACAGCATGATTATTTGAGCCCGCTGAATTTCACTCTCAGCAACTGTGCAGCAAATGTGAATATGCATGGGCATACGCGCTGTGAGCCACCTGTGGAAACACACAGTCTAACCAACATGTTGCTGGACGGAGTCATAAATGCTGACGGGCAGATTTTGTGATAAATGAAGGGGTTTCCACCAGTTTAGTGTCACATGAAACCACAATAAGACCTGACCTTTACCAACACTTGTCCTACAGTTCCCACAATGCATTTAGTTAAGTGTCTTCACCTGTGTTGCTGGTGTGACGTTCAAATCTCGTGTAGACTTTTCTGCTTCACAGGCTAAAGCTGCACTTTAGTTTTGTCTGTTTCCAGAGTTTCGCAATTATCTTTTCTTTTTCTACACGACAAAAAAAGTTAACATTCGCGTGCTTTCTCTTCGGCACGTCATTGTCTATACGCATCCTGACCAAAATCTACCGTCCATCCACCAACCAACAAACATCTGCGACGGCGTCATCTGGGATGTGGGCATCTCAAAAGCGGCGTGAATTCTGTGAGCGGCAGGTGACCTCTGCCGATGGCTGACGGCGATAGTGAGCAAATGATGAGGATTTAGCAGTGGAACGCAGATTTGCCCCGGACCCCCCGGTGCGCAGTCGGGAGGACCAGCCGTGCGTGCAGCGCTGTTTCCCAGCGTCTCCTCCCCTGTTTCTGCAGTGTTACTGCTTTCCGCGCATCGCTCGTTGCGCCAGAGTAAGAGCAGACTTTCCATTTGCATAACACAACACCCCTCTTTCGTGCCCGCCACCATCCCGCTGCTCGATTTCCATCTTGTCCTGCTCAGTGTGTGCGGTTTGTCCTCTCAATTCGCCACCGTGCATTCACGCCTACTCTCACGTTCCGTCCTCGTCCTGTTCGCTCTTCCCCGCGTTCAGACAGAGCAGCGAGGGAATGTTGCTCCACTCAGTTTGACGCTCAGATTGAGGGATGTCTCAGTAGGAATTGACAGTTTGGGAAGATTTCTGACTGCTACCAGCGGGACGAATGAGGACACAGACAGTAATTTAATTTTTTTTTAATTTTACGCATCAACAATCGCACGTAGCGTGGAGAGGAACCGGCTGAAAACGCATTGTGCTTCTTGCATATTTACCAAGCTTTGCGGAAGGTGTTGCTGCGATGGAACGGAGGCCAATTAATAAGACGGACTAATCCTACGGTGTTAAGTTTGCTGAGGTAGGGAACCTGCCAGAAAAACACACACGCGCGCGCGCGCGCGCGCACGCACAGCGGAGAAGCACAGTGGAAAGCTGCGCGTGAGATCCACGGCACCAGCGCAACAAGGCAGCACCATTACGCCAGCTCGCCGCGTGAGTGGCACAAGGGGTGTCTTCCTCCGTTGAACTGGTGCAGGGTGGCCACGCTGTGCCGGGGTCCAGCTGGGATTCGGGTCTTTCTGTGAGTATGTGTGGAACGGCTGTGCGCACCGAACGGACCAGCCCGCGTCCCTCATGCCCAGCGTACTAATGGGATAATCGACTTTTTCTGCATTTGTAATATCCAGTAATGCAGCTGTGTCACAACCTATTCGCTACAGAACATTTTGAATTGTGCCCAGTGGGCAAGATTTATATGCCGTCCAATTGTGTTGTGAAGTTGGATTCACAGATGTGGATTTTATTTGCGTGGAGATGTGGAATCCTAGGTGGTTTAAAAGCATTTTTTTTTTATCTCCATTTGTTTTTTAAGGCAACCTTTTCTGCCACGGAGCAAAAGGAAAAAATGAGTTCATCTCCTGAGAACCACACTGGGCTGAGTCGGTAGAAACTGCTCCCAGGTGAGAAATTCAGTTTCTTACAATATTAAAAACAGGAAGCATGAGATTTTTTTTTTTGTGTTACGCTCCTGCACGAGAATGCTTTGATTTCAATCTGTTGAGTATGATTTTGATCAACATGAGTTTTTGTGATTTTATAATTGTTCTTGCTTCATTTGCCTTCTCTGTTTGCTATTTTTATCACTTTCAATATTAACACAGAGTCTAATTCCTGCCACCAGAAGAAGACCTTGTCCCACAAAACAACTGCTGGAATCAAAGTGTTTTTAAAGTGTAGCAGCCTGAGACCGAAAACAGCATCTTCCAAACTTAAATCAACAAACATCTATTAAGATGAAAGATATTTGCTAATGCTTGTGTGTCTTAGAATAGCCAACGATTGCACGGTGATCATGAGGCTGAGTTTGTTGGTGTTCACCAGTGCAGGGGGAGGCTTGTGAGATTGTTCAATTTATACAAAAAATGTGAGACATGTTCAGCCTTGATAGTTGTCTCCCATTTTCCTCTGGGAAGCAAACGAGTGTCTTTTATAGTGACCTGCCTTGTTAGCTTGTTGCCAAATCTTGATCTAAGTGAGGAATGTGTGTCAGTGACAGTGGAGGGCGACATCTTTGGTCTCTATAGTGCTTTTATTCCTGCATTCCTGCCAGTTGGAGAGATTCACTTTTACCATAGAAACATCACCCACTCAAAATTTGTGCAGGCTTGTTTGCCAAGGGGAAGAACCAAGGTATTATGTATCTAATCGCATGCTCGTTGCAGGCGCTGCTGTCCATGGTGCTGATGTTGCACACAGCGTAATGAGCAGACAGGTGCTGGGGTGTTGCATAAAGCGAAACAACAAAAACAATCTGTTGGTCATTTATTATTAAGGAATCAAAGGCAATCACAATATAATTCGCCGCAGCTGGGCTGAGCTGCCTCATCCTGGAATGCAGGCTTGATTGGAAGTGATGGAGAACATTCACTCCTGTGATGCAGGTCAGAAAGGAGGCTGGAGGGGGGGGGTCCCGTGGTTTTAATTAGGAATCACCAGATTACGTTTGTTGGTTTTCCTCTCCTCTGTTCGCATTAATGCAGATGTCGGACGTCAGGAGACCATTGATATTGCGCTGTCTCGAATGTTCACTCGGGCTGTTAAGGCGGCTGAGCTGCTGCCAAAAGAGATTGTGAAATTATTAAAGTAGTCCCCTGAGTTTTAATGGCTTACATAAGTGTTTACTTCAGCACTAAACAATGTAATACAGACATGCTGCACTTCCATAAGAAACCTGGCTTGTTTCCCTTTATGTAATCGTATCATATCAAGAGAAGGTTTTTCTAGACTGCCTCAAAACTGCCTTTTTCTGGTTGCACTCATTGTTAGTGAAGAGTATTTTTGGAATCCCATCTAACTTGACGGTACATGGACTGAGTCAGATTTTCCCTCAGTACTACAGGTGCAGAGGGTAACATTTTTACTGATGCTCAGCGCATAATGGCCACATTATACGTGTGGGAGTTTGACAGGGCAGTTCAATACCAGTGACTCAGTGATTAGTAGGTGCCAATATTTCTGGTTTCGCAAACTTAGACCAACCAAATAGTTGGATCCCACGTCATTTGCATACAGAAGTACATGACTGATCAGTTCACCCTTTTCTCATGCGGGCTATTTCAAAAATAGACATGTGAGCGTTGAACATCTGACATAGTGGACGATGCAATCTGTTTCTCCACGTTAGCGTCTTCTTCTGTCTTTCAGAGGATCGAAGCTGCACATGTGACGCAGATTCACCGTCAGGAGACCCCAGCTTCGTTAGCCCACCATGCTGCTGCGCAAACGCTGCACCCCGACCCGCGCTGCACCCGTCTCCCCGTGCGTCTACGTCCCCCTCCTGCTGCTCCTGCTCCCCGGGGTCACCCACCTCTCGCAGGGCAGCGCCGGTGACGGCGACGTCGCCGGCACGCCGGGCAACTGCTCCAGTGAAGACAACTGCTCCGACGGGGTGGTGCTGCCCATGTGGAACCCCCAGAACCCTGCGGTGGGCGATAAGGTGGCGCGGGCCATTGTTTACTTCGCGGCTCTAATATACATGTTCCTGGGCATGTCCATCATCGCGGATCGCTTCATGTCGTCCATCGAGGTCATCACCTCTCAGGAGAGGGAGATCACGATCAAGAAACCCAACGGCGAGACGTCCACGACTACCGTGCGCATCTGGAACGAGACGGTCTCCAACCTGACCCTGATGGCTCTGGGCTCATCGGCGCCGGAGATCCTGCTGTCTGTCATCGAGGTGGTCGGCCATCATTTTGAGGCCGGATCTCTGGGTCCCAGCACCATCGTGGGCAGCGCTGCGTTCAACATGTTTATAATCATTGCCATATGCGTGTATGTGGTGCCAGAGAATGAAACGCGCAAGATCAAGCACCTGAGGGTGTTTTTCGTCACGGGTGCCTGGAGCATTTTCGCCTACATCTGGTTGTATCTCATCCTCTCTGTGTTCTCCCCGGGAAAGGTGGAGGTTTGGGAGGCCGTCCTCACCTTCCTCTTTTTCCCACTCTGCGTCCTGCAAGCCTGGATCGCCGACCGGCGCCTGCTGTTCTACAAGTACGTCCACCGGCGTTACCGCGCCGACAAGACCCGCGGCATCATCATCGAGTCGGAGGGCGACGCCATGTTCACCAAGATGGACTTGGAGATGGACGGAGCGGGGGTGAACTCCCACACGCACCCCAAAGAGGCTCTGGATGGGATGCTGGAGGGGGTGGAGGAAGGCGGGGGGGCGAGTGCAGAGCAGGATCAAGAGGAGGAGGCCCGGCGGGAGATGGCTCGCACCCTGAAAGAGTTAAAACAGAGGCACCCGGACAAAGACATGGAGCAGCTGATTGAGATGGCCAACTACCAAGTCCTGGTCCAGCAGCAGAAGAGCCGGGCCTTCTACCGCATCCAGGCCACGCGTATGATGATTGGAGCTGGGAACATCCTAAAGAAGCATGCCGCCGACCAGGCCAGGAAGGTGGTGAGCTGCCACGAGGCCAGCGGCCAGGAGGAGGACCCCAACACCATCTACCTGCAGTTTGAGCCCTCCCACTACCAGTGCTTCGAGAACTGTGGCTCGCTGAAGCTGTCGGTGAGCCGGCACGGAGGAGAAGGCGGCTGCACTGTAAAGGTAATAGGTAAAGTCATGGTGGAAATATTCATGATGTTCATGGTCAACAATGAATCAGCTTTAAGTGCTCAAGGCATAAACATATGAATATTTTAGAATTTTATTTATTTCGGTTGCGAAATATTCAACCACGCTTGCTCATCTGTCTCCACGCAGGTGGACTACCGCACAGAAGACGCCACAGCCAACGCCGGCTCAGACTACGAGTTCGCCGAGGGCACGTTGGTCTTCAAGCCCGGCGAGACCACCAAGGAGTTCACCGTCGGGGTCATCGACGACGACATCTTCGAGGAGGACGAGCACTTCTACGTGCGCCTCAGCAACCCCCGCATCGTGCACCGGGCCGAGGTCTCGGTCCTGGAGCCGAGCTCCATCGCCTCCAGCAACAGCACCGTGGGCCTGTCCCCCCACGTGCCCCCCAAGGCCGCCCTGGGCACCGCCCACACCGCCACCGTCACCATCTACGACGACGACCACGCCGGCATCTTCACGTTCGAGAGCAACTCCACCAGGGTCAGCGAGAGCATAGGCAACATGCAGGTGAAGGTCCACCGAACGTCGGGGGCGCGGGGAAAGGTGGCGGTGCCCTACCACACCGTGGAGGGCACCGCCAAGGCCGGGGAGGACTACGAGGAAGTGTCCGGCAAGCTGGAGTTCCAGAACGATGAGACCATGTGAGTGATCATACTTGTGTTCCTGCATTTGATGTCTTGTTGTTGCGTCTCATCACTCGATCAAACACCACAGCCCACACGTTGGTGTGTTAAACAGTCCCGCTAGATTACTGTAGGTTGTCTGCTCACCCCTGAAGGATAGAAAGACTATTTTCATGAGTCACAGATACGTTCACTCTGAGAAGTTTCGATCTTGTGGAGGGATCGTGTGGGAGGATATGAGGATATAATTGTGAGGCAGATAATGAAACATAATGGAACACTGTGGCTGATGTACAAGAAGAGGAACGGAGAGAAGGAGACGAGGCACAGAAGTGCCTTTCTATGAATAAACACAGAATTACAGTAACATGGGGCCATGTGGGATTTTTGTGCGCATTAAGTGTGAGGTTGTTGCATTAAAGGCCAATAAAAACTCAGCTCCAGAAAACAAGGGTTGAGCGTGAGAGATGGAGCCGAGGAACCGAAACCTGGTGACGTGCCCAGCGGCTGAAGCCTGATGGGGGGTTGAACATCTACTGGAACGTGTGCACGCGGCGGCGGAGCCTGTGTGACGGCTTCACCGAAGTGATTCATGCGCACACCAGCAGCGAGGCAGGAGGACGGGTGGAGGCGCCGCGCTGTGTGGAGCGACGGGGCCGGCTGAATGATGACGAGTGCACTTGTGGCTTTAGAGTGAAGCGCCTTTCAGTTTATTTTATAAAACACACACACAAATGCTCCGAAAATGGTCAAGTTCACCACAGAACGGTTTACAGCGCACAGAAAGACATAACAAAAGGATAAATGTGTCAGATGAATCTAACTGTGAAGAATTCAGGGCTCGCACGTGTGTGGGTGTATTGTGTAGGTCGGCTGAGTGGGAGGAAAGCCAGGTGAACACGGTGGGTGTCAGGGAGAATGTAGATCCTTCTCTTTACGCTTTCAGTTTCCATGTGCTCATTTATTCACTTGCCCTTTTTTTGGAAGGGGGGGGGGGGCGCTTCTCAAATGAAAGAGCTGCTTGAGCCTCCGTAGCAATTAAAGAGAAGGTGAAGCGAGGTTAAATCCGGCTGGATTCACCTGTTTGTCACAGAAGCATCCGCATGAGCTTCCTGATATTATCTGGACCCATGCACGCCCGCCGCGACGGCCGCATTGCTGCAGGGGAGCGAGGGCCGTGTGGAGAGCAGGGTCCAACCGGGCGGCGGCGTTACGTACCAGAACAACTGTTGAAAAGGAAAATACACGCGCAACAGGGAGCAACAGGAGGCGCCAGAGCCGAGCTCAGCTGCTCCCGTGCTCCCGCAAATAGCAAGCAAAGACTTCAAGGTGTTAGCAGGAGTTCTCTGATCACAGGTGGAGGAAAAAAAATCCTCGTCTCAGATCTGGAGTCAGAATTGCCAGGTCACAGCAGCTGAATGTTGAATTCACTGTAAGATCCCTGCTATGAGCGATAAAGCAGCATCTACTGCTAAAAAAAGGGGGGCAGCTTCTATATTTATCCGCTGCATAAAGGTATTAATCAAAGCCGGATGCAGCCAGAATTTTACATTTGGACTCATTTGTAGGAGCTGGAGTCTACGTTTGTTTCTGCTTTATGCATCTCAGCCGCTCGAGTCGGGCTGAATTTTTCATGAGGTTGTTTAATTTGGAAGCGCTCACTCGATCCTGTTAAAAGATGCAGGTGAAACCACATCAGCGCGGACCCGCCTGAAGTGTGTCGGGTCTAGTGTGTGTGTGTGTGTGTGTGTGTGTGTGTGTGTGTGTGTGTGTGTGTGTGTGTGTGTGTGTGTGTTTGCGCCTCCCAGCAGCCGACTTTGCGCCGGCGCCGCTCTGAGTATCTGCTCAGCGGGCCAACAAAGTTCATCCTTCGGACAGAGAGCCGAGTGTTCCCCGCCGCGACAAACGCCGTGCAGCAGCCCTGTGCTCCACACGCGTGTGTTTTCATTATGGCGTCTTTGTGTCTCTTCGTTCATCTGCCCGTCCTGGTTGACGCGCAAGCGTGCGGAGAATCGAGGGGAAAGGAGGCCACGGTTTTAAGCTTCTGACATGGAGCCAGGAAGGACGGTTTAAAAAGCCAGGCAAGCGGAGAAATAATAATTTAGCATCTAAATTCAGCACTGCAGTAACTAGATTATGATACACACACATAAACCTCAGAGCCAAAATAAACAGGCTGACATACAGAACCATTTCACGTTCTGTGTTCATGGATTAGAGGGAGATCTTCACAGACGCTTTGATGCCTATGTGCAGCTTCCGCTCGCATCTGGCTTTGTCAGTGCGGCAATAGACGCTAGTTGAGGCTGAAGTGGAGAACAGCAGCACTTATATAAGCTAAAATGAAAGGGGGGTAAGAAGATCATTTCTAAAAAGGCGAATCAATACGCTGATATTCTTTGTCCGTGTTGCCCTAACGCAGCCAGGCTCGATAGCACCCTCAACTCCCCGACAAACACGAAGATGTTCTTCTTGTGTGGAGTTGATGTTGTGGGCCGTTATTGGCTGCAGAAATGCACGTAGCTCCGTCATCATAACAAGATTTTCAGGTCTCAAGTCAGGAATGACTTACTGGTTGGGCCCATGGGTGTAGTGTTGGTGCCGCTGCAGAACTGGATGTTGAATGAGGTTTTAATGAGCTTCACTCCTCCACTGACTGTTATCAGTTCTGGCACGGATGGTGCTGTCAGATAATGGCGCAGACTGAAATATCTGAGCAGCTACTGGACAGACTCCCATTTGGTGTCATGACCAAGATTCCCAATTTTCCATCTAGCGCCGCATTTGTGTTTTGGGAAGTAATAGTGAAAACTGAAACTGCGTTGATGTAGATGATTATGTAGGCAGCAGTCGAACCCCCACTTTTATACCAGTTATTGGGTTTGATCCTCATTCCGGTGCTGTTTAGCAAATGTTTACATGCTAACTGAAAACCCATAAAGTCAACAAGGGAAAGGCTAAATTACATTGAAAGGGCCCTGCAGCATGATGCATGTACCAACAGATGTTGGCCTTGAGCTCAAAGTCTATCAGTAACAGTCACACAGATTATCCATCATGGCCCCGGGCCCTGCTGTTATTCCTCCTCTTCTCCAGTGTTCTCTCCCGTTAGCTTCCATTAGTTTGGATTTAATTGAGCAGCTTTTCTTTTATGTACTGTAGCGAATGCAACTTATCGCAGACGGCATCGCGCTGTTCATCATTAGCGGTGTCACAATCGCGTTGTTTCCACTTTCTACAGTAAAAACCTGGCAACCCATTACTGCGAGGCAAAATGATGTTTTATTATCTGCTGGAAGTACGAGGGACATAATTCTTCCCGCGCTGCAGCTCTGCGCTCGCGTTCAGCTGCGCCGCCGTCTCTCTGGAGCTGGTCGAGATTTAGTGTCTTGCTCAAGGACACTTCAGCGCGACAGATATGCGCTGACGCACCAGATCCATGGCTCTTTAACTGAGCGCCACGTCCATCTGACATACACTGCTGGCGTGCATTCTGTATAAATCCAGCCATTGTCTCAGGAGGGCCAGAGCCTGTGCCTTCCTCGCAGGGGGCAGAAATCGGAGGTTGGACCGTATATTATCGCTCATAGTCTACCTAAAGGCAGTTTGGAGTCTCCATGCTCATCACTTACAGCATATGTCTTGACTGTGGGAGGAAACTGGAGCATTCTCTGTAAAATGTGGAGGAGAGGGAAACTCCAAACAAACCAAGCTAAGCTAAAAATGACAGCAGCCTGGTCCAGTCTCAGCCACAGAGCCACACTTTAGGACCAGTGCTTGCTTTTCTCAAGTTAATACTGTATGATTAAGAAATCTGACACAGTAAAATATGATATATCTCGATAGAAGTCATCCATCGATTTCCACCACTTAATTCCTTATGAGCAAACATGCAAACTCCACACAAAAAGGCCCAGGAATCGAACCCAGGGCCTTTTTGCTCTGAGGCGACAGTGCTCCCACTGCACCACCCTCAATAGAAGCCAACTCTGCTTTCTGTTATGAGTTACTGAATTACTGTATGATGTTGCATGAAGCCACTTCATACTTTTCGTAGAGCTACAGTATATTTGCTATGCACTCATTAGATCGAACTCTTAGCAAACATAGCGTAAATCCCAAAATGTTGAGTATAGTTTCATCGAATTCATTCGCTCTGATAAGCTGTGGTAGCTTCTGAACTGCAGGAAACCTAATTAAAGTAATTTTTCACATTGGAAGCACAAAGGAGCTAATGTATTTGCATTGAACCAAGTGAACTGAATCCACACTTGTAAATATAAAGCATGAATATTAATCAATAAGGACTCTACTGTCAAAGAACGGCGTAGCTTAGTCCCTCGCGCCTGTTTTCTAGCTGGATTGGCAACATGTAAACGTCTGTCTGATCCCTGGCAGGTCATTTCTGTTCATCTTGATACACTGCAGCAGCACTCGGTGTGATGTAATATCAAAATGGCCGCTGTGTGAATATAGCCCATAGCAACCGAACTATCACATTTTATATTTGAGGTCTCACCATGATGCTTCAAAGCAAACACACCTGCACATACCGGGCGAAAATACACTTTAGACTGAAGGCTGCGGGCTTTTCTCCCACTGCCGTGACTTACTCTGACACCAGCCAGCCGCTGACGTATCCGTATACCCGTTTAAAATTAAACTTCTGCGCTAGTGCAAAGGCAAAAGCTGTGCCTGCGTGTTGTTGGGTCCTGAGCGTACATGTGTGGACAGAAATAGACAGCCACCCACATATCATTAGGGAGATGGAGGGAGAGGGAGAGAAAAGACTCCCTGTGACAGCGCCGGAGAAGGAAACAGGCTGAGGAGAAGCTGACGGACGCTCACACGCGTCGCAGTTCAAAGTGTGTGTCCTGAGACGCGTTTGAACTTAGTTTAGTGTCCTCAAACCAGATAACAGCACACTTCCCCATGACTTCTAAGTTGAAGTGTGTGGGAGGGGTGTGGGCTACTAACACTAATGGAATCAGCGTTGAAGATGGAGTCCGCCCTCTTGTGGGGTGCTGGGAAAAATACTTTAATACTGTACTCTAGTAATTTGTTAAATCCGGAGTTGCCACCTTCTTATCTAACAGCTCCGATCTGTGATTTGTGTAGGCAGCTATTCAAACGTGTGCAGCAGCATCGGCATTAGCGACGACCTGAGATCTGTGTTTGACTGACTTAACTCGCATTAACAGCTGATTTTAGATGATGAATAAAGCTTCCATCCTTCCTTGGCTCATTGTGTCTTGATTGTTCTGGCTTCAGGAAGCTGCTGAACGTAAAGATCATCGACGACGAGGAGTATGAGAAGAACAAGACGTTCACGATCGTGTTGGAGGAGCCCATCCTGCTGGAGGTGGGCCAGAGACACGGTGAGTTGAGGACAGGGCAATAAAAGTTAGACGCTATTCAGTAGCAGCAGTATTTACTGTAAATCCACTTTGGGGAAGCAATGCTGTATTTGTTTATGGATGACATCATCAGTCCATCTCTGGGGACAGAATTATTCATTCTAACTGGCTGTTCGAACCCACAGATTGTTTGTGGCCCACTCTGGATTAAAGGAACCCTTTAATGAACTCTTTGGCTGATGTCCCAATGCAGGAGACACCAATGATAATAAGACAGCAGTGGGGCCTGAGGACGTGTCCAAGATGGGCTGCCCCAGTCTGGGAGAGCACACCAAGCTGGAGGTGGTCATTGAGGAGTCCTACGAGTTCAAGGTAACTCCCACAGTCACACAGGTTAAAGCAGGAGGATGAAACATATACCTGATTTCTTCCTGTCCAGCAGTTGCGATTCTGCTCTCAGACTTTGCTATTGCGTACAGTTTGTAACACACAAATAAACATCAAGTCACTGATTTTCAAAGCTGTTTTCAGCCTTTTCAATGTGTGCATTATTGATGACCACAAAATAAAACAAATATGAAATAATAAACGTGACACAGATTTCATTGTGGCTGTTGTCGATTGGCATTAATTTGATAAAAACTTAATATAAGTAACTCATGCCTCCGTCAGTAGATTCAGTTTTATTTGTCTTTTTATTCGGCCTGAGTAATAAAAAAAAGTGGGAGCTTTGTATAATTTAAGCATAATGCCGCTTTAATGGCATCCTCCATCCGTATTGATGCCAAAATAAACCGAAATAACGCTGTGTCCAGTTTTTCCCTGTGCAGCGAAGTGCTTTTATTGGACCCTTTGTGCTCATCAGGGTTCTTACAAGTTCGCACAATGAAAACCCTGAGTCTTCATGACTGAACTGGCCTTCATCTGTGTGTCTGGCTCCTTCGAGACCAAATTCAAGCTGTGGTCTGATATATTGCTGATTCTTAGGGCTCTGGTGTCATGCGCTGATGACGTGTGGCTCTATTTTCTGCACTGAATGGAGCTTTAAGCTGGCAAAGTGCATTCTTCCTGAGGGACGGGGGGTTATTTTCTGCCCTCATCTCTGTCGGTGACTCAGAGGAGAGACACCCTTAATTCCACCTTAAGACGCTGCATCATTGCTCCCAGCCTAACGGGTCTCTTTGTTTGCCCGCAGAGCACCGTGGACAAGCTGATCAAGAAGACGAACCTGGCCCTGGTGGTGGGCAGCAGCAGCTGGAGGGAGCAGTTCGTCAGCGCCGTCACCGTCAGCGCGGGTGAGCGGCAGCGATTCACCCGCTGGTGGCTCGGAGCCCGGTGCCGCGGAGGGCCAACCTGCCTGCCGGCTGGCCCTCGCCCACCCGCTGCCGCGGAGCCGCGTTTGGCAGATGTGTTTTTTTATGTAATCCCAAATGCTCCGCTTTGACATGGGCTGAATTATTAAAAAGCCTAATTTAGCACATAATGAATGAAAGCGCTTTTTATACAGTACGTTTGTGCAATTCTCTGCTTATTTGCTGCATCCTTTTAATCTCAGCAGTCAATTAAAAATGCATGAGCGCTGGTGATTCACCATAAAAACCAAGCGGGCCGACTCTGCCTGAACCATTAATTGCTGTGCGGAGCTGATGCCAGTGTAGGTGGCGTGTTTAGAGCCGACTTGGGGGCCAAGAATGTGTCATCTCGTCATTATGCTCCCTTGTCTCTTTCTCCCTCGGTGAGGTCGCGTACACGCAGACAGAACGCGTGATCAGTGAGCGATCGCTGTAATTAGACAATTAGATTGACGGTTAGAAAATGTTCAGCGCCCAGGCCATGCATCTCCTCTCTGTCCGTCTTCTCTGCGGCAGGCGACGACGACGAGGAGGACAGCGGCGAGGAGCGCCTGCCGTCCTGCTTCGATTACATCATGCACTTCCTGACAGTTTTCTGGAAGGTCCTCTTCGCCTTCGTCCCCCCCACCGAGTACTGGAACGGCTGGGCCTGCTTCTTTGTGTCCATCTCCCTCATCGGCGTCCTGACGGCTGTGACCGGGGACCTGGCCTCGCATTTCGGCTGCACCATCGGCCTCAAAGACTCCGTCACCGCCGTTGTGTTCGTGGCCCTTGGTACCTCTGTTCCAGGTGGGTTTGCCTGTGCAGTCAAAGCAGCTGCTTAGCGTAGCCTCTGCCTCTGCATGTGCTGTCAGAGGACTCCCCTCCATAGATGATGTGTTAGACCCTAACAAGTAGTAAACAAAGACAAACCTGCTTCCTGTTCTGGCTAATTGCGTTTCCATTTCCCTAGGTTGCTCAGAGTCCAAAGTCTAAAGTCTTAACTAGGTTAGTCAAGGGTACAGTATCTGCTGATACGATACCTGAAGGATGACAGCTGGGACTGAGGCTAGGCTAATGGACGAACTGTTCCCGCTGGAACACACTTTGCCAAGAATCCGACCGAAACTAATTCATAACAAGTTGAAGGAATAGTTCAACAATTTGGGAAATGCATTCATTAGATTTCTGGCAGGAAGGAAGATGAGAACATCAATATCTCTCACAACGGGGGAACTGAAATCTCCATTACAGCATCTGCCTACCAGCTCCTCTAAAACTCACTAATTACCACAGCATATTAGCCAAAGGAGTTTTCTCACCACAACACAAGCACAAAGTTATTCCTAATAATGTCGAAGAAATGTGTAGCAGACATAAAAACAATAAAGTCAATTGTTTTTTCGTCTTTTAAACCGTGTCCCTGGTGGGAGTGTGATTTTCTTGCCTATCACCATAGAAACAAGGTAATAAAACCAAAAGTATAAAGGCAGCGGTTCTTTACAACATCAGCAGCGTCTTTCTGCTTTCCATTTCGCTCTTCCACAGACACCTTTGCGAGTAAGGTGGCCGCCATCCAGGACCAGTACGCCGACGCCTCCATCGGCAACGTGACGGGCAGCAACGCGGTGAACGTGTTCCTGGGCATCGGCGTGGCCTGGACCATCGCCGCCGTCTACTGGCACACCAAAGGCAAGGCGTTCGAGGTGCAGCCGGGCTCCCTGGCCTTCTCCGTCACCCTCTTCACCATCATGGCGCTGCTGTGCGTCCTGGTGCTGCTGTACCGCCGGCGCCCCGGCGTGTCCGGCGGCGAGCTGGGGGGCCCACGGACAGCCAAGCTCCTCACCTTCTTCCTCTTCCTCTCCATGTGGTTCGTCTACATCCTGCTGGCCTCCCTGGAGGCGTACTGCCACGTGCCTGGTTTCTGAGACAGAGGGACACGACTCCTCTCTTTGTTTTTACAGTCTGAATGTGTTCTTTTCTCGGTTTTGGTCTATTTTCACTACGGTTTATAACTATTTCTATCATTAGTTATTGATACTGCACAATATCTGACTGATTTTGACACTTTGGACCTTTGCTACCATCCACTATGCTGCGACGCAGTGTGTTCCACCGGACATTTATCTAATCACTGCAGGCAGCGTAAACAGCATCAGGCCTCCACATGTGAAACTGCTGACATCAGGTTCTTAGTTTTTAGGCTGAAGATTGAAGTAAAACAAAAGGTTGTTTAGGAAAATTTGAAGGTGCATGTGGTGACATTATACCTGACATTGACATGAAAAGAAAATCATTAGTTTGACTGAAATAACCTGTAAAACATAATTGTGTGTTGATATTTATTATTGGATTGATGCATTAATTATTCATTGTATATCATGTAAAAGATGAACATTGTGTTTGGGAGTTTTGTGGACGAGTATGTGGCGTGTTTCATTTTGCACGTTATCAGAGTTTCTTGCTAGTCTATTTTAAACTACTGGCCGTTGATGTATTGATGTGTTTCTGTACATGTGAGTCACAGCTGTGTCAGAGTCACTGCCCGACGCCTTCTCCGATTAAGTAAATCCTATGAGCACATTTTTAATAGGAACGTGTGTGTGCGTGTGTGTGTGTGTGTGTGTGTGTGTGTGTGTGTGTGTGTGTGTGTGTGTGTGTGTGTGTGTGTGTGTGTGTGTGTGTGTGTGTGTGTGTGTGTGCGTGCGTGCGTGTGTGTGTGTGCTCTCCAAACACATTGTATAAAGTCCCATCAGTGACTCCACAAACAGTAATTTCACAGAGGGCACCAGTTTTCTCGTCTGTCGCACAGACACTGAACATTTTTCAACAATATCACTTACCGGAAAAAAGCACAGCCGAGAGCGAAGGCTCACATTTTAAATTAGCTCACTATAGGTGGAGTGAGGTCCTCGTCACGGCAGCCACCAAACAGGATCTTTAGGAAGGAAAGGTGTTAATGTACCATAATTGATGAGAGTGTCTCCTTATGTTGCAAAGAAGTTGATATTAAATTTTGTTTTTTATTTAATCTAGAATTTGTGGAGCCATATTTATTGTAACAGTAATACACTAGACTATTTATATGACCAACTTTAGTTTTATTGATATGCATGTTTAATGTACAAAAAGTGGAAATAAATGTTTGCTGATTTATGACGCTGTAAATGCCTTGTTGTCTTGATCTCATGTGTCAAGAGAAAGTAAAACACAAGAATGCACATTCTTGTGCATCAAGGTGTTCAAATACAAGTGACATTTTCTATTCGTTAGAATCCATAACAGACGTGTTATTGGCAGAAAGTGAATGTGAGAGGAGGTGCAGTATTGCAGCAAACAGAAGACATAATTCTACAGACCTAAGTGACCAAAACGAGTCAAACATGGTTATTGTTGCTTTAATCATTTTAACAAACCATGAATTCCTGTTTTTTCTGTTGAGCACACTGCCTCCTACTGTCTGAATTTCCAATCCCATCTGCCCTAATAGGACTAATAAACTGAAAGTGGCTCCAACCTTCGTACAACCCGACTGATGAGCAGTTACAGTTAATGGGTGAATGAATAATTAGTGAGTATTTTAAACAGATCACACTTAATCTTCAACGTGAGGTCTGTTTTGCATCAGGCTGTAACTGTCTCCTCTTGGGACCAGAAGAATTAACAGAACTTTGGCTACAGACCATGATAGCCTCCTCATTAGACGTGATTGGATATGTGGCTTAGAACACTGTCCCTACATGAACGTTGTTACTCTGAAACACAAAAAAAAAATACATTTGTGTGGGAAATTATATCAATCAACAGATAAAGAATAACTAATAAACAGCACATTTAATCATGTTATAAGCTTAATGGAATACTATAGATTTCACTGATGATATAATAGCTTCTTTTTTGTTTAATGCTTGATACAGTATATGTCATAGACAGAATACGTTTTCAACAGCTAGATGTAAAAAATGATTTTTATCAATAGAATTGGAAATACCTATTCATTTCTAATGTTTAACCCAGTTGAAGTTGATGATTTCTCTAATCATGAGCAGGCTTAGATGATCAAAGGACGGAGGGCAGCTTGATGTGGGTCATTTTGAGAGACCTGTGTGGGATCTGTTTTTGCAGGGCTTCAAACGGCCACAGGAAGTCACAAGGCAGACAGTTTTAAATTGTTGTTGGACAGTAGTTTTATACATAACAAGTTTTATAACAGTTTTCTGCTCAGCAGGACCGCACTGTCAATCATCGTTTCTCTTTCTGAGAATAGAAATGTGTATTTTTTGCAGTCAAAAAAAGCCATTAATATAAAACATAAAAACACCACAAAACACACAAAGTGTGGGAGCCCTTGCGCTAATAACTATATATATATATATTTTTTTTATCTTGAACGGTGTATTTTATTTTTTCTATATTAGTGGCTTTACTCGTCACCACGCTTCCACCACTGGGAGACAGCTCGAGTAACTGCGCTTTAGCATGTTGCTAACGTTAAAAGCTGATCGCAGGCGAACTGTGTGCAAATGAGTCGGCGCGTTCCTTCATTAGCATCCTAGCATCCCCCCCCGCGCGCGCGCGACAAGCCCGCACGTGCTGCGTGCTCGCGCCTGAGCCCTTCATCCCCCTGTGTTTCGCCATTGGCCTGGGATGATGTCATCCACAGCGGAGACAATACAGCCCACCTCCCCGTCACAGCGTCTCCTCACACGCGCATCGCGGCTCGGAGTGACACACGCTCCGACGTGACGCCGGCTGAGTTGGCCAAGCACACTTCCGATGACATCTCTCTATTTATCAGCTCGTTTCAAGTGGAGCGGAGCTGTGCCGCGTTCACCCCAACCCGCTCCTTTACGCAGCCTTTTTCCATTTTCGCACTGGGGCTGCACGCGCAAGCGAGCCGGCAGGGAAGGTGTTACACATCTGGATCATACCAACACGTCGGCTCGCGCTACTCGGGGCCACGGCAGACATGAGGACCTCTCATCCCGCTGCGCATAAATGATGAACACACTACGGGGCTGCCACTTTTGATGTAAGTGATGTTTCTGTTTTTAGTTCCTCGTCGTCGGCCTACATCCCGAGAGCACCCCCCCCCCCTCCCTCCAGCCAGCAGCCCGGTGTCATTACTGCTGTTACAATAGTGTTGGTCCGGTTTAGCTCAGCACAGACTCACCGCTTTCTGAGTGACGCCTTTCGTGCATTTTAATTGGCACTTAAATGAATCAAACCTAGCATCCTCGCGTTAAGCGCCGCTGCCCACGGGATGTCAACAACTGTTATTGTTTGCCACAGCAAGCGTCGTGTATCGTACTGAGGTAAATAACTGCAGATGTGTTTAAAATGCCAAGTGCAGAATAATATGTGAACCATTCAGAGATCTGAACCAATTGCATGTTTGACTTAGTGACTAAGTGCAGGTACAGGCTTGGTGCGTTGGGCCCTTTCGTCCCCATGAGCTTCATATCTTATTGTGGTAAAGGTTCAAACACACTGCAACGAATGTGCGATTCAAAGTGCATGAAGACCGAGCAGCGCGCCACCTAGCGGCGCTGCAAAGCACCAGCTAATAGATTTTCCATTACAGACTCGTAAACAGCAATGCAGAGGAGGCATGGCATTATTTATAGCTGCTTTATTTATGCCTGCAGCTGTGCCGATGGGGGACAAAGCAGAGGGGATGATTTTGAATTATATTTTAAACAGCCTGTGATTTATTGACATGCCTTTCATAGTCAAGCCTCAAGTCTGTGTCCACATCGTGAGCTGTGCACAAATGCAGCAGAAACAAAGGGCAGATGAAGTAATAAACGTGTGTCTGCTGCGGACAGGCGAAGCA
This sequence comes from Betta splendens, assembly GCF_900634795.4. NCBI lineage: Eukaryota > Metazoa > Chordata > Actinopteri > Anabantiformes > Osphronemidae > Betta > Betta splendens. The sequence continues at coordinate 11,601,059 of NC_040894.2, read as the reverse complement.
GCAGGCTCACATGACTATGGTTATATTAGTGCATGAAGCACATAATGACTTCAAAAATAAAAATTACATTGATTGCAGCTTCAATGGGAAAAGACCCGCTTGTGGTTTAGGTGAAGCTTCTACCTTGACAGGGAATACAAATGCTGTAGATCTTAAAGCAAGTAACCTATAGATGCCTTGGGTCCAGTTCAAAGCTGATGCGGCTCAGTAACCAGTGCCACACTGATCACTTTTGTTCTCAGATATTTGATGGTGACATGTTTTTTTAACTAAAAGGAAAACATCCAATCTAATGATTGATTCAATAAACTAACTAGTCCGTCGACAAAAAAACTAGAAAACTAAAACTACTATGCATGCCTCCAGAGCCACGTGTTTGTTTATGTGCTGTTGGAGAAACTGGTGACCTTTACTGGTTGACTGCCAATCGGCCAGTGCATGCTGGGATAGTCTACTGCCCTACATGTTTGTGGCCGCTTCCAAAATGATTTCTTATTGACGTCATGCGGGAATATGAGACACCCAGACCTAGAAAAGGAGCGATCTGTCATCCAGGTTATAAAAGGAGACTATGAATAAAAAAAAAATTAATGCAATGTTAAATGTTTCAAATTCAGTGAATTAAACTATGAGTTGTATAGGACCGGAGATTAGATCATTTTACCAGTTTAAAGTGTGTAGCAGGTGTCAGTGGGGCACTTGACAAGCTTAACACGTCCTAAGAGGCTATAGGTGAGAGAAAATCTAAAGGTCACCCAAGACTTTCTAATGACAAAAATGACATTAGACAAGAGAATATGTGATTAGAGTTTAGAGACCTCATACGTTTGAAACGCACATCTCCGAACATGAATAGTGATCATTTCACTGAGCATCTCTTGTTCCAAATGTTGATGCTGCAGGCTGAGTGTGTTGCTGAGGGACACGCTGTCACAGCTCTGGGGCCTTTCATGCCCACTCACGCTTTCTTCAAGGTTTTCATCCAGGATACGAAAACACAAGCTCCAGAGCGGACGCCACAAACAGCCTATTGTTGGCAGGCGGCGACTAACAGATGTTTTTCTTTTTGTTTTACTGTGTGTGGTTCAAGTTGAACCGCACGTCGAAGGGAACTGGATCGATGCACGTGTGGTTTAGAATTTACCTTCAGAGCAAAGTGAAACAGCGATTTGACAACGATGTTGTTGTTTCTACCTGTGCCAGACACGTGTCGGCACCGGCAGCAAACATTTTAGTGCCGTTCCACTGCCAGCTGATCACCATGACACTGTGCTTTTTTAAAAGATAATTCTCTAAAGGCTTTGAAATACCTTCAAAGCACATTCTGTCTCCTCTTCTCTGTGTGTGACAGGAAACCAACCAAGAAATGTTCAAGTCTCTATTGTTCTTCACTGAGAATCACAGGTTATATTTCTATCTGTTCACTGTGTAACGTGGCCTTTATTTATTGTGCAGCGCTAACGGCACCGTCTGTTTTCACCTATTAAATATTAAAAGGAGCGTAGGAGCCGATCAGGCCTGGGTGTTTGTGGCCCGTGCTGCTCTGTGTCCTGACAGCAGGTCTTTGTCCCGGAGTTAAATGGGTCCTGACAGAGCGGCGCGCGGACAGAAGGAGTTGCTGAGTTTCCCATCACGCTTCCCACTCATTGGTCGGCTCGCGCTGCTGCTTCCATCACTTTCCGTCCGCTGACGCTGGAGACGAGGTGATGGAATCATTCTGACTTCCCCTCACTCGCCTGTAGTGGCGCGGGCGCTGATGAGACAGCGAAACCCGAGCACATTAAAGGTGGAGATGCGTTTAGCGAGAGGCCAGTCGCAGATCAGCAATGGGGTCGATTGGAAGCCGATTCGCGTCAGTGCATTAAGTAAATGAAGAGCGTCACGTCAGGAACGAGGTATTGTAACGTTTGAGGATTTCTGAGGCGACTGTGTCACTTTTGCACCCCTTTTCACGTCAGTGTTGATAAAACACGGTGATTTGAGCATCTGAGTCACGTTCATTTGCTCAGTTCCGAGGAAATCCTGCCTCATTAGATGATTGACTTAAGTCTGATGAGCACGTGAGTCACAGTGACGCTAGTTCACCGCTCTCTTCCTGTCTCAGCTGAGTTCTGGCTTCATGCGATCATTCGATTTGCATCTTGTTTGGCGAGCCGCCCCCTGTCATTATGCAGGAGGGGACTGACTCCGCTGCCGATCCCCATGTCCAAGCATCTCACCTCGGATTTCAAAGAGGAGACTGGACATGATGCTCTGACACTGGAGCCAAAGCAGAGCACTGTCGTTGAATGGGACCCCCCCCCCAAAGCGTTGGTGGTCAGCCTTAGGTATATTTAGGGTTTAGTAATACATCAGAGCTTCTTGCTGTTTGCTCTGGTGCCAAGTGAAGCTGGAATGTTAAAGTGCTGATGATGCTGAGAGTCTGCTGCATCTTTACTCATTTGTAAATGAGCTTGTTCTTACATGAACACTGACAAAGCCATTTCCCTGTATTTTAGACTCCAACACACGTTACACTGGCAGAAGGGAAAGATGATGGACGGGCGGAGACGCATTATTTTTTGTCTGACCTGCAGCACTTTGACCCACCAGACTCTGAGGGTTTCATCAGCAATATGATATTCACAGCAGACGTCTACAACGTCTGCCAGGAAACTCAGAACAGCAACATGATTTAGTTATTAACTGTGACCATGGAAAATAGTTAAAATTAGCTTAATGCAAATATATTTTTCACTTAGAATTCCAGCCCCTTTCTTCTGTGCACTTTCCTGCTGCAGCTGCTTGGAGGACGTGTCTAAATGTGAACATCCTGACATCTTTGTCTTTTGTGACCAGTTGTTGTTCATCTGTCTGACAATATTGTGGACGTGTGTATTGTCCTTTGACAGACACAGCCTTCTTACTGCCTTACTGCCTTCAGCCTCTGGTAATGAGTGACTCACATGATTCATTTTCGTCCCATCAACTATTGCAAGAAGTCTTTTTTTTAATTGGGATGAAAGACAACATCTTTTTCGGGCAGCGCTGAAAGAGATTCTCTAATTTGAGCCATTTTAAGGCCGTGCTGGAGCAGCACGCCTTCACGTCACTGCAGCGTTTTGCTCCCGTGTTGGACCGTGTGGGTGTATAGGTGCGAGGTGAGGTTGCCGTGGGTCTCGCCGTCGCCCTGACAACCATGTGCTCCTAAATCCGCGCCTGCAGCTGGAGACGGACGCTGCTCCACGCTCAGCACCGATCAGAGGCGTTAGCGATCCTTGCGGTCTCCACCGCACGTTCCACACCGTCTGCATGCATTGAACTCACCGTCACTTTGATGGAATATATTACGCGTGTTCAATGACACGATTGGAAGCACGCGGGTGATGCAGACCTTAGTCAGGTGCCTGGGAAAGTGTTCCGTCGTCCGGAAGAACATTGATGTAATGTCCTCGTCTCTCCGGCGCCAGCCTGTGGTCGTAAAGCTGTTATCTTTATTCTGCTGGTGGGGTTCAGTGAGCTGAGGAAAGGCGCCATGACCCCCCACCACCACCACCACCTTGAGCTCATGCTGCTCTCACTAGCTGGAACTGAGCGGTATTTAGCTCTTTTAAATATTTCTTATCATCATTCCACTTTCATGTCTTAGAACTGTGAAGCAGCTAAAGCTTAGCATAATTTAGCCTTCTCCTCAAATATTAATACGCCACTAATCATGCACATATAGTCTCCATCGTCCTCTTTTTTTATTCAGCCTAAAACAAGTGGATCAATGCTTATAGATGAGCTGTTTCCAAAATATTGACAATCAATAGGTTAATTAGTCAATAGATCATCCAATGATCCTGGGTCAGTACCATCCTGATTATTGTTTACTTTATGAAACACTGCGTGCAGGCAGATTTTACAACACCAGCGTCCAGTGTGTTATCTCCAGAAGTAAAAGACATCTTGTGCAAATAAATAGCCCTCAATCAGCTATACTTGCATACTGGTAGTTTGGAAGTCTGGTAGTGGATCATATTTCAGCCCACAATGCGCCAGTTCTCCAAGCGTTCTGCTTGTTTTTCTGTCTGACTGGCTGCCACCTCAGAGGCAATCTGTTATCTGGCAATTGAAGCAATTAACAAGGGGGCGATTATGAAAACTGTCAACTCACAAGCTGAGAAGTCTGTTTCTTTGATTATGCAGGCAGCAGTTTCCTAATTTGCCGAGCTTTCATCCAGCGTGTTGTGCTGTTCGTCTGTGACATCGCAGTGCAGCCGACTGGCACAATCCACATCGTCCACCGAGTGTGTTGGGAGGACAGGTGCTTTAAAGCCTTTTATCAGATTTCACTACTGGGACCGATTAATTACACTCAACCAACTAGAGTAATATTAGAAACACAAAGCAGATTAAACACAGTTCTATTTAATCTCTTAATTAACACAGCTCACACTATTTACAGTTCTTGTCTCATATGTGACCTCTGCACTTGCTCTGTTATAATAAAAAGTACCATCATTTTGAAGCATTTCTCAAAGGCATGTGGACATTTTTGTGATCACTTCCTCTATTTCCTTTCTACGCTCAGCTCATTTGCATTGGCCTCTGCGTGCTGCAGCCACGACAATGACTGAGCGAAAAGGCCACTAGCGAGCCTTCAGTTTACAGTGTGTGAGAGGAAAGTGATCAGAGTGATAGTGACTTCCACCATGATAAATCTGGGTCAATGTAACCCCCACCCCCTCCACCACAGGCAAGGCTGGAAAAGGGGAAAAAAAGATGAGGATACCATCACCAGACTCTGAGCGTAGATGTGAGCGCGGGGACACTGGAGCGTGGTTTGCTTTCGCGATGGGTCGGTAACTGTGTTGTGCTGGAACTGAAGGCGATGCCAGATTATTTGGACAAGTTCCTTCCCTCCCTGTAGTCTATGCGTTACACTGCCCCCCCCCTGCCTACCTCCTCTCTGTCAGCCAGTGTTGTCCTCACTATCTGTTCCTCCCAGATTTGACTCTGGCTCTGCTGCTCCCTGAGTGATTCTACATCATTATATCCTGAAAGGCTTAAGCTCACAATGAAAATCCACCCTAGCAAACACAGCTGCACAGTCGGACAAATTATAAATGTTAAACAGCATCACCAACAGAAAACTGAAAAATCTGCAGAAAAACAAGTACAAAACATTAATAGACAGGAAATCAAATCACAGCTTTACCCGACTGAGCTGAACAAACATCTCAGATTGATTTTACCTAACAGTGTGTGTGTGTGTGTGTGTGTGTGTGTGTGTGTGTGTGTGTGTGTGTGTGTGTGTGTGTGTGTGTGTGTGTGTGTGTGTGTGTGTGTGTGTGTGTGTGTGTGTCAGGGTGGATTTTCACTCATCCATCTTAACTTTTCAGTGACGCCTTATAATGAATGTGCAGAATGAATACAAATGATTCATCCCCTGCTGTCCAGTAACTGTTCCTTAACTGTTCCTTAATACCATTAATCATGAATCCAATTTAGTACAGCAAAAAAATACTATGTATGTGTTTTAATATAACATGCATATTTATGAGTTGTGCTGTGTCTCTTGCTGTGTCACGGTGAGAAAGCTCTTCTCCAGCCGAGTTACATTGTTGTGTGCGTGGTGACCTTCTGTTTATACCATGGCAAATGCTCATTTACAACTGGCCCAAGGGACTCTGGTCATTTAGTTTGTACCAGAGGCAGGATGAACAGGCTGAATGTCTGGTGGCAGGAAATGTTTCATTTCAAAAACATTCTTTAAAGGGAAGAACCCAAAGAGTCATTAGTTCACTGCTGTGGCCAAGCAAAAAGATATTTGTCACAAATTAGATGCATTAGCAAAATTAAAAGTGCCCACATCGCTCAAGCATGGGCACGCGGGGCATGGCATAATTCAGCATGTTAAAAATCAATTATGGCTGAGCAGCCGCTGCTGTAGTGGATTCAGCAGGGTCTTTAGCTGTTGGTACCATCAGCTATGACTTCATGTCATTGTTGAGAGCGAGCTGTCCTCAGAGGCAGCAGCTCGTTTGTGACTGAGCTGTTAAGCAGCCGCACTGTGATCAGGATTAGCAGGGATTATCTGCAGCTAACAGCAAACAGGTGCACTCTTACACATTTAGATTAGATATTAAAAAACTAAGGGCAATGATTGATGATAATTTCAAACCATTTGAACGTGTATATAATAATGATTTCAAACTCAGACAAACAGAAATGAGCATTAGATGTCTGTTGAGTTATGGTATAACCATGAACCAGATTTTGAGGTTTATATTCAAATGGATGGATGTAAATAAGTTTGATGGTGATATCCATTCAAATCAACGTATGCCTCACTAATAGGTCTCTTCTATAAATCCTCCTTTCATTCATAGCACAGGTGAAAGGAAATACTTAGAAACTGAGGTCATTAAATGTTGCATTTGTCCCTTTGTTGTTGTTGTCCCTTTGTTGTTGTTGTTGTTGTTGTTGTTGTTGTTGTTGTTGTTGTTGTTGTTGTTGTTGTTGTTGTTGTTGTTGTTGTTGTTGTTGTTGTTGTTGTTGTTGTTGTTGTTGTTGTTGTTGTTGTTGTTGTTGTTGTTGTTGTCGTTGTTGTTGTTGTTGTTGTCGTCGTTGTTGTTGTTGTTGTGTATTGTGTATTGTGTTTAACTTGGGGTTTCACTTACATTACGTTAACTGATTTTAAATATCAAATACATAAATGCTCAAAATCAATTCAAATCAATTTTACAAATCTGTACGTCTGCACGGTTATTATTTAAACATACTAAATAAGACAACACTGATGCTTTTGCATCCATGTGTGTCTTGTTACATCCGTTGATGAAATGTAAAGTGTGCCCCACGTTTGTTGTCTGTAAAATCCCAGTCCTTTGCTGACTGCTCTTTTTCTCTGTCTATCCCCTTCAATGGACAGCTTTGGATAAACCCAGATGCCTCCCCTCCCTCTTGACGAGCGCATAGTGGTCATTCAGCGCCCAAAAAACTTAACTCTGTGTGAGGCATCTCCGCAAACGATCCCACAACATTCCTCACAGATATCGGCCTCCTCCAATGGACAAGGCATCCACCATTCCCATCTCCATCCCTCTCAGTCCCGCTTCTATCCTCCCTCCTGTAAATCTCTGACTCTGGAATGCAAGCGCAGATCCTCCCGCGCACAGAAAGTCAAGGGCGACCAGCCTGTCACCCCAGCCGGGGTCAGACACATCCCTAGCCACTGCCACAGCAATGGCACAGTAACTCTCGGCCCACGGTTGCCCTCTCACACGCATACTATTGATATCAGAGTGACATTGGACAAAGGAGGACGAGGAGCAGGATTCAGCAACTCGTTAGGGCACAGTGGAAGTTTAAAAGGCGGCAGAGGGAAATGTCTCCCTTCACAGACAGTTCAAGGACAGTGTGACAGAACTGGAGCTGCCGGGAAGTCAAGTGGGGCTGAACACAAGTTGCAGCGAAGTCGCCATAGTCAGTTATCATGTTCTCCCGAGGGGGTCCTACAGTTTATCCCTGCTCAGGCGCAGCAGCAGAAGTTCAGAAGTGAAAGGGAAAACGCGAGTTTCCTTAACAAAGGTGACCAGGAAGTTCCTTCTTTAGGTCACAAGAAGAATTCCAAACTGGGAACTGTTCATCGGAGCCAAAATAGTCACACTCAGCCCCACCAAAACAACTCTGTCCCCGTGCCCCATGCCTCCATCCTAAACTCAAACTATACCTCAACCCCTCCCCCTCAACCCACCCATGTCCCCGTCTTGTTTCAGCAACTCACCCTGCCACACACACCACGCCCCAGGGATCAACACACCCACATTGTCCATGGTCTCCCCCTCTCCCCCTGCTCCTCCCACGTTGGAGGGTTTCCCAGCCCCGACCACACCTGCACTATCGACTGCACCCACCCGTTCAGCTGTGGCTGCTGGAGGTTGGTGAGATGCAGAGGGTGTAAGGCGAAGCCTGCAAACTGCAAAGGTGGCGGCGGAAGCACTTCCACCTCGTTTTCCTGCGTTCACAATGTTGGAGCAGTGAAGAGAGGAGGCAAAGACATGGGCCTGAGAAATCTAGGTGGGTGTCTCTCCACCGCCTCCACCTCCAACACCTCTTCCTCGAACAGCACTGTGTCCGACTGCCGAGCAAACCTGTTCAAACCTGTCCGCTGTGCTTCCTGTTCTGGTGAGACTGGAAACTTTGAGAGTCCCGCCATTCTTCGTAAAAAACTGGTGGGGGGATGCCTGCCTTGCACCCCACTGTCTTCATCGGCCCCTCTTCGGGCAATACAAAGCTGTGTCACCGGTTGCAACCCAAAAGCCTCCCAGACTGGTAGCTCCACCTGCAGCTACTGTAGCAGCGACCCAATAGTGGTGACATTCAACCCTCGCCGAGGCAAACCCCCTGGAAGGGGGGCAGCTCATCCCATGGGTATGTACCAAGCCGATGACGATGACTACAGCGTCCGTACAATCTGGCCCGAAGAGCTAGCCAAAAAGATGACCCATTCGAAGCCTTTAAAGAATCACTGTGGTGGGATGGGAGCAGGAGTCGGAGCTTGTGCAAGCCAAGTCCAGAACGGAAGTAATGGAACAGGCCTCGCTGTCTTGGACTGTCAGAACCTCCAGGATTACGCCGAGTCTCAGTTTACCGACCACGCAGGCCGACGGCGACTTCAACAGGGCAAAATGGCCGCCCTCGATTTCATGGGCAGCAGGTCTGGCTATGACGAAGGCCACAACTCGCTGAGGAGACTTTTGAGTAAATCCGAAGAGGGCGGAATGAGTGACGGTCTGCAGCAAGATGGAGATGTAGCATATCCTCATTCGCCCTCCTCCCGCTCTGCCTCGCCACCATCACCCGTATCCTTCTCACCTCCACCATCCGCTCCCACAACGCTCATCAAACCCAAACCTTGGCAGAGGGACAGGGAGGGAGGACACACACTGCCATCAGCTCACTCACTCCACCTGGCCCTGAACTCGCTGAACAGAGAGCAGGATGAGGAGAACAGCAGAAGTAAGAATATAATGTACCTGTAAAAGCTAATGACCCAATTTGATTTACTGGTGGTGTAATTATATACTATTTTTCTTGTTCCCACTCCATCCTTCTCTGTCATCCTTTTCCAGTGCACCTTTCTCTTCCACTCTCCTCCTCTTTGCCTGCATCTCTGTCCGATGAGACTGTGATGACCCCTGATGCGGAGAACGCTGTGATCAGTCCCATCCTGCCTTTCCTGTTTCTTGGGAACGAGAGAGATGCTCAAGACCTGGACCTGCTGCTACGCCTCAACATCGGCTACGTGGTCAACGTGACCACGCACCTTCCCCTCTACCACGCCAAGTCTGGACTGCGCTACAAACGGCTGCCAGCCACTGACAACAGCAAGCAAAACCTTCGACAGTACTTTGAGGAGGTTTTTGAGTTTATTGGTGAGCGTCACACCTTTGCTGCATAGATGCTGTGTGTGAGTGGTATCCAGTAGAGCCGTGATTTTCAACTGGTGGGTCGGGACCCAAAAGTGGGTCGCGAACCCATTTTCAGTGGGTCTTTTCGTACTCTTCAATTAGAGGGCAGTCATGTCCTGTAATTCAAACTGGCTCCTGCTTTTGACCACATACAAGACCCACATATGCTAATTGAATTTTTGGATAATGCAGTGTTGGTTGGCACAGATTCAGTGAGTTTTCTCAGTATTGTGTGTATTTTACATGAAAACATCAACTGAGTGTGTTAAAAATTATTCAATTTGGAAAAATGTTGCTACAATCTAATGATTGTTACTGTATGTCAGCCCGATTAAATGCATTTGAGAAGTTTCCTTGCATTGGGGCGCAGCTTGTCATTACGGGTTGATGGTGGGTCCCGAAGCCAGACCAGTTGAGAACCACTGCTGTAGAGGATATTCATTCCATGCTGCTGGCTTATGAGTTCATCATCCGTTCTGTTGTTATTCTACAGAGGAGGCATATCAGAGCGGACAGGGGGTGTTGATACACTGCCAGGCAGGCGTGTCCCGTTCTGCAACCATCGTCATCGCCTACCTTATGAAGCACACCCTCATGACGATGACAGATGCCTACAAATACGTGCGGAGCCGTCGTCCGGTGGTGTCACCGAATCTAAACTTCATGGGTCAACTTTTGGAGTTTGAGAGGGATCTCAACTCCGGGGTGACACCTCGTATCCTGATGCCTAAGCTTAATGGTGTGGAGACACAGGTTTGAGAAAGGTCTGTGGTCAGGAGAGCCTCAGATGAATTAAAGTGGCATTAATGGGCATAAAAAGGAGTGCAGCACATTTCAGAAGAAAGACGCAACAATTACTGTATAACAACTTGAAAATGAAGTTTGGAAGTTTGTGCACTTTTAATGCTGTGAAACAAGACGAAAGATTGGATGACCATCGGTCGGAGGACTGTTTCTAAGATAATGTGCCAATATTTTGTATAGACTTAACATCACTGTCATCTATCTCGTTTTTTTCTTTTCTGACGCCTCTTGCTCTTTGTTCCTATCGTTTACATCCACACATGTAATTATAAATGACATTAATTACAAATGCATGTAGCACAAACATGAAAGGTTTGCTAATGTCCACGTAGATGACATCGTTCTGACATCTGGACCATATGTAGCAACACACAGGTTCTTACTGTGCACTTTACCTCTCGTGCATTTCCTATGTTCCCTTTAGTTATTACAAACTGAAGTGTTGCAACGAAGAAAAGCATTTGTCACACAGGACCTTGGTCACTGTTTTTAGTTTGTATTAACTCCTGGATTAGTTGGTTTCCGCATGGACCTAGTAGGCATGTGAATAGCAGTAATATGGAAAATATATTGTAGCAGAGACAAAACACTGATAGGCAGCCTGTGCATTAACAAGGAAAAGGTACTAATGTTTAAATACACAAAAAAAACGCACTGGGCTATAAGCACTCAGCTGAAAACACTACTCTTCCAGACTTTTATAGTGTATTGGATCAGATGTGTGTGTTGACAGGTCTTATAACGTGTTTTAAAGAACAAGCCTTCCTCAACTGTGCACCATATATGTCAGGGACTGTATATTTTTTTTGTTTTTTCTTTATCACATAAAATAAACCCTGTTTGTTCTTCAGCATGCAGAAGTCCTGAAGCGGTGCATGGACTGATGTTTCTTGAAGTGCACATGGCAGTTTTATTCACAGCAGATGGCACAGTGACATTTAATATTCATACAGTGTAATGTGATGGGGAACTCAACTATTCATTTTGTGTTGTTGTGAAACAAATGTGTGGAACTATAGACTCTTATTTTGTACGACAATGGCAGTAGGAAAAAGAGTCATTTCTTTTTACTCAACATTAAGAACAAATCTATTTTATAATTCATTTATTTATTGGAGTATTCTAGTGATGGTAGTGTTCTACCATGTGCACTTCCTAACTGGTTCTTTCTTTTGCCTTATTGTCTTATGGAGCTTCTCAACCACATCCCTCATGACTATGCATCCATTATGAAGGCGTTGTTTTAATTAGACAAGGCTGCTTGTTTCACTGTGAGCTCTTCCTCTGTAGACTAAGGTTCAAGGCTAAGACGCACGAGTGCAAAATGAATACTCATTCTGAAACACAACTGGATAAAAACTTATGTCCAGTCAAAAAACACTGTGTTATTACAAAACATCAGATTTTGACTCTGTGCAAATGACTCATAATTATCCAAAGCCAGTACTAAATGCCTTTTGTGTCATGCAGCAGTTTCTCATATTTGGGCTATAAATGGTGTGAAAGAAGCTGCAGGACCAGTATATTAAAGGTTCCTCTTAAATTACTTTTATCAGTTAATTGACTTTGTGGGACATGCTGATTAGTGGACAACTGATGTTTTCCACTTAATGAGCTTTGAAAGGGAATTTTTTTGCACATTTTTTAAACTGATGCCATACACATTTTTGATACCATCCAGTATTTAATGAATTAGGACCTTTGGTGAACAGTGCCAGATCTGACCTGCAGCTGTGTAGAAAGTGGGGCAGGACCTTGTGCTCCTATTTTCTATTTTATTTAAGTATTATTTATTTTTTTTGGTAAATCATAATTGCCCCCAGGTTTTGACTAGTGATCCTAGAAATGCCCTGCTACATTTTCTAAAACCAAAATGCCTTGTGTAATTTGGTCCTCCAAATTTGTGAATCCTTATTTTTTTCTTTGATTTATTTTCTGGCTAAATGATATAGGCTCTATATTTTTCTACAGTCATGCCATCATGATGAGCATACACATATATCTGTGTATCTACAGTTTTTTAAATGACTTTTACTTTGTTTTTTATGAAAGGCTGGTAGAAAACGACTTCTTCCGGTTTTGCCGTGCCGGTACGAATCCAGTTGCTTTGCAGCGTTTCTCCTTTCACTCTTATCAGACCTCTGCAAACATGGGTTTATAAATTCTAATCCTGTTAATTACCTCCTGTACTTATTTTAGCTGGAGAGACATCAACCAAACATGCTGTTCACCCCTGCAGACTCTCCAGCTCAGCTCGTTGTAGGTGTGGTAACCTTTGAAGAGGGCCTATTGTCAATGCTAATTGATTTTTATACAGACTTTATATGCAAAATGGCAGTTGAAGCAATTCCCTTGGTTGCACTCTGTGTGGACCTGCTGTGTGGTTGAGTCAGTGCTGACCTCAAAAGTTTGTACTTGAGAGACACATCGAAGGACACTGAGCATCGTTTCTTTAATATGAACTGAGGGCCGGTGTCTGTGTGAGTGTCATAGTGAGTGTGTGTAAAAATGTTCTGTTTGTGTTTTGCACATGAAAAGAGAAAGACTCTCATGTATGATACCTAGAAAACATTGTGCATTGCTTATTTGTGGGAACTTAATTATTGCTGTTTGTATTTCATTGCTCATTTTTAAACATTGTGTTATTTCCTGTACCAAACGTTGCATTTAAGGAAGTTGATAATGAAAAATGCAGATCACCTCCTTAATGTGTGATGGGGGTAAGAACTCTTCAGGTATGACTCTCAGTGTAATGCTGTGCCCTTTCACCCCGTGGTCCTGCTTCCTCCAGAGACTCGTGTTACCCGACCTGTGATGCTCTTCTGTCGCCCACCTCCCTTTCATAATGGATTGTTTCTCTTAAACAAATGTAATATTTTCATATAGTAACCGGTCCTTGTATGTAGACAATGTTTTTACCCTCATGTACTGGCTATACTCATCATGATTCCTTTGAGGTGCACTGTGACTAATTCAATGCTGCTATATCACAAGGACTTTTATTTTGTACTTCACACTTTCCAGTTGCAAAGTGGTGAGTATCACTAAAGGTGACGCAAAATGGGCTTCACATTTTTCCAGTTGAATCCAGGCATCATTAATATGCTGCCTGGGTGCAGTGTTTAAAGTGAGTGATGTGTGCACAACCATTTGATCTGTAGCTGTTCTTGTTGGTCTTCCTTATGAGCATGACGAACTGAAAAAAAGAGAGTAAAATGTAGCAGTAAACTATTTTCAAACCTCATCATTTTGATCACTGTGCTTAAATAAAGCTCTTGCTTTTTCAGCAAAAGTGTCAATTCTGACAAAACATGAATCAAGATTTTGTGAGAAAATGAACTGTTTTCAGAAAAAAATGAGTTATTTCGAAACTCAAGAAGCTGTAATGGAGGTGTATGTTAAGATTGACATGCAGATTTTAAATTGTAACTCAAATGTAAAATGGTCTAACTTTACAAGTTGGACAGGTTTCCATTACATTTTGCAGAAATTCATTGTTCACAGAGAATAAATCTCTCCATGTTTGTTGATTCAATACCTTTTTCTGCAGCATCACAGTGGACTTACATTTGTTTTAATGTTTGTTAAAAAAGAATATTATAGTCAATAAATGATTCAGACATTCATGGTCCACAGAGGACTATAAGCATCATCCTTTAGCTTCAACACTGGTTTGAGACCAAATTTAGTAATGTTTCTAAAACCTTAGCAGTACTTTGTGTTTAGTGCTAATTCACAATCATTGACATGATAACATAGTTACCAAAGCTGTTAAATATGTACTGTCTCTGCTAAACATTGACATACTAGCATCATCACTAGGCGCATGTCAGCTCAGTGTAGCTGTAACTAGCATGGCTGTAGTGTCTTCTCTTAGTCACACATGTAAATTCAGCTGAGTTTGAACTTTATAAACTAAAACTTTATAAACTAAAACTGCTTTCAATGAGCAAGAAACTAAAGTAATTATTTGGCATAAATAACAAATATAGTCTGTTTAATATCGGCAGCATCTTTGTACATTTTTAGTGAAACATGTCTTTTAAAGAATCGGTTCCCAAAACGAATAATGTTTAGTACAATGTCTAAAAATGAATTTTCATTTGTTTTGTTATACATTCAAATAATCTCCCAGGATACTCGGACTGGATTAATTTTCAGAATCTCTTCAATCTCACACATAAAGCTCAACAAATGTATCTGATTATATTAGTAGCACAAAACAATATGCAAAAAGCAAGCAAGGTTCTATTCAAATAGTTTTAGATAGAATCTGTAGCTTGTCATTCAGTTTTACTATCTCAAACGTATAGAGGGAAGCAGAAATGAGATAAACAGTTGGTTGCAACAGAATCTCCAAAGATCAAGAAAAAAACAAATGTGTTAGGAAGTTAGCTGTCTAGATTCCTCCTGTGTAAAACACAAGCACTCAGATATTTTGGAGTAAGGTCTGCTAAGTGGTTGTGAGTGAGTGACATGGTTCACACATGTACTTCTGCTTCCATTCCCTTGTTAATGTTTGCAGCTTCTCGCATTAATCGGGTCCTCGTGACATGAGTGAAAATATCCAGCTATTTGATTTGCTTCTCTTTTGTTGGTTATAGCTGGATATACTGTAACATTATCATAGCAGCACGCTCAAGTGTGCAGTTGTTCTCCATGTCAATTTCTAGTCAACTGGCTTTTTTAATAAAAAGACATACTATTTGTGGGAGTGGTGTTGTGATTTTTTGTCTTAGTTTCGAGTGAGTGGAGATTATTCTGTTGCTGCATCACTGTACTGTAATTCTTTGAATGTAGCCAGTGGTGTCTGTTTGGAAAGTATTGAGTGGTTCCATTACCATCAATACAAATGAACAGTTGCTGTTGATGATTCAGACGATCAACCCGCCCACATCTACTTTGCGCATCATTGCATAAGAGCTGGTTTAGGAATCACAGCTGTGTGCTGGAGCATTCAGGGAGGAATCAATCACAGAGAGGTTAAAACAATCTCAGTATCTGCCAGGATGTGGAACTATAGAGTGTGAACAGCGTGAGTAGAAATGAGCATGTGGATGTATTGTTTGTTCATAGCCCCCACAGGATGAATCCCACTGTCTCTGGTGGCCCTTTTGTGTTAATGACAAGTGAATTAATATGATAGTTAATAAATTGATTGCTATGAAATTACCTATAGTGTGATTACTCATTATGCCAAAAAAATATTTTTTCTCTAAAAACTCTCTGTCTCTCATTCTTATTGCCTTTAGCTGAACATTATAGAATAGTATGTGGACGTTTGTTGTTGTATGCACATTGAAATTTATCTCAGAGTATCAGTTGTCAGTAAAAGATATACTGGTTCTTATTAGTTAGTAAAGAAGTCACAAGTAGCCTGGTGACTTTTTACCTAATATCAGAAAAAAATGTTCATCTTGAACATTCTGTACTGCCAGTGGTTCTGTTAAAAAGTCATGAGTCATCAGATGTTAGTGCTCATAGTCATAACAATAATACATTATGTATTTTGTTTTTTAATAAATAAGAGCTTGAAATGCATCCCGCAGCTTTTTAATACCATCAGGTTCCACAACAGAATCAATGGCGCAAATGGTTTCAGATGAAAATCTTTCGCCAGCATTGTTTCAGTATGTATTGATTTATCAACCTTGAGGCAGTCGGTCGCATTATCTGCTGCATGGATTCAGATCAAAACAAGAGAGATGAGAAGACAGGTGCTGTTCAGACAGAGTTTGAGACACATACTGTGTTAGTGGTTGGGTGTGGATCATGTGTTGCAGGG
The DNA here is from genome assembly GCF_900634795.4 of Betta splendens. Classification (NCBI taxonomy): domain Eukaryota; kingdom Metazoa; phylum Chordata; class Actinopteri; order Anabantiformes; family Osphronemidae; genus Betta; species Betta splendens. The sequence continues at coordinate 11,585,030 of NC_040894.2, read as the reverse complement.
CTTTTGTGATAAAGCCATGTTTATAAATATGACGCTATTTGTCTTCTCCAATCTAGAGCAACATAAAGAAAAGGTAGACAACTACTTCATTCATGTATTCATTTATTATTTATTTACAAATAAATATAAAACTATAAAATATAACCAGATATAACACAAATATTTGCATCACAGATTAAAACAGGTGGAACTCACTTGCCTGCTTCTCAAAGCACATTCAAACACACTCAAAGGCCCCACTGTGCCACTGTAATAATTAAGGTCAACTTAATTAAACATGAATAATTAACTACAAAAGAAATTTAATCAGAGATCATTTACAAAAGGGGTGTTGAAGTAAAAGGTATCTGACTTACAGTACATTCACATTTATTTAGAATTTGATACAATGACATCAACATCAATTGACTTGGTCATTTCTAATTATTTTAGAACGACATAAAAGTTATGAAGATGTTGTCTTATGTCCGTTTAATAAATGATTTTCCACATTTCCTTACTTTTAACACTTTAAACTGCAATGCTCTGATAACTATGAATGAGATGCATCCACACTAATTACCACAGCGCATTATCTAACCTGCAGAGATGAAAGACGAGCAATGATGCACCATCTGGTGAGAATTTTACACGCAGCTCTTGCATTCATGTACTTGCTTGTACCTGCTGTCACTGTTTTTCAGAGATTGTGCCAGGGCAAAAAATGGCCCACGGGGATTAAAACAGGTTCCCTGGGGTTCTTGCCAAATTAAAAAGTGGGTTTACGTCCACCTGTGAGCAGTTTGGAATTTGCTGCAGCACAAAATAAATGTTTTCTGTAACAACAATGACTTGTGCTATTTCAAGTGAGACAGTCCCTGTTGTTCTAATACAATATAAAACACAGGACTGGTTTCAGATACCTGACTGAGCGAGAAACCCGACATGGTTTTTAGCAAATTTAAGCAGGTTTATAATTAGTATTTCTAAATAATAAGTAAATGTACTTTACAGTTGGTAAATCATCAGCTTTCATATGGTTAGGTCAACTTTTGTAGGATTATATCCCACACATCAATCAATTATGCAGTGAAACATGCCAGCATCATCCAGCAGATGGAGTCACAGTATTCACTGTAAATCCAGATCTGTAATTTCTAAGGGTTAGCGTATAAACACTTACCTAAGCAAAACATGCATTTGTAGCTACAAAACCTCAACATAATTATTACTAATATGAATGTTTTTTGTATTTAATATAACATAACCAGTTTTGCCAAACACATTTAAAAACACCAATTTTGTTTTTCAGAACAGAGAATACCATAAGCCAAATACTAATTTACTCGTAATAAACAAACTACAGGCTTTGTCTGATTTTTTCAGGATTCCGCTTCAGCGAGCCTTAGAATCACTACGGCAAGCACGACGGACAAACATGTCGGAAGGCGAAGACGCCTCCACGCTCAGAGACGTTAAAGCGACAGACGGGTCGCGTCCAAAGGGAGACGCTTGGAGCAGCCGTAGCGCCATTCGGTCAGAGAAACACTAGCTTAGTAAAAATGGCGGATGCATCAGTAGCGTCCTCTCTTGTTGTAGTACCCAACTATTAACATTTATTTTCTGCAATTTAGTTCTCAAAAATATATATCTACGCTTTGCATCTTGTTTAAAATCGTTGACTGCTTGTGCGGGACATCTTTCTTGCACAGGGTGTTTGGTCGCACAGCGTCATAAGGGACTGAGTACTGCCAATAGTTACACCAGCTGCCTTTACTAAGAGATATTAGACATTTACTTCATTTGCACCACAAACACACCCTAATACCCGTGGATGCTTCCTAGTTTAAGCTGTGAGGTAAACCACTAAGGCAGACTGCTGCAGTCCCCATAGCAACAGAGGAGAGGGTGCATCACAGGAGGCACACATCATGATCCAGGATGCAGGACGCCAAATCCTAATGCACTCATTTAGCACCACAACTCAAAACCACACACCGACTACATTTCTGCTCAGAGTCAGAGTTTTAACAGGACAGATTCCACCTGGCCTCAAATTCCCCGACAGCAGATATGGTATGATCCACTCTCATAAGTAAACCTCCCCCTCCCGAGTCTGGCAGGTACCACTCACTGACAAGGGGGGGTGATCGTATCCATCCAACACAAATCTAGTGCTCGCTGTGGCAGAATTGCAGTGCACTGGACTGTACAGAGCAGGGTACCGACCAGGCTGTTGTCTGTGAGGGGTGGGGTCCGGCTACGCTGATACCACCAAACATAAGCTCACGGAGGGGCACAGAGAGGAAGAACCAGAGAGAGAAGAGGGGGGAAGATTGCACCTGAAGAGGAATTTAAAACGGGTAAGGAGGAAAAAGGGGGTGGATGAGGGGAGAAGGAGAATCACAATAGAGAAAGGTCCAGAACGGTTCCAACAGAGTCGCTCCTTTGCTGCTCTGATTTTTCTCCACCACTGATAATCCGTCTAACTTGATCCTTTTCCATCTGTAACGCTCCTGTGAATATTTATTCATCCATTCATAAATCTATGCCTGTCTGCGGTGCTCGTTTCTCTCTGCATTTGATAATTCAGTGGATATTCTCGTTTGTGGTGGGAGAAACTGTGGGCCACAGTGGGAGCAAATCAGACCGGTTGGCCCATTTTTTATTTTCATGTTCTGGTGAAGATATGTCATGGTTTTGTTCCACATAATGTAACAAATGTGGCAGATAAATGAAATAAACTGACCTGGTTTCATGCAGTCAGAGATGATAAAACATGTGAAAATTAAATAAAACTGGATGGCAGCTTTTAACTGATAGGTCTTGGTCAAACTCTTCCTACATTACACTTGAACAAATATTGTACTAAAAAACTAATTTAGCTGAGGTGTGTGAGGAAATTGGTTTATTGTATGCTCAGCCTATGATATAGATACACTTAAAGGGAAGGAGGACTACATCAATCACTCCCGAGGAGGTAGAGCTCAGGCGTTTAGCTCCTTTTTCAGATGAAAATGAAACAGAAAAATGTGCTGAACGTGTTTCCATCTAGCTCACGTCCATAAACGCTGCCGTGTTTGTGTCTAGGATGAAAGGAGACACCCCAGTGAACAGCACCATGAGCGTCGGCCAGGCCAGGAAGCTGGTGGAGCAGCTGAAGATCGAGGCGAGTTTCTGTAGGATAAAGGTAGGACGAGCTGAATGCATGAGGCAAAGCTCAAAGCAGCTGCTGCTGATAAATATGTCAGCGGCACTAATGCCATTCGCAATCGAGTCTGACTGAAAAGCTAGAACGGCCTCCGATGAAATGATGAGAAACCAGGAACGCTCCAGTGTTGCAGAAGGTCAAGTACATGCAGAATAATGGCGCCCAGTTTGAACCTGCCGTCAGATTAATGAAAGCTTTTTCACAGTCGCTGCTGTTTTGCTTACAAAAAGGCTGAACGGCGCTCAGCATCCCACTGGGGGGTGAATAAGAGGTGGGGTCCAGGCGGATAAGGGTAGAAAAGCACCGGTGACCTTCTCGGATGCACTTTATAAGTCACCGCCTCCTGTTGGAGACTTTCCAAACGGTGCCGGCTTTTCTTATGTCCCTTAGACACCTCGAGGCCCCCGCGGAGGCACCAGCTCTTCACCCATGCAGGAGCAGAGGACAGCCATTAACAGGCACATGTTTTATTTCTAGGCCCCATCTATGGTCAGATTGGAAGTGAATAACTTGCTTGAACTCTCTGCTCTGATTCTAATAAAGACTGTTCATGTAAAGTGCTATTTGAAAGACCACGGCAGTTCCATTTATCTTTTAAATTGATTTGTTAATATTCCTCCCAGAAATACTTGTTTCTTCACTTTACACTCACTAATGTTGGCTTAACTGTCTTTTTTTTCCATTTCCTCTTACTCCTGTGTTCATGGTTAATGTGACACTTAGCAACCGCACATGTTTGCTCGTCTTCATCCTGTCAGAAACACATGCAGCATGTTTAGTGAATCTCCATGTTCATCAGCATCCATGTCAGGTTCAGGTCACATCAGGTGTGCACACTTGCTGTATTTTCTTGTGTTTTCACTGTACTTGAATGCAGCTTGAACAGAAGTGATCAGGACAAAGAGTTTGTTCTCTGATTCTTGTGTCTTGTCCGCTAGCTACTGTAAATGCAACACGACGCCTGACGACAGACTAGCAGATTCATCAAACAATAGCATGAACGTCCTAAAGTTATGGCTGACCCGCTCTAAATGATCTCACCCAGGTTTCAAAGGCAGCGGCCGACCTGATGGCGTACTGCGACGCACACGCCTGTGACGACCCCCTCATCACCCCCGTGCCCACCTCAGAGAACCCATTCAGGGAGAAGAAGTTTTTCTGTGCTCTGCTTTGAGACAAATCAGGGATTGTTGTGATTCTAAGTACAACTGTACAGTATGTACATGTATGTACAGTGTGTACATGTACTTCCAATCAAAATAAGACATCAATGTACTTTAGAAACCTTGCATAAGCGCTGCCAGTGTACAGTACATAATCAACTCCAACATGTCTTCAACTGAATCCGCTGACAAAAATAAGATGGAAGTTCTGGAAACAATAATTAAATTAATAAAAACTAAGACCTATGTACAAGCGCAGAAAAATACATGATCAAAAACAGCTGTCGTCTCATAACCATCACATGTAATTGCCAAAAAAGGAAAACATGCTGTGCATCAAGTGTCTTAACAGTCACAGGCTCACACTCGTGTGGATTCTGCAGCGTTTGAACCGCTTGGGCCGGACACTGAACTTCCACATTGGGTCCATGGATTACGTTGGTGCTCTCACATGCTGCTCTAATAGGTCATCGTTGTCCTTTGTTCCCATATTAATGGTACACACATTTAAGATCCTGCAACTCAGAAGCCTGGGGAAAGCAGCAGGCCTATGTTTAAAAAGACGATGCGTACTAATTGATGGTTTCTAAGTTATCCAACATTCAAACTAACTTTTAGAGCCTCAACATGTGTTTTCATATTCTGTATTCTTTATTAACAGGTGTTTCCTGTTTTGGCACTTACTCGTACTTACAAACAGCTGTTATGAGTGAATTATATACATGGAAATAGTTTCCTTTTATTAAGAGTTTGCTCATTCCTATATTGTTACTGTAGTCTGAGTGTGGATGTGTGTATGTGTATGCATAGGTGCTACTATGAAAATAACACCTCTGAGCATCTGATCATTGTTCTATCAAGGTTTTATAGTTCATCAGCAAACAGCACCACAAAACATTCCAGGGGTCATGGTCAGTCGGTATATACTATATATATATATATATATATATATATATATATATATATATATATACTATATAACATATACAAAATCAGCAATTCAGCTTTTATGAGTCTGTCACATGACGATTTTCTATTTATTTATTGCAAAAAATAAACAGAGCAGTTGAAAAACACTTTTACAGACAGGTGTATATGATCATTTAAACTGACCAGGTTTGAGGTTCTCCAGAGGAGAGTGGTCCTACAACTGTTTCCCAAATATCGCCGCTTATTTCATTAAGCAAAGGTTGATTAGAATAACTTCAAAGGCTTCACTTACGCCACCAGTAAAGGCAGGAGTTCATCTCTCATTTATGTCACAGAACAGGAAACTGCTTCTTCTTGCACATCTGATATGATGAACCTTTTGGGAGGCTCTACTCTTGACAATTCAATAATTACCCAATGCAAGTGTCACAAAGATCAAATCTGAAGAAAAGGTAACCGTGGAATATGAAGCACTACAATAAAACTTCCTGTCATCATTGTTTTCAGTTCATTTATTTTAATAAATGTAACTTGAACCAAACAAGTAGAAAAAAGACAAAATCTGTGTGTTGCCCTTTTTTTAATAACGACAGCAATATAAAAAGTAAAGTTTTCACAGTCAAATGGAAACACATGATCCAGGTGCTACACATCGATTACATGTTCATATAGCTGGTGACTGACAGATACAAACACTAATCAGCATTAGCAGAAGGCTGCATGATACCTCAACATGCACTACTACAAATTTAAGTTCATGTGAATGGATAAAATGTGTTAAGGCATCCATGTTTGTAAATATTCACAGATTAAATCAAGCTCTGCTATGAAGGTCCGCCTGCGATACACAATTGTGTCTTCGTTTAAAGCCACTGGCATTTATTTACTTTTACCTTGAAATGCCTCATTTCCCAGTTGAGTAACGAATCACATAGGTTTATTCCTGTTTTGATTGCAGATTAACAAAACTAAGTTAGTATCTAACCACTGCACAGTTCTGCTAAAATGTTTTACTGCTACAGTCAGCTTTAGTGCAACAGACTGACACATTAATTCGGGGTTTGAGCTTTGTTACATCAGTATCTTTATTTACATACATGTCTTTGTTCAGAGTCAAGACCTTTAATCAGACCACCATAGGTTTGCTTTACTTTAAAAGAACATTTTTGCAATGACCAGTGCCCCAAATTACATCCTTTGCAGCACAATATTCACCTCCTGTAAAAACTAAACAGTGTTGATGGACACGAAGAACATAATCAACTGATATGATGTGCCATTTAAAAAATGACAACTTACAATGGCTTTAAACAGGCCAACATGGCAAACACCCAGAGTTGAACGTGAGTACAATTAGAGTGGGTTCTAGACTGGATGAATAATCATATCACAGGAGGAGAAATGTGCTTTTAACTCAAATGCATCAAAAGGTAAAATGTTTAAACATAGAGCATACAATGTTGAGATAAAAAGGCCAAAATCTTAGATCAACAGTGAACAATGAAAAATTGTAAAATTCTACCTTGAACACAGATTTACAGCTTGTATTACTAACTATCTGTATGGTTTTGACAGAAGAGATTTTGACTTGTTTAATAACGTTCAGAAAGGCTGAGTAGCATTTGGACACATGACTGACAGTGTGGCTGGAAAACCACTTAATGTTAAAACTACATAAACTGGGGCTATGCTTACACTACTATTACAAGTCAAAATGTTTGCAGCCAACAATAGAAGTATAGGTTTGTTGCAAACACCTAACTGACTGACAAAGTGTTTTGGGCAACTTAAAGATTTTTTTAATGTAAACAGGTCAAATGACAGGATTGGAGAAAGACAGCTTTTGGCGTAATTTAAAAACAAGCTGACAAACCACAGCTCAGTGTTGTTCAATGTCAGTTTGCATATATAATAAAACTAAATTAAATCACGGTCAATGAAGAGGTAATGTACTGTTTGGACTTTAAAAAGTAGAAAACAATGACCAAATCTTTTATAAGAAGGCATCACACCATTCTTTGAGACAGCCATAGCAGTCACCTTGTTGTTTGGAATTGGCTCCACAAGTGTCCTTCAGCCAGTCCCGGAAAAGCTCCTCATCTTTTTTCAAGACTAAAAACTGCCCGAGGACAACATATGCCTGTGGAGGTAGAGATTAACATAACATTAACAATAGATTCAACTGAATTTGAAGAACAACAAAGGTAAGTGTTTCTTTATAACTCTGGTACGAAACATGGAAAATAGACTTTATGATAGTAAAATGAGAAGTACATGTCATATAGCGATCTACAATGACTACGTTAATTGCACATATATCTTTTATGCATATTAAAAAGGGAAATTATAAGACACCTTGTCAAAGCCTTTCTCCTCAAGTCTTTTGCCAAGGACATCCCCAATGCCTGCCAGTGCCATAACGGGCTTCTCCCCCATGGGCTCAGCAACAAAATCCTTGTGTTTTTGGGATGTTGACGACATGGCTGCTTTCTAGGCTGTCACAGATCCCTAAATTAGATATAACAAAAAGAAGAAAAACAATGTAATTTTAATACTTACCATTGTTCTCACATGCCTTTATAATGACATAATACAAGTATCAGACACACTAGCAATTTAATAATACTAGCAATTGCCATTTTTACAAATAATAATTAAACCTTAAACCCAATATATTGTGCCTAATTTACCGGACATAGCGTGTCATAAACCCATAAATGGCAGATGTCTATTAGTGGGCAGTAGAAAGCTGATAGGCATGAGAAGCCCTCTTGGTTACAGTAAGCGCCCTGGCTGTTAATACGTGGCGCTATGTTGGACCTAAAACGAGCTTTCAACCTCAGTTTAGTTTCAGACTGGACTGGGCGAGCTATAGTTCCTAAGAGTTACATAACTTGGACTACACTAATAATGTGTATATGTGTTAAGGTGGTTTCCAGGACAGTGTTGCATGATGTGGAAACTGCACTCTGACTGATCTAGACAAATTCTATGAAACATTATGGCTTTTTTCCCCCCCGCTGAGAAACTGACCAGCGCTATGCGTTGCTAGCGCTACATGACGGTTAGCATCACCGCTATTCTTGTTGAAATGCGCGCGCACAGCATTCCAGGGTTAACAGCTTTAGCTAGCTTGGCGCTAAGTTGCTTCTCTTCGCCTTACTTCTCTACGAGCTGACCGTGATAAGTTGTTAGCTATTATCAAACTTTATGTTATATCGCAACAACTCTTCAGTAACAGTTGAAGAAGATGGCGTTGTGCTTGTAACGCTGAATGAAATAGTAGAGTGAAGTTATAGTGATCACGGACATTTTAGGCGCCTTCAACATAACGTTGATATTGCTTCTCTGCTAGCAAGCTAATTACTACTCGTTATCGTTTAGCGTCATATCTAGCTTTAAAGGTGCTTTAGAGAATGAAAGGCCATGGTTGTGTGTTACCTTACACTTGAAAGTCTTGACCAGATTGGTTACCGCAGTTTGCTGTAGACTCGTATAGTTTGTTTCCGTCCAGCCACCGGCTGCGCCCACAATGCAATGCGTCCCTATGTCAAAGGTCAAATCTAAACGAGCTTGTACCCAGGTTGTGGTCTTGCAGGAGACTGTGCCACGCTCTGAGGAAGGAGGAACTTCTTAATACGGAAGCTTGTGGTTTTCTCTCATAATGTAATTTTTTTACATGCAATATAAGTTGCACTGAGTTGTTAAGATGCCTTAGAAACAGTTCTTCTCTGCACAGTAACTACTAGTTTTGTACATTAGCTTCAATATCCAGTTTTAAGATAAACACTAACAAACACTAACACCAGCAGTCAACATACAAGTTAAACACCATGTGTGGTTAAGTCTAGTCTGACGACTGAATTGTTTCGCACATGGGTATAGGATAAATTAAACCTTAATGATATGTTTGTGTATCTTGAAACATGTTATCGCCAACACTGGCCACCTTCTGATTTTGGTTTAATGCATGTTTATGTTGAAGCAAAAAGTGTTGTTCATTGTGTTAATTATAAGATGGAAATAATGTCTTTATTAATCTTTAATTATAAGAGGTGACTAGAAACTATTTAAAAAATACACAATGGATATTTTTTATTTTAGATTTATTAATGCCTTCAGGGTAAACATCATCTACTTCCATGTAATAATATATAGTTATTGATCCAAGTTTCTATAGAATGACACTTATGTCATAATTGTGCGCATTAATTGCAGCTTTTTTAAAGCAGCATCTATATTGCATTTTTATCCATCTTTGGGAAAAAGGGAAAAGCTGTAACAGTTTTGTACTTGGCTTTGTGAGTGCAACATTTAAAGCAAACACTATGTGACAAAGCCTAGAGGTCTAACAGAACACTGGAAGCCAGGCTGCAGGTCAGCCCAGTGCCGTCTGGCTCCACATTGATCTTCTTCACGACTCCATCTTCCACCAACATAGCATATCTAAAATATAGGAAAAGGTGGATATACAATTATCAGCATAAAATGTGAGACAATTAATTAAATAAAACAAATAGTTAAAAAAAGAGCATTACCTCTTGGATCGCTTGTTCCCAAGAACCTGCACGAGCTGGTCATTGTCAAGTAACAAGTCAACAGCCTAAGAAGGAGAGAGAATAAAAGCCTTACAGTACACACTCACAAATATTCAGCCAGAACATGTGTATAAATCAAATGTTGAGTTCACCTCTGTAAAAGCTCCAGTTGGGTCAGCCAGCATTCGAACCTGCAGAAGAAAGCTGCAGTGAGTGAAGCACACTTAAAATAAACAAATACTTTGTGTCTTATGTCAGCCTCTCTAGGCCACTGTAGGACATATATAATAACATCCTGAATTGACATTATTGTCCTCTGAATAACATGAGACTGAAGCCACACCTTGCCATCAGCTCCGTGCTCCTTTCCCCACGCAGCCATGACAAATGCATCGTTGACAGAAACACACGCCACCTCCTGTATACCCTTACTCCTCAAGTCAGCAGCCTGCTGCACGAAGCCTGGGAGGTGGGTCTGAAACGCACACGACACGAGGGCTCAACTGATGCAAAGGTCACACAACACAGCAAGCACAGCCAACAGCGTGGACTCACCTTGGAACAGCCAGGTGTGAAAGCACCAGGAACGGCAAAGAGGATTCCCTTCTTCCCCTTAAAGAGCTGATCCATAGCCACCTTGTTTCCAGGCTCCCCCTCCTGGACATCCACTGCGGGGAGACGTTCACCAGCCTGACAGGAAGGACAGTATGAAGAAAAAACAGACACTGACGCAACTAAACTAAAGTTACAACAAGGAAATGTAGTAATAATTCATCCGATCAGTTTAACACGTGGCCGGTAGAGGGCGACATAACACCATATATGGCTCGGCTTTAACAGGCCCATTTTATTTGACTAAAAAACATTTTGAAAATGAGGTTGATTTGATTTGAAGCTTGAGCATCACGTTTTATTAGATGAATATTCAACACAGTAACGGTGGAATGCAGACAGCGATGTGTAGAATAGTTTTGCTATAATCAGCTGAAGCAGAGACATCACGGAGACGTTTTATTGGGCTAATCCCAACGTGGGCAACGTGACAGCCACGGTACAACCAGTTCATAACGATCAATTTGCTGAGACGGCAGCGGGCGAACAGCGCGCGAGAAGCCGCTCCATTCCGTTAAGGCAACTGTCATGGCGACGTCTCAAACACACGGCGAGCCACGGGGAGACGGCTGATCCGTACAGACGCGTAACAAACACGTCTCTCCGCATAAAGCCGCGTAGCTGCCGCCGACAGCTGACGTAGATTATTAACGCACACGCACGCGGATCCTACCTGAATGGGCATCTCGACGCGGGGAGAAGTGTGCAGCAGCCTCACGCCCAGCTGGAGACGGGAGCTTCTGATGACGGCGGCTGCGGTCGGAAGCATTTGTAACAGCCGGAGACTCAGCAACGGCCGCGGGTGTGTTCGCGTGGGGAGGTTCGGAGGACGTGCTGTCCCGTCTAACTCACGCCCAGCCCGCTACGGTCAACCCCCAGCTGCGGTGGCGCACATCGGGTTGAGCTACTGGGGCTTAACCTCGCCTCCAACTCTAAATCTTCATTTACGGCCATCTGCTAATGTTAGCAACGAGCCATGTGTTTGAGGTGCTGTGCTGATGCTAAACCGTCAAAGGTGGAGCCCGGGGATTGGTCATAGAATAATAATATAATTACTAACCTCTTTATATAAACATCAGACCAGGTAAACCTGTCCGGTCAGGCCTGCAGTCATAGATGAGGGCAACAGTGACATATAAACACACGTTTGCTTGTTAAGACAATTACGACCTTCACGGGTAACGTCACTTCAGGTGTTCGAGCACCTGGACGGTCGCAGATCATCTAAATCAGTGATGTTTAATATCGTCCGATACAAATACACAAACATCCACACGAAGAGATGACACTAAGTAATATGTGGTGTTGGTGTGTCCGTTTATTCCACAACACAAAGCACCTACAAGAATCCACCCCCTGCTTTATCAGACAGTGGAAAATATCACTTATTTCACAGTGATTTTCATGTGGACATGTTTAGACAAGGGACATCAACTGTTTCATTTAAATGGAAACAAAAAGCCTACACACAGAGGTTCACAGCCAGTAACACACAAAAATAAAGCAGCGTCAACAAACAACAGTAAATTGAGTAAAAAATAGAATTTAATCATTTAAATAGTCTTTCAAAATACAAACATTGATTTGAACTTCTAAATAATATAACGTTTAGTAGCTATTTGTCAATATAACTGGCAATGTTAAATGTACAGTGTGGCTATACAAGGAAATGTGAGGTTTGGTAATTTATTGTATTGCTCATTTATATTAATTTGCACATTTAATAGAAACTACAAATGACTGTATAATTAACAGTGACACGGCAAATGACCCTGCCTGTACCCTAAGCCCATGTACCTAAAACATCTGTCTGTTAATGAAAGTAAAATGTACCTATGTGTAAAAGACAAAACCTTTAACAGCTCTCAACCAATAATCCTGTTGTTTATTTGTTTGCTTCAGAAATCATATTTACTGTTCGGTGAACAAATCACAGACCAAAACATTTCAGATGACTGGAACACAAAAGCTGTAACGAACAAACCCAGGTGACACAATCCCTGCTCCGCTGTGCTGGTTGTGGCAAAAATAACACACGTTACGACGCTGAACTGTTTTCAGTTTGAACTGCTGCTAATGACCTCTGCTGTTTTCAAGCTGCAGCATTACGCCTGTGAAACCGTGTCGGCTAGAAGCCTGCCCTCCAGTGTGAGAGGCATCATCTAAAGCACGTTATTGCGCCATATACACCTTAGAAGTATAATGACAGGAGAAAACGTCATTTCAGGTGTTTGCACAACTGCAGGACATTCAATGGCTTTCTCTGCCTCCTGAGGTAGCCCTCTGTAGCCTCACCATGCTGCTGCTGGATCTATAGAGCCATGGAAATTGTTCCCCAAACGACAATCGGTTCCCGAAAACACAAATGCTTAACATAAAAAAAAAAAATAGCATTCAATATATAATGATTAAAAACCTCCATACCAACCCCAAACCCACAACGGCCACAATGTCAATAAAATACCCTAAATCCTAAAAAGTAAAAATGTATGAAAAAGCACATTTCAAGTCTTTACAAATGTCAACACCGTGAGCTGCACAAATATAATTGTAATGGGCAAATTGTATCACATTTGCTGGCTTTATTATGTTCCACTATAAATTGCATGTCCGTTTCTTTTAATGGAACTGTACATGGCTAAAACGACCCTCCGGCCACTACGTTACTTTTAGGTATCTGGTAGCTCTGCGTCGCATGTGAAGCTTACTATAGGAATCGTACATACTGTAGGTATAGAAACCGCCCAAACAATGACCTTCAGGATGTTTTCAGACAGGTTTTCAACATCCGGGAGGAAGATGTCGACTGAGTTGCATTTCTTGTTGCTGCGAGCCCTTGGCGGGCAGGTTTTTACACATATACACAAAGCGAGGGTTCCTGCGTAGAAACATCGGCGATCTCTTACGCAACGTTTTTCGCTGCTGCAGAAAAAGCAGCAAAACCTTTTAAACCTATCAATCATATGGATTAGTGTTACAGATTATAGCCCAGAAATGAAACAGGTAAAAAAAAAGATAGTGGTTAGATTTAGTGGAGGATTTTATAAAAAAAAAAAAAATAAAAAAAAAGCCAATGGAGGCCTGTTTATATTTTCTCACCACTGATGCTGCCAAACTGGCTTTAATGTCAGATTTGGATTCTTCCCTGATCTCGGTGTAGCTCGTTGGCCTTGACTGCACAAGTACGCACATGCTTGCTCCGTGTGCGCCGACATAAAACACTGAACGTCTTACCTTCCAGGTAGAGGGCACAGTCTTCAAATGCACCTTTACTGGACTACAAGTCAATTGCACAACCTTCTATAAAGAAACCTGCACCTATTATGTACACCACTAGTTCCCCAGCTCCAGTTCAACCCATGTAAGTGCTGCTGTTTTCTTCTCCTACCACAATTTCAAATCTCCTGGCACCCAAATACCAAAAAAAAAAAAGAAGAACCAGCATTAGGGGTCCGGAGAGTGGAGAACTACTGGTCACACGCAGACGTAGATGCCCCCCCTTTTTATCCACATTTAAAATGTGGCAATAATCAATCGTTATATTGCTTATAACATATTGCAAGTAACTCCTAATAATTTGCCTACAACGGCACACTGTACTATAGTGAACACAAGCACTCTGTGCATGTCAATGTGACCCCACACTAGACCGTTGAGTCTCTCACTGGTTATGTCATTATGGCTTTCATAAGTAGACGTTGCATTATTTCATGAAGTTCAAAAGCCACATGGTTGCAGTCAGTTCTTGAGTACCAAAACAATGTTCTTTTGGTGGTTACGCAACTGCAGACTAATTTTGTGATGGAACACTTAAAACGGAAGTTTTCTGACAATGTTAAATGTTTTCAGTCTTGGATCGTTGAGCCTTATACCGACATTTGGCAGTTACATCTTGGAGTAAAGGAGCAATTCCCACTTCAGGATAATGATGACAATTCTCTTTTCCAATTTTCTTCATGTAGCCTGAAGGGTAAAATGATCATTTCCCTCATCAACTCTCTTAATAAAGTTTTTCCTTCCTCATCAACCACTGTTGAGGACTAGATCTCTGCTGGGTCTTTTCCCGCATCCTTTTTTTTGCCTCTGTTGTTTTCCACTTTAGGGAGAATCCATCATGGCTTCCAGCATCTCCAGGAACAGTTTGTGCATGGGTACGCCTCCGCGGGTCTTGATGCTGTAGAAGGTGGTGAGAGCGCGACCGGCAGTCTGTCGGAGGAGAGGCAACGTTAAGAGGAGGCGTCCGGCCCGCTGAGGGTCGTCTGGGCGCCGCTGACATTCCAGCTCCAGCAGGGCCTGGTGGAGGAGATCCCGCAGCTTCTGCACAGCTTCCATGTCCTCGATGTAAACGGAGTCTGACAGAGCAACAAAGGGCACATGGCAGGTCAATGTATAGTGTAGGTACATCATCTCACATAAAATCCTGTAAAAATCAGGATGGCTGACTAAAACTATAGTCAGCCTTTGTTTTAGACAAACAGTGGATCTGTACCACAAACAGCACATGCCCCTCTATCTGAAGTTGACAGTAATCTTAAATGCACTTCTGAGGAATGTGTTAGTGAAGAGATAATTTTGTAAGAACCACTAAGAATAGCCTTTATTACACCTATTGTGCCTTTAGGATGAAACTGATAAGTTAAGGTGTATTTCAGGTAGTTTGGAGATTATATTGTGTTATACTGAGATCCAACATGACAGGAGGAAACTAATTATTAGACACAACTAACAGTGCATCAAAGTGATGATGCAGTTGCCTCAATGACTCTACACAGCGCAAGCTTAGTACCTGAGTTAGTGAGTGCGATGGCTTTTAGCATGACAAATTCCTCCCGGTCCACGTTCAGGGCCCGGAAACGGCGAGCAAGTTGGCTAATTGCTGCATTTAGCTCGGTCAGTCCTGCAACACGGGACATCTCTTCGTCGAGGACAAAATCCTCTGCGAACACCACCTCATCCTCACAGCCAAGCGAGCGGTACGCTACACCCAGCACCAGCACCTCCAGCCACACGGACTGCAGCACTGACATCTGGTCAGCTAGGGACAGTGACAGAAAGCCTGAGGAGGAAGAGAGACGTGTCAATGAAAGGAGGTCAACTGGAAAGCTGGTGTCAGCTGATACAGCAAACACAGGTGAACTCCAGCGTAATAGTACAGGCACAGAATCAGTTCAGCTGTATTGTTTTACCAATGAAGTCACCGCCTCTCATCTTCTCATCTATCCTCCCCACATCCCTCACCTGGAATGTGTTTGGCCCAGCCAATGATCACAACCAGCTCACGGTCAGCGAGGTCACAAAGGGTCGTGAGAGTCCGCTGGGCCGTGTCGGGCTGCAGGGGGTCAGGCATGGCAAAGAGCTTTTCTGGCTCGGCCACTAGGAGGTGGGACACAATGATGTTGGAGGAACCTGTATGGTGCACAATCAAAAAAGCCCAGAGGTCACTGAGATTTGTACAAATTTGCATGATTCACTGCAAAGTAAAGCCACTAATCACAGTATCACTGATTCACAGTAGATGGTGCTGTTTTCTAATAATTTCCCATGGATTTGCTCCGTTGATTCTGTTTCTTGTAGGTTTTGGGCACCTTTGGTTTGTGTGTTGCATTTTGAGGGAAAACTTTAGTCTTGGCTGCCAGCAAAGAATTGTTCCAAATCACAAATACCTATCAGTATGACGACGCTTACGGCACAAAAAGTAAAAGTAAAGTCCTTTCTCAAACATTTATTATAGGTCAAATGACAAATACAGTCAGTGTGAAAGCTGAATGCACAGATTCAGCTTTCACAGATGTTGAACACAGATTAATGATTTAAATACCATCATACAAATCCCACCTTTTTCATTCTCCTTAGTCAGAGGCAGAGGGGCACTCTGGTACGTTGCATTCTCTACTTCTGGACGCCTTTTGTACTTCTGTCTTCCACCCCGGACCCTGTCAAGACGGACCCCTGCGCAGAGGTGTAATTAAGCTTATATGAAAGAATAAATGAATAGGAATATGAACACTGGCCCCTTCATACATGCTACCAAGGACTGACTGACAGGTTCTGCAAACCTCAGACACTCACCCTCTTTCAGCATGCCTACTTTGAGGCACTTGGTGAAGCGGCATGCCTGGCAAGCCTTTCTGCGCCTTTTGGTGATCTCGCACTCATTTGATGCTGGGCAGCTGTATTCAATGTTACCTATTGAGGATAAAAGGAAATTTACAGTGAATTACTGATTCATGCAGTTATTATTAATAATATACAAATATTTGTACAAACAAATACTCCCAAGGCTTACACCAAATGAGCTAAACTACACAGTTTATTCATTTCTAAGTGTTGGTAAAAACACACTGGGGTGGTTGTAGTGATAGTGAACTGAAGCATGTCAAACAATAACACCATTAGGACATGATGTGGGTCCTTCGTCACTCAGATATTGCTCTGACAATGTTGCCAGTAAAGTTAGTGAGGACACTTTAAATGGTTCCAGGTGATAATAGGATGGTAATAAAATGGATTTCATTCAATTACTGAGGCCAAATAATTTATTCTGCCTTGTTTATTCTTAATGTTCTGCACTGCAGCTATACAGGCTGGAGAGAACATTGCTCAGGGTCTTTTTGTGCAAAATAATTAGCATCGTTAGGAGTTAAGCCAGTTAAGCGATAAAACAGTTCACAATGATCTTTTCCAATGTGCAGAAAAACAATACTTATATGCCGCAGGGTTTGGCAACATTTTCTGTAATAACAATGAAATACAGGTTTTCACTGGTTGTTCTGCAAAAACTTGAATTGGACCCCATCACCCACCTTGGATGGTTCTCTTAAAGAACGCCTTGCAGGCCTCGCATGACGCCACGCCATAGTGGTAACCTGAGGCCACGTCCCCACACACTAAACACAGCCTCTTGGGCAGCGTGCTCAGGGCGTACTTGCAGCGCCCGGCTCCATTTCCGGTGGAGCTCTCCTCGGCCCCATCGCCGCCCTCGTCTTTGAAGTGGCAACGCAGGGCTGGTGTGTAGAGCGGCGGCGAGTAACGTTTAGCGCCGTCTCCTCTGGTTCCTCCTCCTCCGCTCTGAGAGGAGTCTGACGAGGCCCCACCGGGACTGGTCCGGCCTCCCCCGCCTCCTTCTGGACTGCTTGGCTCTGCCTTTATGTAGACGTCTGTCCGACGCTCTCTGGAAGACATGATGTCTAGAGGGGACAAAAAAAAAAAACACAGAAAGGTCAAGTAGATAAAGACATATAACCTTTATCTAACATCTATGCCTTCATACAACCCAACACCCCAGGGCAGTCAAGTCTTTACACCAACCATTATTGTTTGTACTTGCGACTACAATGTATTCATGTGGGTTGGTTTGAGTATAAATACAGGAACCAGGAGGTAACAAGCAACAGATAAAAACAGTAACAGTAATTTAACCTGAAGAGTAAACTTTGTCTTATTAAGACCAACCTCTGGCCACAGGTAAAGCAAGATTAGCCTGCCATACATTACCAGCAACAGCTAACCACGTCACATAAACATTTGTGCTGATGTGTGGATTCTGAAAAGTACAAAGATTTTGCATTAACATCCCAAAAGTGATGTTGCCTTGATTGTTCTTTAACCTGGTGTTCTTGGTGTGGCGTTACTATTTTCATTAAGCGGTGTGGTGCCTTGTGCCTGTGACATTTCTAGACATTAAAATAGTCAAGGAGACAATGAAGGTTGTTCTGCTCATAAACCGTCCTCCTCCCCCCACTCAGACACATAATGTATGTGTAAGTGAGTCAGTAAGTGCTGTACCAACCGGCCAATGAAAGACAAGTGCACGTATGAAGAACTAAATCTGTTATTTACATTAATAAAAAGCCAGCATTTTTTATCATAAAGAGTCATTTGGGCCTAATGAGATGATCTTGATAATTTAATATAAATGACACGCTGCATTGGATTTATACAAGACAAGTTACATAAAAGCAGTGTGATCTCTTAGAGAATTACCCAGGAAGGTCAGTAAAGTCACATCCCCACATGTTGAACGCAGCCTCGAAAGTTACTTAATAACCAAACTCATTGACATTTCAGAACTGAAGCCTCCACTGATGTTAAACTTTTATCAATGGATTTCAGGTGTTGAAAATGTGAAAGGTCAAAGGTGAGCATGAGGGCAGTGGCATTAATAGTCATCTATGACATGTCTCTAGGCTTGGGCTCATCAGTAGCTGTATTAATGCAAAGCCTTACTCTATTGTGCTTTTGTTCCACGTTAATAGATCACTGCATGAAGACAATGAGGTGGCATATTTAAAGCCTAAATAGCCTTAATCCTGTTAAAACCAAAAAAAATTACTTGTACGTTTCTCATCCATAATCATCCCCTAGCAGCTTTTACTGTATTCAAGTGCTGGAAATCCAAAAGTCTTGATTACAGTAGCTACCGTAGTCTAATCCTTACAGTAATTTCACCGTACTGTAGCACATATGTATAAGTGTAGTCAGTATAAGTGACAATAGAAATCCAAAGGTGTCAACACAAACCTGTTATGACATTGTTTAAATTGTAAGATATATTCAAAAATTGATAAATTGCAATGTTGTGGGATTATGTAGCTTTAATGTTATTACAGCTAACACACTTTGACACATGTTAGTTCTGTAGCACCACCATGTGTAGCAGAAGTTAAAAAAATATTGACTGTCTTCATGACAAATGTAGAATCACAAGAAATATTATTTTGATACTGGCGTGTATCAGTATATTTAATACCAATAGTCTACAACTTTAATGGAGCCCAACTATAACAAAAAATGGCTTAACATTGCTTAGGTACATAAATCAGTGTATACAAGATCTCACAATTCACACTTCATGTCAAGACCAAAACCAAACTACGAGGTCCAAGGAACTCTCTGCACAGCTCCAAGATAACATACGAATTGGAGAAAGGTCACATATTTCTAAAGCTCTGTGTTTCCAGGAACACAGTGACCTCAATAATTGTGAAAGAGTATACATTTGAAACTATTCAGTAAGTACCGCACTAAGTAGTGGCTTGGTCAGGAGGGGAATGCCGGTTGACAGCAGTCACTAAAACAGAGTTAAAGTCCTCCACAGAGATGTGGATCCTGTCAAACGGGCAACCATTTCAGCAGCAGTCATCTATCAAAGCTATTCCGAAGGCACAAGTGTCTGCTTGGACCTAAAGAAAAGGATCCTCTGAGAAAACCTGCTTCAGAGCACACTGCGTGTAACCTTAGACTGAGATGATGGTTCCCCCTTGGAGCATGATCACGATATTAGTCACTCGGCCAAGACACTTCTTGAGCAACTCCATGGCAATAATCTGGCTGTGTTTTAGCAGCCAAAGACTGGGCACCATAGAAGACGTGTGACAAACCCTGGTCCTCGGGGGCCACTGTCCTGCTTATTTTCCAACTACCACACCCCACCTATTGCTGATTATCAGGGTCAGGATACTCTAACTGCAGGGATAGTGCGTGGCAGTGACCCTCACGGACCATTACACAAATCTGCTAGGATAAAATGCCCAATTTCACATGTGGAAACAATGAATGATACAGGAAGTGAAGCACCTGCAGACAAGTACAGTTATCACAAAGTGCATTTCCTTAAGAGAGGACACGTCTATAAATATCATACTAATAAGACTCCAGCTCCATCTGATGAGATGCTTTGCATTGCTTTAAATTTCCAGTACACTGTGTAACACAGAATGGGGACTCGCTACTAAAACGCTGCATACGATTAACCGCAAAACAAGTATGCTTTTATCATATTTATTGCTAGAGCAGATAATCTAACCTTATTGTAGCGGGTTACTTGGAGTTTGCCCCTGTGGACCTGATTGTAGCACTATTTGACAAGTCGCAGGGGGCCACAGTAACCCAAGCCTGTTTAAAGTTTAGCCTACATGGGCTGATTTTACAACCCCAATGAATGACTCTGACAGTGTATCAGCGCTGGTGCATAATGTCAGATAATCAATTGTGTTATTCAGTTTGTTCAGTGCTGCCAGTTCAACCCCCCCCCCCACACACACACAACCCCCCAACCATGTGCACCGCTGGTCGGAGCAACATCTGCTGTAGCAATCGATGACCAAGAAGAAAGTCGTGCTTTTTAAATGTCACTATAAAGGCTTTGCAATCGCGTGCTTGTTCAAACACACAGCTTCTACACGCATTGGGGTCTCGCGTCGTGCCATTCACCAGGGACGCGTCGTCCTGTAAACTAATGTAACAGCCACCAGTGTGTTTGGTTTTGAGTTAGCATTAGCTCGGATTATGATCCTTTGCGTTAGCTACACTTCGCTAACTAAGCTAGCAGCGGCTAGCAGTAGTCCTGCTGGACGACACTCTCCTCCCGCCGCCCCGGTGTATTTCCGTCTCTCTAACCCGGGCCACGCTGCATCTTACCTGATAGTTTTGACTGGCACACAGCTTAAGTCTCCCCGCAGCGTGAGAACATGGCACGCGTTTGACAGAGGAGCGCTTTGCGCACTGGCAGCGCCTGTTAGCTCGCGCTGGCCGTGCGTCGAGATGGGCCGGGCCACAATCTGCTCTCCCGAACAGCTGGAGCGCGATAAAGGATGGAAAGAGTCTAGATGAAGCACACTCCGAGCAGGTTAACGCCGTAATCCCACATGTTCAAGAGAGATTTGTATTTAGGCGACGTTTGTGTAATGGCTTCACATGTTTTACAGCCTTGGGAAATTTATAAATCATAAGTGAAGCATTTTCAATAAAAGGTATTTTGAAATTGTGTTACAGTGATTTCAGTATTATCTCATTGCAGGTTCCTTTTTTAGGAAACTTAAATTGTGTTACATACAAAATTTCGATTTGACTTCAACTGCAAGAGTGTTTCTTTTGCACTGCTGAATACAGAATCCCCCCAAACAAAGAGGCTCAGTGGTGCCATCGCTGAGACCTTTCAATGGGTACCTTGATGGCTCTTTTCTCCTCAAACTGGAGTTTAAGCACGCTCACATTGATTTTTACTTCTTAAAAGGCCAATGCCCTTACTCCTCCATTTACAGTTTGTCTGTTTTATCCTTTGTGGGTTTAAAACAAACAAGCTTCCAATGTGTCTAAGCAGATATACAAGCATGTTGTTGCTGCATTATTGTCTTTGAACTTCTTGACTGCAATAAAAGCTAGAATTACTTCCTGATAGTGGCCAATATCACATTCACCCTCTTCTATACGAGTATGTTTTTTTCATTTAAGATAAAATGCATAAACGCTGCCAACTGAAGTCCATCATGACCTTAAAGGAACATTCTGAGGCAGGTGTGACACTTGGCTGCTTAACACAAATATCAGACAAACATCCAGGATTGCATTTTGTTTCATAAGCATAAAAAGGTCACAGATTACCTGTTTGTAGATCTGGAGGATGGCAACTTTGTATCCCTTACTCCTGGTGGCCACTTAATGAAGTTCTGTTGTTTGGGAAGGTGGTCTGCACTTATCAGGACACCTGCAAAGTAAGCAAACTTTTATAAGTCAAGGCGACCACCACCCTCTGTCACTAATTTAACAGCAGACCAGCACATTCTGACCAATGAACATACTGTCCATGTCTAAGAGATATTTACAAATAGAAATAAAATAAAAATGATCTAAATAATAGCAGCAGCAATTACCATGTGTCAAAAAACAAAGCATATTTGGAAAAGTCTTGCTTCCTCATTGATCATTTGTGAACACTGGTAACACAGATGTTTCCTTCCTAAAATACGTAAGCGTCTGTATGTATCCAGATTTCTCCACGCTGCTCAAGTACCCTCCCCCTTACACTGCGTGACACACTCCAAAGGTCACAGGCACAGGAATGCTTGAAGGACACACTGAGTAAAGCCAACACCTTGTCTCTCACTCATACAAAGTCACAAGCTGAAGTTTAGTGATAACTTGTTTAATCAATTTAAATAATTAAAAAACAATAAACTGCAGATTTTAGTAACACATTAAAGTGCATGTCTAGATTGTATCAAGCAGACAGCATGAAAATAAAAATTACAGCAATAAAGGACTTTTTTCGAGCAACAACTATACATAAGTGTCATGTAACATATGCAGTATTCCGTTGGAAATTATCCGATCTAAAACTTTATTTGTAATGTCATGAATAAAAAATACTATTTAGTTATTATAAACATCATATCTGACTTTTAAACAAACAACACCTATTTTTATAAAGTTACTGATGATCACACCTGAGTCCATAAATAAGAAGTTAACCGCCGCTACATAAATCAGTCTGTCCCTGTGTAATAAGCTCTTTTTCGTTAGCGCCGGTGGTCTCCGTCGCTCATAACGCATCACGCTGAACTCAGTACATCCAACTCAATTGAGGGTTTAAATGCGGCGCACTGTGGAGACGAGAACCCAGGGGTGACCTTGCCTACTGATCTCGGACCGGTGAAAGGTTAATTGCCAAAGTGGATTACGCTTTAAGATCAGTGATCTCAATCTTGCGCCTGCAAACTCGGTGACTCGCGCCGTTCACTGTGTTAAGACATAAGGAGCAATAACTTTCGAGGGAAATTGCAGGACGGACACGACATTCTTCATCTGCACAATAAGTGCCCGTGCATTAGTTTCAGCATAAGACACCTCATGTCAACCACTAGTGTTATACTGTGTATTACATTTAGTACAGAGTCTATGAGTGGGGGGTTACGCCGGGCAGGAAGCTTTTGCTGCAAATTATTACACAACGTTCTGAATATTTACTCAGCAGCTCGTGCCCCGACCCCCAATAACATGGCCACGCGAACTTAGCTCGTCCGCCGGATCGAGCGTGCACATCAGGCTGCCGCGAAGGCGACTGACATCTCCGCAGCCAGACCCATCGAAAACAGACCCCCACCGCGTTATATTCGGTGTCTGCAGTGAATGCTAAGAACGGCTACTTACTGGGAAGAGTACAAACATCGCACTGGTGATTTTTCTATACGTGAAGTCAATCAAGTCTTTGCGCCTGGCAAGTTCACGGAGGGGTCGAAGAGCGCGGTCCGAGCCTCTCGGGGTGTCTCATATCCACCGTGAAATAACGGGATAGCGAGAACCGGCGACGCACCGTCTAGTCCGGCTGCTCGGTTCCGTACCCCGGTGTTATAATTTCTCGTCTACGGCTCCCACAACTAAGGGTTGTGCTGGCAGCGCCGTCAAGAGTCCGAGAGAAAACAAATATCCGCCAAAGCGGAAGAAAACCACAATAAAACCGCGTCTCCACAAATAATGTTTAAATATTCTTTAAGCCAAACCGGGTCCCGCAGCGAAACAGGATCTAGTACGAGACAGTCAACGGCTGCAACGACAATGCGCCACGCGCACATAAAGATGCATCGTTGCTAATATTAATTGCAGCATAACAAGTCGGAGGTTTATCGTAACGAGCTCAAAGCGGGAAACTTCCGGGTTTGTCCCCGCTCACTCTCGCTAACTTGACGCAACTCGATGACGTCGCCCGTGTCTCGTGTCGTCGCTCCTCCCACTGCACAATTTACGTCCGCTGTCTCCGTTACGTCCGTCTCACCGCGCACCGGCGTCATCAGCGTTAGAATAATGACCTGCGAACGGTGAAACAAATGACCCAGTCTCCGGTAATCCCAGTCAGGTCCGGGTACAGTCACTGTTCTGCAGCTAAAGGAGCCTTGTGTTCACATGAAAATCCGCCCCCAACATATAATGAGACATTATGAAATCGCTAGTCTTACTAAAGCTATTTTTTTACCAAGTCTCTTTCCGTTGTTGTATTTTTATATACTTTCATAGTTTTGTTGTGCATTTTAAAACTATCTATTTTAGGCGTCTTATTTAGAACAAAAGCTTTCGCAGAGCGAACAGCCGCGTCTCCTCCAGCGCACCGTGGAACAGGCTGTCACGCGTCTTGTGACACTGACCCCGCTCGCTCCGCCGGTACACAGGACAGGAGCCAATTGGAAGGAGGCACCGGCAGCTCGTTGCAAAGGCACGAGAAAAAAAATAGTAACCCACGCCGCAATGTGCAGGATGCGTTATATTTAATATACAGATAGAGAATATTTTTGTGTCCGTCGCCTGCTACTTCTCAAAATAGGCTGTCGCCGCGCTTCCCAGCACGCCCGGTCACAGCTGACGGAGAGGGAGAAGTTGACAACCACGTCCAGTCAATAAATAGGGAATAAAAGGCACGGCATTGACTAACAGGCGCATGTGGACGTCGTAGTGTGATTTGTGAGTGCCGACCCAAAGATCCCGATTAATGTTCTGACCAATGTCAGCTGAAGCGCCAGTCCCCTCGCTGTGTCAGAGTAGCAGCACGACACCGTGCCTACGTCTTGATGCGGTCATTTGCGGCGGGCGCGGGGATCGGGACAGGATTTCCGCGGGGCGCGCATGAGAGGAAAAACTGACGGCAGTGTCATTGCGACCTTGAGGCAAGGTCACTCCGTCTATGCTGCAGACACTGCGATTTTGCGGGGCTGCATCATGCTGGTGCAGAGTCTGCATTATCACCCTGTTAGAGGCGAAAGCGGTCACACCGTAGCCTGCTCATTAGATTCACCCAGAAAGGGCTTAAATTGGATTTATTAGACTGTGTGTTCGAAGATTTGGGATGTCGCAATAAAACACAGCTGTCTGCTGCGTGGCAGTGTGTGGCTGCTTTAGAATGGGAGGAGTGGAAACACACTGAATACCAGCTGGGGTCTCTAGGTGCTCCTTCCTGGAGGTCATGACCTTAAACAGGTGTCAGCTGATAGGTTATAAAAATACCAAGGGGGACTTGTTCCTGATGAACCCTTCACACAAAAACCATACATTGAGTGATATAGGTCAGTTTTCCCTTTTGAAGTATTATTCTAATTTATTATGATTATTAGGAAAAATGGGGCAAATACATGAGTGTAGTAGACTTGAGCGGTTGGTTTTCGCAGATGGTCAAGGAGAAGACTTGACGCATGGATGAACAGGTGACAGCAATAAAAGCCGACGTCTGTGTTGCCACAGTTCTACTTGGTCATTTTAACATGGGCTGCATCTGTGAATGAATGACTCGCATTATGATGAGTTCAACATGGGTTCAATTTCACAGGGGAGCGTTCATCTGCAAATGAGCAAATGTGCCCATTACGGCACAGCTTCAGTAATGTCACGATCGCTACAGGTACTACCTGAACAAATAACTCCTGCAGTAATATCATAGCTGAGTGTGGAAATTACATTAGTGTCTTTGTTACATATTTTCCCTTTAGCTGCAGATCAGAAGCAAAGCCGACATCAGCACTAGGAACATCAGCTATTATTCGCCCTCTAGTGGCAGCAAAACGGTGCCGATGACGTTACAGGGGCTGTGTGTGTGTGTGTGTGTGTGTGTGTGTGTGTGTGTGTGTGTGTGTGTGTGTGTGTGTGTGTGTGTGTGTGTGTGTGTGTGTGTGTCCTCTAGTTAAAGGTCACCCACTGCTATGGCACATCATCGCTGCCTGCTAACCTCCTGATCGCGGCACTAGATCACTGCCTTCTGCTTATTCATCATAAAGCCATAAGACCACGGCAGATAAGAGCAGCCTGTCTGTTTTCTTAATAACAAACTAAAGCAAGAGGCTGGAAACTCCAGTCGGGATGTCACTGGAATAAAATGTGGAATTACTGGATGTCTTGGAATGTTGTAGGGAGGAAAACGGGCCAGTTTGTGCCATCTGCTGGCTGTGTTCATTTACTGTAGCTACAAGCTTGTGTAGCTTCTAGCACAACTTTTTAATCATGTTTTATTGCAGATGCACGTAGTATGAGCACATATAAATGCCGAGTATTTAAATCTGATGCAGCCATTGCATCTACAGATGGTTTGCTCTTGGATTTTGTCTAAAGGGTTCAGATTTTTCACCGATTTCCAGCAGTTTGTGCCGGATACATGTAGAGAGATAAGAGAAAATGAGGAGGGACAAAAGGGAAAGATATGCGTCAGAAGCCATCGGCTGGACAGATAGCATTGAGCATTGTAAGCAACAGCAATGCTAATCCTCCCCCGCGTCCTGTAGGGAAACTCATTTGTAGAAACCACCTTTTATTGATGATACGCTAACCACACTGCTTTCATTAAAAACCTTTATTATGGATATGCAGTACAGTTGGATGGATGGATGCATTCAATCATCAAAATGCAAATATTAAGGTTGCACGCATTAATTTTAAAAAGTTTCGTGACATACCGAAACCCTACAGGAGCCTCCTTTGTACCCGTTTAACTGATGGCAGGATTTAAGAGAAACCGCTCCCAGACCAGAACGCTGCTGTGGCGTCCGGTTGCTCTCTCCTCTCTCTTGAAATAGTCGGATGAATTAAAGGCAGAGGTTCCTCTAGTGCATTTCTGTGGTGGCCCAGTAGAGAGCAGTCGCTGCTCAGCCAACGTCAAAGATGATCCCTCCGTGATCTCCGACTGAGGCGTAACACACTCGCATGCTAAGAGCATTAATTGCAAACCACAAGTGTCTAAGGCATTCGTAATATATACACAAACTAATTTCCACACTAGGAACTCCTCTGTCGTATCTCGCTAGATGCAACTCTCCGTGTCCGGCTCAAATCTCATGGCTTCAGTGGGAGATCTGGCACTGGTTTGGGGCTTCCGTTGGGCGTCTTCCTTTCGGGGTTGGAGGAGCTGATCCTGGGCCGTCTCTGTGGAACGGGCCTCCGGTGTCGCCGCCGCTTTGCCTGACGGGAGTTTGGAGAGCCGGGCTGTGTCGCCTCCAGGAGAGGGTCCAAATGCAGCTTGACGCTCTGCGTATCGGAGGACTCGTCAATAAAGGCGAGGTTCTCCCCGAAGTAATCGAGAGGCTGAGAGAGGTGGGCGTCTGGAGGAACCTCGTCCTTCTCGGGTTCTGCAGTTTTCTCCTCGGGCACTCGATCCGTCTGAGTGCCCTGAGAGTCTGTTTCGGACCCGGACCCCGATTCGTTGGATGAGGAGGAGGACGAGGACCCGGATTCTGTCTGACTCCCGTCCTGCTCGTCTTTCCCCTCAGGCCCCCCCGCGGCCGACCCACTGTGGCCGTGGCTGTGGGAGGCGTGGCGGCGCTTTCGCCGGCGCCGCTTGAAGGGGTCGTCGATCTTTCCCGGAATGCGGACGTTCACCGACATATTCTGGATGTTCTGAGTCCAGTCGGTGGCGTGGGCTCTCAGTTCCTCCATCTGAGGGAGGAGGATATAACAGAGGTCACAAAAGGGACGTAGTGAAGAAATAACTTAAATAAAACTATAACTACAGGTCAGAACCTCAGCTCTGGTCTTTTTAGAAAGAACCCGGAGCCAGTTGCCGATCATTGTAAGGATGGATGCAAAGTAGGCGAGACCCAGCAGGATCCAGAACCACACCAGAGGCTTGTACCAGTGGTCGCTCCCAGCATATCCAGAGTCCCCTTGGAGAACAGAACCAGACAGCAGCCGTCACTTCAGGCCGAACGTTCACACATCCACTTTCAAAGTAAGTGAGGAAACTTTCAAGACAGGAGACGTTGTGGAGCAGATCAAACAATCAATGAGTCATCTCTCAGGAGGGAAATAAGCCTGAATTCTTCATGAGATGAATGAAAGTTGTTCGTGCTAAGTGAACTTGCTGCATCACAGCTGTTACATTACACACAGTATTAATGGATGACTAATTAAGTCTTGCCAGGAATTCGCCTGCATATCAATACATTGACTGCAAAAACAAACAGAAAATGCAAAACCAACACGAAAGAACGGAAAAATGGCTTGTTTTCACTTCTGCCTGCGTAAACCGTCAAACGCTCGGAGTAAAAGTGCATCGATTTATACATTAAAGAATGTTCAGTGATCTGTATGAGTGAGTCTGGGCCTTTAAACGCCCTCTTAAAAATATGCTTATATTTAATGCACATTCATCAGTGAAGTGGTGAGACGATCATTGGGCCTCTTGTCTCCTCTTCTGACATTAAAGGCATCTTAGTTAATTCCATTTGCTGCTCCTCTAAATAGTTTGAAGGTAAACATGTCCACCACCTTTTTCAGCTTTATTTATTGTTTGTTGCCTGCCTGCTTTTATCCAAATAGAGCACTTGAACGCCTCTTCCAAAGCAAGTGGCTGCACCTTGTTTCTTCCTTTTTCATAATTTAACCTATTTTGAGGTCTTGAGTCTGTTCATTGGCCGCTGCATACCTGCCACATAGTCTCCAAACCCCACTGTTGTCAGGGTGATCACCACGAAGTAGGCCGACTCCAAAAGACTCCATCCCTCCACCTCTTGGAAGACGAAAATGGGCACGGCAACGAAGAGCAGGCAGCCGAGCAGGATGGAGAGGACGGCCGAGATCACTCGCACGATGGTGGGACTGACGCGCCACTTCTGCAAACAGGACAGGCAGGAGACGAATAAATGGAAGTAACAGGTATCACGCGAGCAAAGGTGATATTTAGGAGCGTCTGCGAGGGTCTGACCAGGAAGAGATTCTCTATTTTGGCCACCATCTTCCTCAACCCGGTTCCCAGGTGGTCTCCAACTCCAGCCAGGAGGATGCCAAACATGGGGATTCCCACCAGAGCGTAGAAAATGCAGAAGAGCTGGCCTCCCTCCGTCTTTGGAGAAATGTTCCCGAAGCCTGACGTGCCGGGCCCGAGGGGAGAGACGCAGGGTGTGAACACATTCCAAGCGGTACAAGAGCACAGCTAGCGTGCGCCCGGACACCCACCGATGGTTGTGATGATCGTCCCGGAGAAGAAGAAGGCACTGGCCAGATTCCACTGGCTGACGAAGGTCTCGTTGCTGGTGGGATCCACGCCGGCTCCAGCTGCATCCATCACCTCCTGGGACGCGGAGACGGAGAAGAGAACGCTCCACTGGTTATAAAAGGGCTCAGTAAAACTAAGGTTAGAGCAACAGACTCGGCCAGACTGATTATTACTGACTAACTGGGAGAGGCTCGTTCTGTCAAACCACTGTAATCGAATCTCCTGATGTGATTATGTGTTAGACATTTGTTGAATCTGAATGTGATCACTGTGATTCATTACAGTCTTTGCAGACATCATTACTTCTAATAAAGCTGATGGTCACAGGGCAGGTCTGTGTCTGCTCCATCCATTCATACCAAGTTCACCTGTCACAGCTCATATGGAACAATACATTTATTACTATTGTCTTCACATTCTACTGTTTTACTTCATTTTTACTTCATAACTGAATATTAATTATACTGTATTAGGAAATAAACCAGATCAGATGTTCTGGCGTGTTCTGTGTGGAACAGACTGAAGAACGTATTGATGAGCTGATGAAACGCCAGCTGACACCTGACTCACACGTCGGCGCTGACATCTGAAGCACAGGAAGCAGCAGGTGCCCGGCTCACTCAACTATGGGATGGCAGCGCATCTCATGTCAGCGAGTGTGTGCGTGCGTGCGCTCCACACAAACACTCTGCTGCCGCCTGATCCGAACACAGTCACAGTCAACGGGGGGTGAGGCTTCCAGCTGGAAGCAGGTTGGTTTTCAATGAAACACCATGCACTCAACTAGATCCAAACAGTAGAAAGGATGTTTATAATGAGTGAAGGCACCTTGAAGACAGATTAAAAGGTGAGAAGGTAAGTTACAAAAAAAAACATATGAGAAAAACATTAGAAGATAGGAAAAAACAGACCTCAGTCATATCATTAATGTGAACCTTTAGTGTCAGATCTGTTTTGATTAAAAACAGCATGTGGTCTGTTTGACTGAAGGCGACCACTGTTTACTTCTGTTTTGTCCTCCACTCCCTTAGCAGCAGCTTGTATCTATAGATCACTTTGCAGCTAAAACAGTAATTTACAATGTTCATCCTGGACCGAGGACAAACATCCCATGATGCCGCTGCGGTTGCCAGACCAGCTCATAAAGCCTAACCTGTGCGTGGTTCAGCTTTCAGCCCCCCCCCCACACACACACACACACACACACACCGGCACAAACCTCAGGTCGCACAAAAAATAGAGCATGATAAGTTGTATTGTGAAAGTCAGCCAAGTTCTGTATGAATAAAAATACGATACGGAGCCAGTGTCCGTCAGAAGCCGAGCCAAAGCGTATTTTTAGCCGGTGGTCAGATCCTGTCTGGCAGATGCTCAGGTCCAAATAAGAACAATTTATGACTTTATTTATGAAATGACTGTGTCACCCAGATTTTTGCAATGCACAAATTCCCAATAGTTAAAAGGTCAAAGGTTAAAGCGTCTGCGGCGTCTGCGCGGTACCTGTATTAGGAACTTCAGGTTTTCGGGGCCGATGCAGGTGAAGTTCAGCAGGAAGTCCCGGCGCGTGTCCTGCAGCTGCATGTGCTTGCCCTCCTCCCGCGGGGCCTCCAGCGCGCGGAACACCACGGCGCCCAGCACCAGGTAGAGAAGCACCCCCGTGAGGATGGCCAGCAGCGTGGAGCAGCGCATGGCTGCACCTCCGCCCAGTCCGAAGGCGGACTGCTGCTTGCCCTTGGCCGCCTCGGCGCCGGCGTGGCCCTGCTCCCAGCTGCTGCAGCTGAAACCAGCAGCCACACACACACACACACACATGCGTGACCCACGCTGTCACCGCGCAGAAGGACGAGCCTCTATCCAGAATTTTACCTATTCAGCCGCCCTACGCGCCTTCGTCTTTTCCAGTCCTTCTTAGCACCGGGTCTGAGGATGGAATCCCTGGACCCGTAACCACTGGGGAGCCCGTCGGCCTCACACTCTGACGGAGGCGACACTGGACAGGACCACACACACACACACACACACACACACACACACACACACACACACACACACACACACACACACACACACACACACACACATTCATAAGCGATATTTCCATCAATAAATGGGAGAAGAATGAAATGGCAGCGTCACACAAAGAGCTGTTGTGTCGTGGCCCCAGAGCCACCTGTTGTTTTCATACATTATCTGCTCCCATCCAATTATTGCAGCTCACGCCTACGTACAATTCAGATGAGTGATGTCCGGCTGAGAAGATGCATCAAACCAAAACAGTGCAGTGGGACGGATTAACACCCGCAGAAGCTGCCAGGCTGCATCTTACAGTCAGGCTGCGAGGCAGAACAGAAATCACGCCGCCGTCTCCCAAACTTCTGCGGCTGCAGTTGTTTAGTCAGCAGACGTGTTGGTGGCGTTCCAGCGGCGAGGCAATAAACTGTCACACGGTGACGGCAAAATGTGCGCTCGCTCCCCATGCAGTTTCAGCTGCTGAGGGGACGAAACGAAGGGGACCTACTGATAACTAAATGAAAATCACTACAGCCAGTGAGCGGAACGTGTGCTCATACAGCGGTGAGGCATTAATAATAAAACAGAGAAAATCATCACGTGCACCGACACAGAGTAGTATAAGAAACTGCCCATCCAGCATCTAACACTATGCATCAGACCAGTCACACTAGAATAAAGCAGCGGCTGTGTTCTTCTCTCTGCTCACCTACCTCACACAGGCCTAACACCGGGTCCCACACAGATTATGCACCACTAGACCAAAGCAAACAGCAGCGTCCCAGTGCAGCTGCTGCAGCCGAGCCGCCGCCGCCGCCGTCCCGCTTTACTACCATCTACGCTCCCGATCAGCGTGCCAGGCAGCGTGCAGTATGTCGGACCATTAGAAACCAGAGGAGCGGAGTGTTTTATGAGTACGGGCGGCCGCATGCGGGGAGCACGTGCGAGCGCGAGGGTGTGTGAGGATGGAGGCTGTTGCTGAGCGCAGGAGAGAGGGAGATACTCAATCAAACTGAGAGAGAGAGAGAGAGAGAGAGAGAGAGGGAGCAGCACAGACATTAGAGGGGATGGTGATGGAGGCTAGAGTCCAGTCAGAGTTTGCAGAGGAGCTCACCTCAAGCTTCTCTTCATCCTATAACCACGGAACTCCGACTGGTCCCGTGTCTCTGAGCTATCGATAGCCCAATGGCTTACAATTCTCTACAATCCATTGAGGTCTGATTGGTTTTGCACTGCTGAGTCTGCGGGCGGAGGCCAGCTCAGCCACCCTTCACCCTACCTCAGTATCCTATCCCCCTCACGAGCTGCTTGACAGAACTGCTGCTGAGCGTGTGTGTGTGTGTGTGTGTGTGTGTGTGTGTGTGTGTGTGTGTGTGTGTGTGTGTGTGTGTGTGTGTGTGTGTGTTCAGGGGTGGGGATAGGGTTTCTCAGACAGATCCAGGAGGCTGTAGTAGATTCTCAGATATATCATTTCACACACCATAAGTATCAGTCTAGTCAGGAATATTTCTGCTATTTCAGTTTCCTGGCGTCAGATTTTAATAGTGTAATTAGACGACTGACATCTACATCAGTAATGCGACCATCGGGTCTTGTTAAAGCATCTAGAATCAGTACCAGTAGACGAACAACATGGATTATATGACAATAGTAGCTGTAAAGCAGAAATAACAACACGTGCCACCTGCTGAGACACACACACATCTCTAACATATGGCTCTGTTGCTTAGACATCATTATGTAATTGGTTGCAGTATGACGACCACCGTTTCATCCTTTTATGGTGACCTTGTTCGGTTACTTGTACCGCCTCCACCCACTCGTCCAAGTTCCTTTTCAAACAATAAGTCAGTGCATTTTGCTCTGATATATGGCCCTGGCGCAGCGTAGCCTCCGTGGAGGCAGCCATGCCATTTATTGGACTCACTGGCAGAACTTGGAGCAGTAAACCTGCAATTGTAAATGTCATTGACCCAACGGGCACATTTTAGGGCAGCTGAGAGAAGCAGGATGCGTGTGATGGTACATGACCATGATGGTGAATTCAGACAATACGAATGAACGGAGTTTGGTGCTGATGCTTTTTAAAACGTCAGGCGCATAAAGCAGATCAGTAACGAGGAAACTAAGCAAATCTGGATATAGACGATGAGTTAAAGCAAATGACGAGCAGAAAACAAGGCATTACATTAAACCAGCGCATCGAGTTGTAATTTATTTAAAACATGAGATGGGAAGTTAGAAGTCGAGACCTCGTTCTCCATCTTTTCCTGCAAATACTTGATCTGTACTTGCCGAGAAGCAGAATTTGATTTATTTTATGCACTCAGCAAATAAACTGTTAAATACACTTAGCTCCTTCAATTCAATCTGTGTGAGAGCTGCTGTCTCTCTGTTCTTATAAAAGCTGAGCACAATCCAAGTGCAGTCAAACAGGTGTCTTATTACTCTGGCTATAAACCACGGCACAACGCAGCATACCAGGATTCACAAAAACTGATAAAGGAATGATTATTTAATGCGAGGACAGAAAATAATCATTAATTATTAGTAACCAACCAGAAAGCATAAAAGAAAATACTGCGGGAAAATCAAAACCGCTTTCTTATTAAAACCGCAATGATCCATGCAAAGAAGTAAAAAACCTTGACCTCCTTACTTCTTGCTGGCGAACAGTATAAAATCCAAGTGGGTTTTTAAGTGACGACGTCTCAGCTGAAGTCCATACAAACGAGTTGGAGAGTTGATCCGATCACATATGACAGAAACACCAGCGAGGAGATGCTACACTGAACTGAATGACTCCGATTGACCTGATAATAATGTGCTCACAATTAAAGGAAGGTGGTAGTAAATAAAAGAGGGAGGGATGGGACAGACGGGGGGAGGAGGGGACCACACTGCTATTATGAGCACTTTATTTTCAATTAGGCCTCCTTCTCTACATCTGCTGTAAGCTCTCTTTCTGCTATTTTTGATGATGCAGGGAATTCTTGGACTGGTAATTGAGGGGTTAGCAAACGTCTGCAACTTTGCTCATTTAGGGGAAGATGCACTTTCAACCAATGTGTAGCACAAAAAGGCCTTTTTTTCTCATTTGATCCAACACAAAAACATAAAAGAAAAATGAGTTGATTTCAGAAGTCGGGGCCAATAACCAACCTAGACCTAGACTTTGCTAACCATGAACGATGCCACCTCTTCAATTGCTTAATATATTAATGTCATATTAATATAAACAATCAACAGCTATTCAGTCGTTAGTTTTGCTAGTCATCTGTTTTTGATGACATCATACAGTTTCCTGAGGAGTCATCCACTGTTCCAGAAAGGCTGAGAACACCTGTCGGGTGTGAGGCCTTTAGCACATTAGAAAGACTAAATATGTGAGAAGCCCCAGTACACGGTTACACCTCTGATCGATCGGTCAAGGAATCCACTCCCCACTTGAAACCGATCCCTCCAAGACCTGGAAAGCTTTTAAACTGTGAGAGGAAGTTAACGTGACTAAGATGTAAAGAGAGCGAGTAAAAAGTATTACATAACGTTCTAAAGGGTGTGAAGGTGCTGATGAGATGCGTTCCTGTTGCAAACCTTCACTTCAAAACCAAAGCATGATGAAAGATGAAATGTCTATGCAAGTGAAGGCAGGTGACTGGAGATGATAAACACAGCTTTGCAAAATTAAACAACCTCCTTAAACACACATTTCCACATATACATGTTCCATTCTGCGAATTAGAAAGAAATGACAACATTAACCAAACCACTAAATGTTACACTTTCCTTTTATTAATAGCAAGCTGAAGTCTTTTACACTGCCAGAATGAACAAAATACCATAAAATGTACCAAGACCAAGTCCAGTGCGTGAGCGCCAACCTTTTCTTGGACTTAGACAAATACACAGATGCAGAATTTCTACCTGTTTTTCCTCGGCTACAACAAAAACAAACTTTTTAAGATCAGGTTCTTTAGGTTTGTGTGGAGAATGATTTATGAAAGTACTATGACAAACAGACATGTATTTATGGATTTTTAAAGCATTTTAAAATTGTTCACTAGAAAAGTTACGCAATCACACCAATGGATTCATCTCCTTAGAAGAAAAGCCTGAAAATCACCTTGCTTTGTGAGGACACTCTATGAAGCGTGTGTATCCATTAATCTACTTATTCAAATTGATGTAAAAAAAAAAAAAAAAAAATCATGATGAGTAATTGTATTGAAATGTTAAAACATTAGCTGTGTTCCTAAACAAAGATCAATCAGTTTATAGCAGATTTAAAAAACATAAACACCCTAATAAAAAACAGAAACATTGTGGAATGCATAAATTATATCTGAACAATGATTGTGAATGTGACGCACAAGCAGCAACTAAAGGTTCCACAAGTAACTTTGCTGGTGAAGTCTTTCCTTTAGGATAAAGTCTGCATTTTACACTCCTCTGGTTGCTCTGTTCTGAGCCTGATGTCACCTCAAAACAGCTTGATCATGCTTTCTCTGGACTTGCCGACTCCAACCCACTTCACTGAAATCAGAGGGAAAAACAACAAACAGCCATAAAATGACTGGCAAAGCCAACAGTTTGGCCAGTGTTTCACCAATAAAATGTCTCTTTACGAACCTGGCACTTGCAGGAAGTCCTCAATGAAGCGAATGTAATTCTGTGCCTGTGATGGGAGGTCCTCGAAGCTGCGAGCGGCCTCGGTGCTGCACTGCCACCCGGGCAAGGTCTCGTACTCCACGGAGACTCGCGTCAAAACATCCATGTTTGCTGCAGCGGAGGAAGGCGAGATTTTTGTTTCGTTATTCATTCATCAAAAGGCTGAAGTAATGAGGGCGTTTTGACATGCAATGTGCTGTGAAGCTCCTGAATGTATGAGAAATTAAAAGGAAAAAAAATCGAAACAGAAACTAGATTCAATATCCACTATATTGAAAGTGCAGCATCAGTGTCACATGAAGCAGAAAGAGAAAAGACGTTTTATCATCTTCCGATTCATTAGTTTAATTCCATTTGCTCCATTTGGCACCACGAGCAGAGAGATAAGAAAGATAACAAGCCTTTGGATGTGCTGCTCAACACATTTTCAAAGATGTTGCATTTCCTGCATGTAAATGCTGAGCTATTAAAAAACAGACATTAAGGAGCATTTAAGCTGTTGATTCACCTGTAAAAAGCCATTTCCAAAAAAAGAAACACTTTGTAAGTTCATCCGGTTTATTTCTGAAAACTGTGTGTGTTGAAATGAATGAAGTGAAACAGCTAACATAATTTAAAGTGACCCACCAGGAAAACTTGGCAGGAGCTGACCGTCAACCTTGTAGCCAACACCCACTTTAATCTCGGGCAGCGTGTCCAGAATGTCCAACTTTGTCAGGGCAATTCTACAAGAAAAAAAAAGCGTATTGTTCAACCTGACAATGGACCGTCAGAGCACACGATGGGTTCAGCTCCGCACTGCAACTGCAAACACTCAGGATTATAATCTCAAGTAGTGTGGTGGGTCCTTACGCAGAGAAGCCATTGACCATGTGGGCGTATCGGACCAGAATCAAGTCCAGCCAACCACAGCGCCTTTTTCTGCCCGTCGTCACTCCAAATTCTCGCCCTCTGGACTGCAACAGCGCACCAGTGTCCTGAAATACAACAAACATGAGGTGGGCGCTCTGGGCTGAAGACAAAACACACTTTACATAAAATAAATACAATGTTTTTATCATTAACAAAGATGTCTTTTTACTCACGTTATCCTGCTCTGTTGGGAAGGCGCCCACCCCAACCCTGGTGGTGTATGCTTTGACCACACCATATACTCGGCCAACATTTGGTGGGGGGACACCGAGGCCAGTGCACACTCCTCCCACAGTGCAGTTAGAAGACGTCACAAAAGGATATGTCCCTAGACAGAGAAATATCAATAACCAGAGGTTACAACAAAAATAATCACCCATTTGTCTTTATATATTATCAGTTATCAGTCTTCTTGTTGCTCACCAAAGTCAATGTCTAGAAGAGCTGCATTGGCTCCTTCCACAAGGATTTTCTTACTAGGTCCAGTAAGAGCTTTGTGCATGAAGTACACACCGTCAGTCACCAGAGGACGCAGTCTCTCAGCATATCCCTGGGAAAACCAGTGTAGAACATTTATATCAGTTATAAAAAGCAACAGTTGAAAAGGTCAGCATGAGAATGAGCCAAGAACATCCTTGAGAAATGTGTGATCTTCATCAGTCTGGGCTACTTGAAGACCTTGCCTCACCTTCAGCTGCTCTATTTCACCGTCAATGTTAACGTTAAGGTTTGGATACATGGTCAGGAAATGCTCTGCCAGCATTCGGAATCTGCAAAGAAAATCAGAATCATGCTCATAATGTTATATATGGGCCACTTCAACTATTATACTGGTTCTGTGGCAGCAGGCGTGACGTGTGACACATGTTGCCACCTGCTGGACACAGAAGTAAATAAAAACACAATGGTCAATGTGACAAAAAACTGTTCATGGTGATATATTGTGGCGATGTAGAAAACAAAACAAAAATACCACATTAAGGAGATTTTAGAAAACAAAACATTTAGAAAAAAAAAAAAACTCACTTCTCTTCAAAAACCTTGAAATCTGACACCAGGTCACAAACTCGCAGACCGTTTCGAGCAGCCTTGGAAGAATACGCAGGTCCGATACCCTTTTTAGTGGTTCCCAAACTGGAAAAATAAAATAATCAACGCCATAAATTAACATTCACTTCATATAATAACCTTCTTCAAAAGGTCCTGATGCTACTTCTACACATACTATTAGATCACAACGCAGTGTCTAAATAATGATTCATAAAGATAGATCTAATTAGGAGATTTGTTACTTTTTCCCTTCTTGTTGCTGCCGTTGCTGCTCCTGGATTCCATCAACAGCTTGATGGAAGTTGAACACTAGTTGTGTACAATAAATAAAGTACGTAAATAATGTGACATTTCTAATTGAAATAACTAGTAGGACCTGCTTACTTACCAATGTGGGCACGGTCAGAAATCTTTAATCTGTCTTCCCATCCTTGTAGTCCTGTATGAAATACATAAAGCCCCATCACCACTTACTTATGCCACAGTTAAATGTTCTTATTTATCAAATTAGCTGTTGGTTTACAGGCTTTTTGCACCACAAAGCTCAGAGGTTCCTGTTCAGATAATCCAACAATGACGGATTATCTCCTCTAGATAGAAAAACGTACCTTTGCCTTTTTGCAGGTTCTTCTCTGCCTCCTCAAACAGACCTGGTAGGTGTATCACCACGCCGTTACCTGTAATGTAAAATTAAATTTTCAAAACTGTCAACAGTCTTCATAAATCCATAAAGTAGCATGCATCTGTCAATCACAGCAAGCCTTACATTTTTCACAAGCTGAGCCCCATTCACTACCACAACGATAATCCAGTAGCATTTAATGCTGTGGCTGCAGGTGTTTAACAAGCACTTCATAACAGTCTCCTCTTTTCTCATTTCCTGTTTTTATGATACTGCAGCCAATAAAAGAGAGGCAATGCTTAATAAAGTAATTACCTGTGTGGTTTGTAATTTCCTGCAGAACATAACACTATTTATAAATGCAACCCTTAATCAATATGAAAATATAATCTGAACTATAAAATATGGTCTTGGGAACTTTATGGCCTGGGGCTCCTGTGCTGCCTCTTGATCTGAGAACTTGCCATTGTGAACAGCAAAATGAATTGATGATCAGTGATGCACCAGGACCATGACTTTCAGGAGTCAAGTAAAGCTACAATTAATCTGTCTTTTGGAGTTGCCCCATCAAAAAGTATAAAAAACACAACGCACAGTATGTGCTGTGCAGGTCAAGTGAAAGCAATTTGTAATATTTTCACATATCAGGGTGGGTCAAACTATCTGCAGCTAAACAATGTGAAGATGAATCAGCCCCTGTTTCAACAGCTACAGTACAAACTATGCATTCCAGGAAGGAGGGGGTGGATTTGCTGCAAGGGGGCTGGTTGAATTAGATTAGACTGGAGATGCTGGATGTTTACTTTAATCTGTAGGTTCACTTTCTTATCGTGAAAATCAGCAGTTAGGATGTCTGCCCTACCTTAACATTTTATTATTTTATGCGACCAGACACGAACAGCGAGCATCATACCGATGAAGGAGGTGGCCTTCTGGTTGAGGACTCCACTGGGCAGGAGGTGGAAGTCGTACTCCACCGAGTCCACGACCACTGTGTGACCTGCATTGTTCCCTCCCTGCAAAACATCAGACGTGTTCCCTAAAGAGATGAAGCACGTGGGCGGCAGAATAACCCGGGTCTCTGCTCTTATACGAGACACGTCAGACTCGGTGGGACGGGGTCAGACTTTTTCCATTTGGCTTCAAGATCAAATGTTTTGGCTAAACATCAGAGGGCTGGCTGCATGTAGGAAAAACAGCTGGATGTCAGCGGGTGCTTCGTGCTGCTGTTACGCTAACAGGAAGCGGTAATCAGCGTGTGGAGGTCACTTTGCGGGAATCAGCAAACAGTTTGCAGCAGATAAAACCCCGCCAGAAACAGATTAGCTCCCCCAGCTAGCATAAACTTAGCACTTCCACTTCCGGGAGGTCAGACAATGTTGATGACGTCATCGCCACTCATGAATAATTACGGTAGCTAATGACTTTAAACCAACTGCCGCTGTACAATAAGTGGACATTATAACAACAGCACTGTCGCCTGTTTTTTTTTTTTACGGTAACAACTGGTGAATCCATTCTCCGGCGCGGTTACGTACCTGACACCTGCACACAATGTCCGCGTCCATCGCGAGCAAGTCCACAACTTTCCCCTTGCCCTCGTCCCCCCACTGCGCTCCGAGCACCACGGTCACTTTGTTCTGCGGCTCCTTCGGGAGGCGCAGCGTCGCCTCCCGCGAGACGCTCTCCCGCGGCCGCTTCACGACCGGCTCCCCGTTCAGAGAGGCGCCCTCTCGGCCGTTAACGTTAGCCATGTTGTTGCTGTCGGATGCCATGCTGCTCCGCTGCCCCCACGAGCCGGAATACCGTTTTACCGCGTTCGCGTGCGTCACGGGAAGTGCTCGAGCGCCGCTGCGCCACCAGGCGGCGCTATTTGCACGGTCTGCGGGCTTCTGTGTCACGTTCAATGTCAAGCCACTTCACATGGAATAACTGTAAACCTCTATACATACTGTTAAGGGCTAATGCAATAATACACGTAACACATGGTAAAACGGAAGTTAAATACTGTATATTATAAAATATTATTTTAAAAATATTTTTATTGATTCTCTTGGGAACATTGTGTCATTAGATCACACTTTATTAATCCCACGATGATGTCATCTGCATTTGAATGTTGTTGCTTCTGAACTGTGGTACATAAAAATATACATAGGAATATTTCTGTAATGGACAAGATCACTCTATTTGCAGTTAAGTGTAGTACATGTACTACGTTAGTGACCGCCTCTGTGTGTAATGAAAATTGAAACATGGTAAATAGGTGTTGACCTCTACAGTCTGCAGGATGGAGTCAGGAGGGTTTTACCTACAAGACTGGGAACCAACTGGTTTATTCCACTACAAATATTTGATTGGGAAAGTGCATTACTTAAAACACACACAAGTTATTTGGGCTCAGCACAGAAAAAGCAGTATCTTCAGCTCATGCATAGGAAGCCTCCATTACAGTATTCCAGGGTATGTCGGTTCTTTCCTGATTCATATTTAAATTTCCTTAAAATATAGTAAATAAACTAACACACAGTATAAAAGCAAATCTCTCTTTATCTATATCAAATCTCTTCAACGCATTGGTTTGTGAGCCCTTCAGCAAAATATATGATTGTATGATTGTATTGCACGTTGCATCACATTTCTTTGGGCATTATATCAGGAAGTGCACAAATGACAGACTGATGCACGATCGAAATATTCAGACTTTATTCAGAAAGGTAAAAACATCACAGCTGCACTGAATCCACGGAACCAGCAGGTTCCTGCGCGTCCGTGTACGTGTGCAGAGGGACAAACGCAGCAGTGGCCTACAGAACTGACAGGCAGATGTTCCAGGTCACTGGCTGTCAATTCATAGGTCATCACCTTGTGCCCAGTCGCTCTCCAGCTTCTGCATAAAACACAACCTACACTCTGTGATTACTCAGCGAGTGAGTGAAAGCCGGCGCACAGTGCACGTCCTCCATGCGCTCGCGTGTGCGTGGTGGCTCCCTGCAGGTAACAGCACCTCCACTGGAACAAGCACCAATTCCACATGGAGTTGCTGTTACAACCAGCGAGCACCGGAAAACTCATCCCGACTCCAGAACCCGTATCTGTTCCTCGAATCCGATGAATGAAGTGGCGACGGGTTCCACTTAGAGCTATAAGACAAGAGAGAGAGGGGGAGAGAATGAGCAAAAGCAAAGCACGGGGGTGAAGTCAGGTAGGTGCTTTAGTGCACGAAGCCGCTTCATTTGCAAGTGACTTTGACCCGGCAAAATCCTCCTCCCAGTTTTTATTGCGAGACGAGACGGCATCATCGCTCACGCTCCTCCAGCAGCGCGGCCAAAGGGCCAAGGCCTGGGCAGATAACACCCATTTTATGGTGGCTGTCAACATGAGGGCGCCTTTCAATCTGTGGATATATGGGTGTGTCTGACCTGTGGACCTCAAGGCCCAGCATTTCCTGCTTACGCTGACATTTGTCCTCATAATTACTAAAAGATGGCCTCCACAGTCCCTCGACGCTCTATTGGTGAGAGCATAATCGCGTTTTTTGTAATTTACTACACTCTACTTTCTCTACTTTTCTGTCTCGATGCCCTCACACAGTAATGAGTAATAAATGATTAGCAGTTAGATTGTTTGCTTGTTCCTGGTTGGTTCCTACTGTTGAATACACCAATCAGACCGCATCCTTTATTTCCTGCCTCTCCTCAGACAGAAACAATAACACCATTATAAAATTACTACAATGTTTTTGTCCTATTCGATGGTTTGAAAACGAGATTAGAATTTCTTTTAATATTATTTCACAATTTGTAATAAACCCACCTATTACAACCTGTTTTTTAAACAATTGGTAGCAATGCAAACCATTTTAAGCCTGCAATCGTGGGTTTAGGGCCGGAGCTGTACTCACCTCCAGATGCGTGACCCAGTCTTTTATCCAGGACCAGGCCAAAGGTTTGAAACCCAGCAGGTTGTCATGACACGGGCGGAACAGGCCGGATCAGCAACGAAGCGTGACCGCGCAGGAAAAGCCCAGACCGCGCACCAAGTGAGACCCCGGCCCACGGCGACAAACGCGGCGACACCGACGGCGACCGGGAGGAGATGGGTTTCTGATGTAAATGTCAGCAATGACAGCGAGCCACTGGCAGCGGGGCTGGGGAGCCAGTTTAAGAGTTCAGGAGTTGGTGGAAGGTTAATTATTAGACACGCAGTCAATATTTAACAGGCCCGGCGCCCTGCCCCTCTGTCCAACATCCTGATTCCGCGCTGACTGACACAGAGGGTAGGGCCCTGCATAAAGTATGGATTATATATAACACACGGCATAATTCAGCATCATGAGGTTTGCTGCTTAACTTAATTAAAAGCTGAACCTCATCCAGATTTTCATAACTTGCTTATGATTTATTTTGAAATCTGAATGCGCTCAAGCACACTGTTCACGGCTTTCTCTCGTTTGCAGCTTCATGGCCTCATACTGTCCCCCCAACACGTGGAGAGATGCTTCATGACCAGGGCTCAGCCTACAAATGCCGACCAGACATTTTCATGTGCATTTGGAGCACTTGATGTCCGCACACATTTGTGTTTGATTCTCAAGCATTCTGCATGGCCGGAACAGTCTGACATTAAAATGAGAGAATATTAGAAAAGGGAGCAGGAACAAGAGCAGGGTGCAGAGTGCACATCGATGTGTAAGATTATTAATAACGTGACAAACAGCGATGGCACTGGGAACCCGGCGAGCAGTAAACCATCCCGACTCATAAACTCCACCAGACGTGTCATTCTTTAACTTAGAGTCAACAGTAAAACAATGGCACATGACACTAACTACTGGTAGTAAACCCTTGAGCAATAACATCTTAGCAAGTTGTGCACGGCTTTAACCCACCTCCCGTTTTCAGCCGTCACTCCTACACACCCTGCATCTCTGCTGCTCACGTGTCTCTACTGCAATAAATGATTATCTCCCCTCCTTGTGTTGATGACACCAAAATGCACATCACCAGGACTGCTTTATTATTATCGCGTCCCTTCAATCGCTGTGAAATTGCAGACTCTTTCACCACGGTTTGAAGCAGACTGTGTATAAGATCTTTAACCGTTAGATTAATAGCATTTCATGTGTTTTGCTGCCTCTTTTATTCATATACTATCTTATCTCAAGTTCAGGAGACTGATAGGCCCAAGTGCAGAGTCCAGTGTCTGTAGGAGAGACTGGGTATTAATCTGCCACACAGATAAAGTTGTTTCTCGTTCCTTTGAGCTGACAGTGCCTTAGGTCACCATCATTTCAGCTGCAATTTAGATCAGATA
This sequence comes from Betta splendens, assembly GCF_900634795.4. Lineage (NCBI taxonomy): Eukaryota > Metazoa > Chordata > Actinopteri > Anabantiformes > Osphronemidae > Betta > Betta splendens. The sequence continues at coordinate 11,541,280 of NC_040894.2, read as the reverse complement.
ACATCAATCTGCTGAGGATGAAATTATCGGAAGCGCAAGGTCCCATGCAGCCATTAAATCTTGGCTGAGGTCGATCGTGTCGCAGGAAGAGCTCATTCTGAAACTGACTCTCACACTATGTGCTTTTAACTGACTAGTTGTTGTGTTTTGTGATGCTAATTCAGATTACACACCACGTCTGAATCTAAAGTGTCCTTGTATTTTTAATTGCAGCCTTTGAAATCATCAGCTAGTTATATATTGTATACATTTATTCACTGAGTGAACTGTGGTTAAATGCCTGGAAATGACACATTCTCAACAACCCAGTAACAGGATAAACATACATTTAGACACTGTTTCAGCATAATTTTGACAATGTCTTGCAGGGATTTGTGTATTTCAGTTTGTTATTTACAGTGGGTGGGGCTCACCTGGAAACGCTGATGCCACACGCACCCACACACCAATCAGAAACCAGCGAGATGTGAATCAGACTCTAAAGACAAACTAACACCCACGTATTTCTGGTGAAGTAGTGTTAAACTCATCAATAATTAATGTGGAGATAGATAATAAAGTCTCTAGAGTCATTTGCTATGTAACTATGTATTACATATACAGTCTTGTATGTGATAAATTAAAAAAATATTGATCATTTATTCATAGATGGACTTTTTTGATAGTACAGGAACTGAGTTCCTATATGGACTGTTATATATAAAAGGATAATGCATTAACTAGATGTTTTATATAATTTTATAAATTACAATATGTAATTAAAAAAAATAATTGAAAAAAATATTTATTCTTGCTTCTGCTCTCCACTAACATTGTTCCATTCATTCACAACCAGAGCCTATAGTCACGACTATAGAATTAGCTGCACAATCTGCCTCTGCTTCTACATAAAACCATCAGAAAGTGTGTAAATATTTCAGCCTTATAAACAGATTGGTGCGAGTCGATGAACGAGGAGAGTGGCCTGCTGAGAGTTGGTTTTATAAAGTGTCAATGATGATCTGCAAACCTATACACACTTAGAAACCAGCACCACACCCACTAATAAACACAATGACGGATTCTGGCTTTTAGCGCCCCCCCTTGGTAACGACAGAGCATTGCAAGAACAACAGCAGCTCTGGGCCCCAGTGTAATGTCAAAAGCTGAAGCTTACTGTAACTGTTAAAAAAAAGACACAGGCATTAATAAAATAGTTCCAAAATATTTTTCTTTGTTTGTCGCTAATTCTGATTTCTGAAATAAGAAACGATGATGCTGTTATATTCATATTCATTTTCTAATCTTTTTTGTTCATCTTCCATCTTAAGCTAGTTGTTCCTGTTTTCATTACTGGTTTATTCCCAAGTATCTACATTCTAAGGTTTTTGTATGGTGTGAATCTAAAAAATCTACATACGATACTGGCTTGATTAATGTTTGGAGGCCACTGTTGGAACAGCTTTTGTTGCTGCTGAAGTGTAACTGAGAAAACCAGGTGGACGGGGTTTGTTCTCAAATCAGATACAGAAATGTGAAGCAGCTTGCGAGATGTCCCATTGCTGAATTATTGTAGTTATTATCAATCACTGTGTCAATCACTGTGCCCTTTCATTTTCTTATGATCTCCAAATATTGAGAGACAATTAAATATAAATATATATTTATATATTTATATTTATAAATATATATAAATATATATATATATATATATATATATATAGATATATATATAGATATATATAAATTATATATATATATATATATATATATATATATATATATATATATATATATATATATATATATATATATATATATATATATATATATATATATATATATATATAAAATCAGTTATTGGACAATTTACCAGAAAGTTGGAATTAGTTAATAACTAATAATATATATAATAATAATAATAATTAGTTAATAACTAGTCCAATAGTGGACTTGGTCGTAGTGGTGGTTCATTGCCTGACTCACAACTCTGTTATTGTCTCCAACTCATTTTTACACAAGCATGAGGAAAGCTTGAGGGTCATTGTCTTGCTGAAGTTGTCCCTAATCAGTCACTGTCCAGATGGCTCGTTATGGAGCGGATTTCATGCTTATTGAGAAAGCCTCACAAACCACGCACATCTCCCACAGCTCCACAATTCCCAGATTATCAAGCTTCCGCCACCAAGCTTCACTAATGGTGTTAGGTAGGCATCTGTCATGTTTTTATGAAGGCTGCAAAAATAAGCAGTTTGTGCTTATGCACAAGGTGCAGGGATTTGAGTCTGTGTGGTTTTGGTCCAGTAGATTAGAATCATGAGATGAATTTGCTTTTACATGGAGGACTAGTTGTGTGGAACCAGGATGCCAGGCTGGTGGAATATGTGGACCTCATGTCAGTCCATCTATGGAAACTTAGACATAGAAATCCTTTTAAATAACTATCCCACGGAACAACCTCTTCTGAAAAGAAATATAGATGATTTATTAGTTTATTGGAAATGGACTCATTTTAAGATATGTACATTCAGCACTTGATGCTTATGTAGGCTGCACTGTGTAGACAAATTAACATCAAAGACTTCCTAATCAAGATTTATCAGAACAGGAAAGTAAAATAAATTATTTTCAGCACAAAATAATGTTACGAGATTAAACACTGTTGCACGGTCAGACAGAAACAAACTGTTTTTAAAAAGCACTATTTGACTGCAAGTCTTTATTGAGCCAATATTAAAATCACGAAAAAAGTCTGAGTTGCTTTAAAGTTTATAATTATGTGCTGAAGAGAAGGTGAGTTAGCATTTAGGTTTTTGCTTGTTGGACCGTTCATTTTATATGACTTGCTCTCGAGAATAAAATGGAACATCTAAGTAAATTATGTACAGGCTTCCTCTGTCCTTGTTATTGTCTACAGAAATCAAAGTACTTCCTAATAAGCAGCTACTTTCAAGTTAGAGTACACAACAGTTTAGTCACATAAAGACATCAAAACAGACAAAGCACATGTTGACAGAACATTTACCTGACATACAACACAGTGTAAAAAGCCCCCCCACTGCTGCCCTGATTAGGGTTCCTCTCTGATTGGAGTGCATCCAGAGAAAAAACTGTTCTGAAAACTCGTTAGGATTCGCTTCTTCTTCTTGAGGAAGCTGACAGATGTTGTGTTCTCCTCTTCCTCATCCTTCTGCTCTTCCTCATCCTCCTCTGGCAAGGTGGGTTTCCTGACCAGCTTTAGGTCTGCAGAAACGTGTCCCCTGTCTCCAATTTCTTCTAACACCTGGAGTGGTACATAAACAGGTACATACTGTAGACTAAATGTTGCAATATTAAGAAAATAAACCCATGACAAATGGAAACAAAGGACACACAATAGATAGTATAGATGAGTATTCTTAGTACTTCTAAGTCCTCAGAGGTATCCAGCTTACCTTCTTAGTGGGAGTACAAGATGGAGGTTTGAAGAATGTGGTGTTGTCAGGACTGACGCATGTGGGATCCTGAAGGTGCACAGAGTCTCTGAAAGCGTTTTCTGTCTTACTAAGCTCCTGAAGTGAGTGAACATAGATTTGTATTGATAAGTAAAACAGATTCAAGCCATGGTTAAAAAAACAGCAGATTGTCACAGCATATTGTGTAGCACAGCTGTCAGATGTGAAAGATCCAAATATAATCAGACTGCAGCAGTTTAGTCCTTCAGGAACTTGATGCTTTAGGGGAGATGGTGCTAGAAGTTATCACATAAGCATCAAGTAGAAGGTTGTAAAAGCCATAAACATTTTCATACCAACAAGATCAGGTAACTGACCTCAGCAGGCACCTGGTTATCCAGATTTCGACACTTGTCATGATCACACTGGCAGTTCTCCCCGCATGTCATCTTTCCTTTGCGACATCGGCACTGCTTGTTGCTGCAGCGGCCTTTACACGCGCACTAACAAACAACCGTGACATGCACACATTAGCACCCTCACAGGTTTAATACATAAATAACCTTTCTAAAGAGATGGCCCCAGTCTTACCCCTGTTGCTTTGGTTTTCTTGGAGATTCTGCGTCCCTTCTCAGGATGCCACTCGTCCTCCTCATTCTCACTCTCACTGGAGGAAATTAGCTCCTCAACATTTATGGTCATGTTCTGTCGGGCTTTAGCTGTAGTGAAGCGTTTCCCTTTAGGCTGTCATACAATAACAACAAAGTCAACACAATGATTATGATTTTATTCATTCCAAAGTGTATTAATAAATGATAACATATATAACAATAAACCTTCGGAGGAATGTACTCAAACGAGTCATCTGGGCTGATTTCATTCTTGGTTGCAGGTAAGAGGACTTTCTTCCCACTTTCCAGCAGTGAGAGTTTCTGCACAGAAAAGAGCAGGATGTTTCTTGGTTGTAGACAACCACATAGCTGAAGGAAGCACGTTTTAATATTCATGCATTTGTGCCGTTTTACTGAAAACTGCTAATCTTAACAACAACAACAACAACAACAACAACAAATAAGAAGACAGATAAGGTAAGACTTATTTATGCAGTTACCTTTTTGTACTGTTCAACCTGCTCTGTGAGTTTTTGGTTCTGCTCACTTAATTCTGTCAGTTTTTCAAGCTCTTCCTCCTAAAATGATGTTGGAGAACATTGAAAAAACACTAACTCTGCCAATGCTGCAATACAAGGAGATTCCTGGAGTTGTGGAGACAAACCTGAATTTTGAGGCGCTGCAGAAGCTCCTTCTCTTTTAAACTCTCCTCATCCTTCTGCTTTGTTTGATAGGACTCTTCACATATAGGTTTGTTCTGTAGCTGGTTAAGGAAGTACAACACCTGTCCACAGAAGAACGTTAAATGAATATGCACGACCTTTAAAACATATTAAATGAGCACACAGAAGAGTTAGGCGCACCTTCTCCTGATGTCTTTGCTCTAGTTCTACCAGCTGCTGCTGATGCTCCATGTCCATGGTTGACATCACATTTCTCTCATCAGCCAGCAGCTTCCTTAACTCTTGTAAATTTCCCTTCTCCTGTTTGACTTCACTCTCCAGTTTGGCACCAGCTGTTTTAGCAGACACCAACTAAATAAAAAGAAAAAAATTTAAGGATCTCAGAAAAATGACAGAAGTTGGCATAACAACTTACTGATACTAAATGAAGACATTATGTCACCTCAGACATCAGGACTTTTATGGCACACTTGGCGTCCACTATGCTTGTAATGCCGTCTATTTTCTGTTTCAAACGACCTTCGCTGTCAGCAACAAGAAGTTTCTGCTGGAGGTCGGCGATCTGGGCATTCCTGTAAAAATACACAGAACGCTCTGTCTTGAAATGCTATTCACTGTCCTGATTTGACGGTGATACATCTGGCTAAGCAGGTTTTACTTTAATTGGCATGTTGTTATTACATTATAGCATTACAGATTATAGCATACATTATGTATACACATCCTGGGATTTATTGGAGTATAACCATTGTCTAAAATCCAGTTGCATGTAAAGATATTAAAAACAAAAAGAAAAGTAATTTCCTCTGACTCACCTGAGGCCAATTTCTGTCTCCAGGTTCTCAACCTGTTTGGCGAGAGGTGCTTCCAGCGCCCCATGGCTCTCCAGCTCAGAAATTATGAGCGTACGACGCTGCATGACAAGCAGAAAAATTAAAGACCTTTGCAATTTCTACTCTGCTAGTGAATTGGAAGACTAGCTTTTTTATAACTTTCTCAGCTCACCCTGATTTTGGCAGCAGGCCTCTCCCCGGCCTCTAGCTGCTGTTTCAGGTGGTTGACTTCCTGAGCCAAAACCTTTCTGTCCTCCAGCAGGTCATTGAGGTGCCGTCGAGCCTCTTCTGTACTCGCCATCACCTCTACTTCATTGAGCAGCCACGTCTGACCAAAGATATACAGACTAATGTACAGCAGCAGTATAATTTTTAACAAGACATCTACAAATACTCTTGTAAATGTAGAAACATATCAAATATTTGACAACTAGTCAACTTCAAAGAGCCTTTTTATGTCAAGTCTGACAGAAGCATGGTTTTAGTACCTTAACCCTAGCAGCAGCTCCCTCTAGTCCTCGGTTTTGAGAATCTTTACGTTTCTCTGCCACCTCACTTCTTTTCTGCAGGGCATCCTTCAACCGCTTGTTTGCAGCAGCAGCCTGTGTGTCAAGGGAAATAAATGACATACTGCATGTATTAGTTTATTTATTGTATTACATACACACGCACACTGATCTGAGGGTCTTCACTCACCTCTTCAGTTTTACGACGCAGGACATTGGCTTGTTTCTGGAAATCCCGTTCAAGTTTGAGCAATTCATACTGGCGCTTACGATCCTGTAAAACAGATTAGTGTTTTCTTAAATAGGATAAAAGTCAAACAATGTATCTCAGTGTGTATAAAGGACAAAAACATAATGTTCTGATTGGGTGAAATTATTAAATAGTGTTGGACAATCCCTATCTTTGACATACCTTCTCCTTGAGCTGCAGGACCTCCCTGTCCTTCTTGCTTTTCCAGTGTCGAAATTTCTCAGAGTCCTCCCTCATCTGCCTCATCAGCTGGGTACGCTGGGTCTTCATAGCCTGTGAGAACGCAGTGTTACTGGATTTAGCATCGGGTGTCTCCATGTGTTAAATGTAGCATCAAATATTATCACTTCTTGCTGCTTCAGCACATTTTAGAAAGCATTTACTTTAAATAATAAACTACAATAAATAAGCTTTTTTTGCTTTATTTCAGTCTGTGGCATAATACATTCTTTATGCCTTCATGTTTAGTGATATATCTGCATCAGAAGATTCCACAAAAGTAAAGAAAATCACCTGGATCTCCTGCATGAGCTTGCCAACTTTTTGAACAGACGACTCTTTAAGTTTCAGCAGTTTGGACTGTTCGAGCATCTTCTTCTTCATGTCCACAATCTGCCCCTCAAGCTCCTGCAGCCTCTTCCTGCGCTGCTCACTAAGCCTAAAACAAACAAATGAGGACTTTTTAAATTAGCTTTGAAAATTGTGTCCAAGCAGATTTACTTTTTAATTAGTAATACATACTACATCATACAGCCATACAGCCAATAAAGTCAAGGTTTTCATACTTAGCCTGGTTAGTGTCTTTCTTTGCAGACTGTAGAGCCAAAACAAGATCCTCTTTCTCCTTTTGCAGAGAATCCACTGCACCCTGCAGACTTTGTAAATTTTTCTGCAGGACAAAAGGCAAATAATCTTAATCCATGTCTTTTGCATCTACAACAATAAAAAAATGGACAAAAAGAACTATGCTTCACCTATTTTTAACTTATGGGAAACTAGTAACATATACAGGAGTAACAACACAAGTCTAAATAATCGTAGCGGTACAGTAAAAGGTTCAAATGAAAGAGACTCTGCTTAGCATTTGAATGATATATTCTTAAATAGGTAAGAGAAAGAAACAAAGCTGTCATTTCATTAAAACTTTATCTCCAATTAGTCACTTTGCACAACATCTGTGGTCAGAATTTGCAGCTGGTTGAGCATTAGTCAGCATAGCTTTGGGCAGGATGAGCTCGTGCAACACTTTTTAAAGATGGTGTTTTAAAATTGTAAAACTGAAAAAATGACCCCAGAGACAAACACTTGGCTAAAACAGTTGTAGTCAATAGACAATTCACTTGCCTGATGTTCAGATTGCATTGGTTCCAGGTGGCTGTCATTTTGGCACATTTTCTTCACATATGCCTCCTTTAAACTTAGCACTTTGTTTAGTTCAATCAGTTCCTTGGACAGCTGTGCCTGCCGCAATGCATGATGGGTTGTAAAGGCCTCTGGGGATTCCTTACCAAGAATGCCAGTGGTATCCTGTTCAACATGTTACAGATGGAGAAATATTTCATTTTTTTGCTCAATTAGCATGTGCAAAACAAATACAATACTACAGAGGCTGTGATATAAAAAATGTGAACACACCGAAGGAGACTCGCTTTCTGCACTTCTGTCATTTCCAGAAATATTATCTCCTGCTGTCATAGCTTCGATGGAGGCTGCAATGCCTGCACTTTCATTCTTAGAAAGACCAACAGTAAAAGAGACAGTAGTATAAACATTTTAATCAAGCAGGCATGTGACATGTCCAGCATTAAATGGTTATCTAGTTGTTACTATATCTAACCCTAACTATTTAATAGTTAGGGTTAGAAATTTAACCAAATTTAATCTCAAAGTAAATGTCTATTCAAAGCTGACTTTTGTTGCATTATTATGAGGAAATTTTGTACCTTGAGCTCTATGATGACATCTTGTAGGTTCTTCATCACCTCAATGTTTTCCTTCAGTTCCTGATCTTCCAGGGCTTCCAGCAATTTTTGAAGATCAACAGTGCACCTAAAGGATAATAAACAGCATGCTGCAATGTTTTCTTTTATTAAAACAGTCACTGCTGAAAAAGTACCCAAATGTGCTTAGATCCTGCCTGACTTTAAAAACTTACGCAGCATGGTGCTGCAGTTGTTCCAGTTTGCTCTGTAGTTTTTCATTTGCTTGTTCTGCCTATAATAAAGCACAATAGTAAAATGCAATGTGATAAACATACTGGTTTCAAATATCTTGTTCCCCGCCCCTTTTCTTTGATTTCCAATAAAGAGTAACACATTTGCTCCAGCAGCATTTGTCCCGTCAGATCTAAAACGTAATGTGAGAAGGAGAACTGGAAAATGTTAAAATCTGATTCACCATAATAATCTTTTCAAACATGAGGGCAGTCTGTCCAGCAGCCTCACCGAGCTCCCTGCTTAGCTTATTGTTCTCAGCTTGCAGCACACGGTTCTTTTCCAACAGCTTAGTGACATCCTCTGCCGACTGTGACCTGTAACAAAGGGAATTACATAACTGCCATGTCTTTATTTACTGATATTATGTTCCCCAATATGTTGGAATTTTACAAATGGTCAGACACTTAGTAACTAAGAAAATGTATGTTTTACCCTGTGAGCACTGGAGCTACTCCTCCACGGGCATGAAGTAGCATGACCTGCAGTTCCTGAACCTAAGCGCAAACAAATTAATACATTTAAAAAAACTATTTTGACTAAGAAAGGAGGTTGTGCATTATACACCTCGTGGATATAAACAATAGTTTCCACGTTTAAAAAAATATAAACTGCTTTTAACTTCCAAAATTGTTACTTTAACCAAAGGTAGTGAGACATACAGTATCTGTAAAGTTAACTCTTTCTGTACCTGTTGCTTCAAACGACTCATCTCTGCAGCTCTGGGATCAACATTAACTATAGGCTTGTTTTTAATTTTGCGTGCTCTGTCAGCATATCGCAAGGTATTGATGGTCTCTTCCATGTTTGAGTCTGCAGGACTGATGCATGCAATCATCAAAGTGTGACTGTTTCCTCCCAAAGAATCTGATAACAACACAAAAAAGCAAAAAAACATTACATGAAAGCTCTGAGAAACAAAGCAGACTTCTTTCAGATCGCTGACCTACTCAAGGTTGTGAAAGTGAGCACTGTATTTTTAAAATTATTTACTGTGAGACCAATAAGTAACTGTTAAATTAGCTTAAGGCCAACCTTGCAGCAGGCGAGTGAGTTTGGAGTCTCTGTAAGGAACAAAGGTGTTTTTCTTGCTTTCATCCCCTAAGGCACTGATCACATTACCCAGAGACAAAAGGCCACGGTTGATGCTGATTCCTAAAGATGGAGATGAAAAGCAGCAAAACAAGGGTACTATTATATAGGGACACAACAAGAAAACAAGGACACTACACACAGTATGAAAATTATACTGTACAGGCGTCACATGGAAAACATAACAGTCAAATAATAATAAAAAAGTGTTTACCTTCCTTTAAACGATCTCCCTCTGCTTTGGTTTTCTTTTGTCTCTCTGAACCTGCTAGATCCACTAGGTGCAACTTTGAAACAACAGAGTCAGCTCTGCAACAAATAGATGCATAGATATTTCTCAAAATGTGAAATATAGACATAATACATGAACAAAAGCAAGGACCCACAAGCAATACAATACATTTATAACACCAGCAGCATACAATGATAATAAAATCTGTATTTATATGGTAGAAAATAACCCCCCAAAACTGACTTGTCTGTGCCTCTGCGCTGCTCCAGCGTGATAGTAAAGATTGCATGTGAGCGTGAGGAGGCTGCATTCATCGCTGTCGAGCCCACAGTCCGAGCAGAGTTTCCAAGTTCTAGACAGCCCACCATCTCATGAGCAGAGAACACCTGCTTCTCAGTTAATCCCACGATCTGGAAAATAGAACATTTCCTACTAAAAACTTCAGATTAAATTGGAGACTGGATACAGTTTTGTTTGTACATCAGATTACTTACCTTAATACCCTCTTTAGGGTCTTCACGAATGCTGATGGCAGGTTTATCTTTAGAAGTACATAGCAAGTCCAGTATATCTTCATTGTAAATCTGTAATCCAAAAGACAGATCTTAACTAAACAACTTAAAAGTGTGCAATGAATTGTCATTTGCCATGAACCACGTATTCCCACCAACCTCCAGGTAAGATATTGCTAGAACAAATTCACAGTCTGTCCTCTTCTCCCTTTCCTCAAAGATCCGTCTGATAACCCGTGGAATAACTCCAACCGAAGGGTCACTCTCCTGCGCCGATGTATATGTTCCTCCCATAGAAAAGGTCTTCCCTGATCCAGTCTGTCCATATGCAAGAACGGTGGCATGGTAGCCTATAAAAATACACAAGTTAGTGCAGCTCTATACTACTTAAACTATTTCAAACAGAGTTTGAAATAAAGTTTAACGTCACCTTTGAAAAGCCCGCACAATAAAGGGGACACTGCAGTATTGAAAACTTCTTCTTGTTCAGCAGTAGGATCAAAAACATAGTCATAGGTGAAGGCCTTCTCTGTACCAACAATCACCTGAACAACAAACATTTGAGCCAGTTTTACACATACCATACAGTGCAATATAACATTAGACACAATAAATTCACATTTATATAATGAACTGTCAACAAATAAACAGTTTGTGTTAACCACTGCCAAAAACAGACCTGTGGCTCCCCCGGGACAAAGGTCAGACAGCACTGGCATCCTTCATTAATTTCTTTAGGGACCAGTGGACGACATCGCAGTGCAACCCGCACAGGGATCACCTTAGCATCGTCATTGGTCATGATGCTGAATAAGACTGTGGGGAAACAGGAATAAGAGCAGCTCAGATGTTGAAGTCTTGGAATATCATGGAAGTTAAGATATCACGGAAACTGTGTAATCAGTGATTACAACAGTGGATAGAAAGATACAGGAAATTATCAACATTTTTCTTTATTGTTAACAGGAATAATAAAGCATCATATGAACAGCGACTACATGAATGCTGCAGGAAGATTTAACGATGAGCTGCAAAAAAATGGTTAGTAGTTTAGATTAACTATAAACTATAATTAACTATAATCATTATAAATGAATCAGGAAACTTCAGAAAGACTATTACTGTCGTCGTTTCCGTAATATTTTCTTTGCAACAACGTTCAAGTCTTAGACAGAGTTGCAGGAATATATGTGCAAATGTAATTTTGAGCATTTAGCATTACTCACTTCATCTGGCCTGTTAAATTATTGTATTGAAGTGTCTCCAGTAAACAAAAGCCAGCTATTATAGCTAGCTTTGCTAACTTCATCTAATATTACAATGACGGCTCTAAGCAAAACAGCATGCCAATATTATTATTACCGAACATATTTAAGAAAGAAGGACACGTATGAATGGATATAGCACCTCATACCAGTTGACAGTGAAGTTCAAGCTGGTGTCATTTTAATTTTAACAATTTGGAAGTTAGCTAACTAGCTGCCGTTAAAAGTCAGACGCTCACATTAGCGTTAACGGTACCTTTTCACGTTTCCTCCAGTGCCAGCTTTAAATATCAAAACTGAACTCAGTGGCTGTGTGGCTAATGAAAGACAGGGTTAATCTGACTAACCTAATAAAACATCGAGAATAGATAGATACTCTTGAGGCTAAAATAATATACGTTTGTCCTCGGATGGCCGCGGACACCGATACGCGTGAGATGAATATTACCGCTGCCCGCCACTTTCAAACTTCCAGCTCCGCCTCCTACTTCTTCTTCTTCTACACAATATGTTTTTGGCACTGTTGCGTTAGTGACCTCTACAGGAATAAAAAAGAGATGCAGCGTCCAAATAGTCCAACATAAATCATTATTTAGCATCAACTGATTCATTATGTCTTGGGCTGTTATTTAAGATCAGTACGTAAGATATATCCATACAAAAGAATGTCTCTTTCTCCTACTCAGAGTGGATTATTTATGTGTATTATTCATTCTTGCCAATATTCAGACTAACGTCTGGTTAAGGTTTTGAGGGAGTGAGCAGTAAAGATAAGAGTGATAATAGTAATACATAAAATATCTTTCTCCACCCAGGCGCATCACTTACGTAAGTACTGTATAACTTAAAGGTGAATCACTGTTATTACTCCCCCTTGTACCCCCTTGTATGCTGATGATGCGGACACCACTGCATGTTTCAACTCCTAGTGAGTCTGACTCGCAAACAATGTTGTTGAGCAGAGCCTGCATAGAAGTCCTGGTTCCCAGACAGCAGCAGGAAAGATGTTATGAAAATAACATTTGTTTGCACTTTTTTTTACTAAAGGAAGGAGGATATCACAGTGGGGAGTGACTTGATGAGATAGTTTTCAGCCTACAATGGAAAAACAGGGAGTGGCTATACTCTGGCTGGAAGAAGAAGGTCACTACACTGGGAGTAAAGCAGTCCAGATAAAGTGCTGACAGTGTTTCAGTAGGGGGCTAAACAATCAAGTGGTTAAAGTCAACGAATTAACCCACGTTGCATTTGTCTCCTTCTGATGATAAAAACACATTTATGAATTTTCATGCACTCCCTTGCGCCTCTTGTCTGAGCTAGAGCATTTAGGGATCACCTGTTGTTATGGTCCTATGTAAGCCTTGACCTTTACTACCTTGTGACCAAAGGGAGCTGCTACAGCACTGATAGAGCTCTACAGTACGTCTGATTCAGCCCACCTCCCTGTGACAGATGGTGTTGGCCTCAAACAATGAAGCCGCAGTCTCACTACACTGTACAAATCAGTAGGTTAGTAGGTGTGTCATACTGTATATATACAGACTTTACCAATTCAGTGGATGTATTACATTATCCATCACTGAACAGTTTATATATGTATACAGTATATTTACAGTATATATGTGTGTGTGTGTGTGTGTGTGTGTGTGTGTGTGTGTGTGTGTGTGTGTGTGTGTGTGTGTGTGTGTGTGTGTGTATGAGAAAGTGTTAACTGAGGTTGGACATTAAATTATCATATTATATAGAGAATGACCAGGCCCAGCTGATTTGTGGCAACACAGGCTGGTGATTGTGCTGAGGGGGCGGTGAAAATATAATTAAACATGAATACCCATCTTTTAATAAATCCCTTACCAAGCTGTGCATGAACAACAGTATGTAGTTAAGCCCTGCAATCAAAACTAAGCTCTGTCAGTTTACTGAAGCTCCCATTTATTTGGATTATCACCACTACAGCTAACTCCATGTCTTCACTTGGCCACTGCACAAGTTAACTCAGAGGTGAGTAAGTCCTGCTGCTGTGGGAAATTCCAACACAAGGCCTAATAACAAGTCACCAGATTGTCCCTGCACCCAAGAATAGAACAGACAGAATGAATGGAACAAACTAGACTATTCTCTACATGCATATCCACTGAACAACAATTGTACTGCTCTCTGCTGTGGCCTAAATAACAATCTCAAATGTCTGAATGTGACAGCAAATGAACACTGAATACACATTAAGATAAGTTAAATGCAGTCATAAATAAGAAGCTCACAGACAACAAAACCAGCCTGTTTACCCAGCTTCATTATAGACACAGTGTCCTCCTTCATATTTCAGTTGAACTAGGTCGACATTCAAACTGTTATTCCTTTCCTGTGGTTATTTTAAAAAGATAATCACCCGTTCTTAGGAATCAAATGACACATGAATGGTGTTTTGAAGTGAACACACTGTGCGCAGCTGCACTGAACAATTTGTACACACCAGCTTCTTGCTTTAAAATGTCACATTCAAGACAATGAAGTGTAAAGTAAATATACAGCAGTTAAGGCAAGGTAGCATAACATAATAAGAATGTTATGTACATTAGTAGTTACATCTTATGGACAACAAGCAAAAGAAAACTTGTGAATGAGTCTAAGACTACAACTAAATCCCTACCTAAACTCAAACTCAGTGCTTAAGACTGGAGAAGGTCTTGTATCAGGTAAATGCTCAGTCACAGGCTTACAGCTTTATGCTGAGTTTTTTTTTTTTTAATTTATATGAGGAATATCACTGATCATGTTTTACACAAATCTTTACAAAAATAAATGAGTCCAAAACAAATTTAAACAAAATAAACAAATTAAGAACATAAAATTGTACATTCTTACAGTAGAGAATATGCAGATACGTAATACATACATACATACATACATATATATTGCATTGTATTATATATTATCATCATTGTATATCATATTTCTATCTACAGGAACTAGTACTTAGTAACTAAGGAATAATATTAATTATTTTACGAAAATAGTTATTGCACAGTTTCTTTGTTTTGTAGCCACTCTTCATTTTTAGCACTTTTTTAAAAATGCCTTGGTTCCAGCATATATTTTTTCTGCATTGGTTTTCCTGTAAATAATAACAGTCCAGTTGTCCATATTGATTTTCTTTTACTTTCCAGTTTATCCAATTAGAATTTGTTTACCATTACATCCACCTTATCACCGTGAAGATTTGTGTTGCAATTCTTATCCATTGTTAATATATTATTCCAAAATGATTATTTTTGTAGGAACATCTTTGAGCTAAAATGCAGCACTGATTGTTCTGAATGTTAATGTCAAACAGTAAAATATGATGTGTGTTTTAATGCTTTTGTGACCTTTTAAATATAATTAGTAAGTGTATATGTTATACAGTAATACATGGTGATATTTTTTACTCATTGACAAACTTGAGCTTCAGACAAGTACTTGTATCATTCCTATTATCTGTTTACAGACTGACTTTAGTTGTCTGCCGTACATACACACACAAGTATATGCTCAATTCACATACAGTATATTGAACAGGGAGGAAATGAAAACGCACTTTTAGAAATGTATTTCTAGTTGTCTAGATAAGAGTTTCTGTTTGCCCTTGTCATGTTTCTCCTCTCCATCACACTCAGTAGAGCACCTTGAGCCAGGGATATTTTATTATCAGATAATTATAACATTTGTTTTAATCACAGTCATTTGGACAATGCTCATCTGCTTCACTAATATTTTCTGGACAAATGTGTGAGAGGAGGCAGTGACGCTGGCGGATAGTGTAACAGAATGATTCAAGGAACCAGCTGTCTCAATATTTAAAGTATTGACCTTCATGCTACGCTGCTGTGATGCTTGAGTCACGGCCTACATGACGCTTACCTCATTTTCAAACAAAGTTACTGGCAAACAACATTTATTTAGACTCAGGCTCCGAGAAACACCACGCAGGTCCTTTTATAACTTTAGGATACTGATACTCGCTCGCGTACGAGCGCACGCATGCGCACGAACGCGCGCACGCTTCCACCAGACCGTCCATTTCTTCCGAATCGCAACTTTGATACCCCCAGAAGCTACGCATAACGTGCAGCGGGCGAGCGCAGCAGATATCGTGAATCCGGTTCCGGCGTACCGACGACAGCGATGCCTGTGCCCACAGACTGATCACAGGGCTTTTACCCGAACAGCACTGAATGGTCGTAGCTGAGAGACGGGTGCGGAGCGAGGATACCCTAACCCCGAGGATTTCTCACGGCTCGCGGACTCGAACGCGCGTCTGTATGTATCCTCATAAACGGATGACAACCTCCAAACAAACCTCTACTGAAAACTTTCAGCTGTGCGTTTGACGCGGGGGGATATTGAGATTTTTTTTTCCCAACCAGGTCCAAGAACAGACATCATGCAGGTGCAAACTGTGCGCTAACGCTTCTGACATGACTCGCTCGGCGCTGACGCGTCGCATTGTGCCATGCCAACCCCGCATTGTCAGATGCCATTTTACCCTGCGCTACCCCGGTGTCTGGAATTCCAACATAGCGGGCCTGTTGTGTAATTAGAAGTTCGCGAGGCTGTGGCAAACACGCTGGTGCAATGAGAAGCGACGCCGTCCAGGGCATTGTGCGCAATTTGCGCTGAAGCCTATGGGTCCTGCGTACTCAAGCTCCCGGCTTCCACTTGGAGAGGTGCGCTGCGGGGCTACGGCGCACTGGCTGTCGGCTTCACATCTGGACCGCCTGGCGACTGAAAAAAATCATCCGCGGCCTTTTCGGACTGTGTAAACCCCGAACTTCCCTTCGAATGGTGTCGTGTTAGGAAGAAGGGGGGAATATTTGGCCTGCACTTGACGTTATCGGTGATCCACTGGAACACCGTAGACCAAAGCTGGACTGGCTGACTACTCAAGGAAAAAATGCTCATCCAGCTATGGATTTTGCGTAGTGAAGTCACGCATTTTTAAAGGCATCGCTAGGGTGACATTGCAGTCTTCTCACCACATCGGTTATTTCGTCGTCCGACAAAAAAAGAAAACAGTGAAAGTGGAGTATTGCCCGTCGTACGTATCAACGCAGTGGGATTTCTACGTCTGGTCGGCGTCCCCCCCACCCTTCCCGCGGTGACGGTTATGGGTCGGAAGCGGTGTGTCGGTGCAGATTGTTCCAAGATGGCGGCCGGGTGCTGCGGGGTGAAGAAGCAGAAACTGTCGGGATCGCCCGGGTCGGGTGGTCCCTGCGGGGTGGGGGCGGGAAGCGGGGTGGCAGGAACCGGACATTGTGGCTCGGAGTTGGGGATTGGCTCCTCCGCGACCGTTGCAGCCGCAGCGAACGTGAGCAGAGCCAACGGCCTGGGGGGACCCGGGGGTAACGTTAGCGGCAGCAGTAGTAGTAGTGGTAGCAGCGGCACAAACGCTCTGTCCCCAGCCTCGGCCGGTTACACTTCATCCGGCCTTTCCCCGAATCTCAGTCCGGGACCCGGTTCGGGAAGTGGAGGCAGAAAAATGGTCGTGTCAGCGGAGATGTGCTGCTTCTGCTTTGACGTGCTTTATTGCCATCTGTACGGATACCAACCTCCGAGAACACCCAGGTTTACAAATGATCCCTAGTGAGTATTTAGTCCTTTGTTGTTTTGCAGCATGTCAAAGCTCACCGGGGTCTTGTCTGTTGAGGTGTCCCTCACTGATTTATGTGTGGATCCTTCTTAAGTTTAAAGGGCACAGACTGTCACTTCGATACAGCTTGTTGCTTAGAATGAATTTAAAGCGAAAAGCTGACGTTCACAGGTTAATTTGGCCAAGTTGGAATTCGGGCCTTGTCTACACTGGCCCGCAGCTACATAAGCCAACAATTAGCACTAGACTGAATGAGTCAGTATTATGTTAATAGTCTGTTGATCATTCTACGTCGGGCTGTGCCACTTTTCGAATTCTTTTTGGTACTTGAAGACAATGAAAACGTGAAAATACTGTTCGTCTAACTCGAATAAACAGAGGCTAACGTTAGCTAAGCCCGTTAGCGTGCGGCTAAAGCCAGCTAACCACTAGCTAGCACTTAAATGAAAGGGTGGAACGAGCGAGATAACATCTTTTCTTTTGTCAATTTCATAGTGTCAGTTTTGTGGTAAAGGATTGAAAATCCAAAGTCCCAAATACGTAAAAGTTATTTAACGGTAGTGTTGGTCTTAATCATTTACCCTACCCTTAATGAACTCTGGGTTGTTTCATACTGGGCTTAGTTTAGCGTTAGTTAGCTGTGAGCTATGTTAGCTTGGGAATAGCTCTAATGAGCTTGTAGTAATTAATTTAATGGGCGATGTATTGAAGTCTCTGGTATCGGAACCAGATTAATGTCAACATTACTGTCACTTGCTTTCTTTACAGCACATTTTATGTGGTCAGAGTGAATATACAGTCGATTTGAGGAAACTTAACGACAGTTAAGCTCATGCCAACAAAGAAAATGTGGTTTTGGCTAAGTACTTAGCAGCCCTTAAGCTTTATGGCTAAACATTAACAGCAACAATGCTAAACTAGCATCTAAAGCGTTTCTATAATATGCAAAGCATTTATTGAATTGCTTTAACAGCAAAATATTCGGAAGTTCTCATGTATAACCATATTTTTTCAGTGTTTGTGAATGCTGTACTAAAACAACTGAATCACAGTTTTTTAAGAAAGTTGAAAATTTTTTATATTCACGTTTTAAACATAAAATGTAAAAAATAATTAAAAAAAATCCACTAATATCTCGCTGTTTACCACAATGGCAATAAAGTACTGCAAATATAAATGAATTTTCCAGTTCCTCACAATATAGATTTAATTAAGTATTTTCTACCAATCTGATATCCTCAACTGTGATGTAGAAACATTTGTGACAAACAGTACAACTTTAATTCAAAGTTGTTTGATTTAGTCTACATTAAATTAATGTCTTATACGCTGCATTTGGCATGTAATCATTCGAATAACTGTTAAGAAAACAAGCTGATGAGTAAAGATCTCTCTGAGACCTTAACCACAGAGCCCTGTCTGTGTCTACACAAAGCATTAGGACTTCATAAACATCAACTGACGTCACCATTGTAATCAGGATGAGTGTCTTCCAAAAGTGTGTAAGGACTTTAAATGCCTATTGAAAAATTGCACAGCTTTTTTCTGTTAAGTCCCATGTTCTGTGCAGGTATGAAGTATTATTCTCGTACTTAATCTGTAATAAGTATTTTCTGTTTGCGGCCTTCAACAAACACTGCATATCAGCATTTCAGACGACTGAACCCTGGTATTTCCTAACTATAAACACGAGATGAGGGTTTAAACCCAATTGACCTGTAGTGACTAGGAATGTAGCAGGCCAATGGCCAACAGTGTGAAAATGAGCACATGTCTGTAAAAGGTCATACTTTTGGCTTGTGTTGTCTAGACGTGTCCTTTACATGGAGATTTTGTCAGGTTACACGTCCTTTACTCGGGGGGCTTGTCAGATTGAATTAGTACACCACTTTAAATAACTACATCTGACACAAACGGTGTCAGATGAACAAACTCTTCTTTTCAAATTGTCACAGAATGGTTATTGGTGTTTCACTGTTTAAAGTTTAAGTCAGTGAAACTGTGAATTTTGCTGTTTGGAATGGTGACAGGCTCGCATTTTGTGGATAATAAACACAAAGGTTTGTTACCTCCATATAAAGGGTCCCCTGCTGAGAGCTGCATCCCAGATACCCTTGGCTCAAAGAATACCATCATATCAAAGTAAAATGTAATATTGTTTTAGTATAGCATGTGCTTTTGCTTCATTCTGACTGCATAATTGCTTGGCTAAATTAGTACACCTTTTTTGCCTTCAGTGCTTGTATAACTTGATAAGATGTGGTGGAACATTACTTGCTAAATTTATTTGGTTTTAGATAAAGATTTTACAGTTAGGGTCATAAATAATAGAAGGTAGAAAGCTTTTGTATTTACTTTGGCAGGGAGGTGTCTTCTGTACCTCTCCGCATTATATTAGAAATGAAACAGGCAGCAAAGTCAAAATTTTCATCTTCCATCATTTTAAGGGATTTGACAAAGGATTAAATCAGCCATTTAGTAGTTAGTCATGCATGCATACACACACCCCTAGTTTTTTGGGGCTCATATAACAAGCACTTGCAATGCCAGGTGTGGCCTGTTTTGTCATGACTAATTGAGCAGATTAAAAGCCTGGAGGCGGAGTTTTACATTTGTATTGGTTTGGTGTTTACTGCGACTTGCAATATATGCAGCAAAGAGTTGTCTATGCAAGTGAAGGAGTCAAAGCTATAAATCTTAAAACAGGAAAGAGAGGCTGGACAATAAGAGGAGAAAGGCTAGATTAGATTTTGCCAGAAAACACTCAAATAAAGCCTAATTAGATCTATAAGAATAATTCTTAGTTAATTAAAGCGATACCTAACGATATGCTGTTGCAGAATGACAGCTCACGAGGCAAAGCATTTAGTGTCAAACGTGTTGAACTGTGTTATGCCATGGGTATGTATGGGCAGCACTGGTATCCAGTAGTGGTGAACGTGACCTGACTGCTGACGAAGCACATGAGCTATACTGTCCACTGAGATTCATCCCAACGCTACGAAATGGATAGGATGCTTCTACATACTGCTGAGGGATCAATATCCGAATTGTGCAGCAAAAGCTTAAAGTGTCAAGAGGAAATGTGATATTCATATTTAACCCAGTAGAGCAGAATTTTACTTACTGAAGGCAGATAGAACCCACAAACCTAGGGCATCTGTACTAAGTGACTGGCATGGTCTCTCAGAGAGAACTCTGAACGCTCAGGGCAGAGTCAGGCCTGTCAATGTCATCATATCTGTCTGGCCACAGTAGTACTTTGCATCCTTAGGTGTGTTTATGCTGCTTAATACCCAATACGTGAACAGTGTAGTTTTTAAGCACTGAAGCATAAGCCAAGGTTATTGATTCCTATTAATTTGATGCAACATAGCAGTAGTGTCATTTTTTGTGCATCTGGTTTTGATTCCCCCTGATGCTGAAAAGCAAGTGTTTTTCTGCAACATCCTTAAATATTGACTAAAATCTGAACAAAATACTGTTTAACTGTGACAGTAAAATCTGTTCTTCAGTGACATCCACATATTTTTACTGAATCTAAAAAGCAGAGGCTTCAATTCAAGTGGGAAATTCTGTGATTTGTTGGATTCTTGTCTCATTTTATTCTAACAGACATGCCATAAAAATGTAGAAGCTCCCTGAGCGGTGGAGAAAAAAGATTGTGAATATTGCAGTTAAAATGTTTATACTTGCAATGTGTGTCTATTGTGTAAATACCTGTATGTTAATGCTAAATTAAATTTCAGGTGTATTCATGTGGTCTCTTCCTTCTTTTCAGTCCACTGTTTGTCACATGGAAAATAGGCAGAGACAAGCGGTTGAGGGGTTGTATAGGTACATTTTCTGCCATGAATCTGCACTCAGGACTCAGGGAGTACACCCTTACCAGGTAAGCAAGAACATTCGGTTTACTATCTATCCATTTATTGGCAAACTGACATTAGAAATGAAAACCTTCAAGCAAATTAAAATGCAGAAAACTAACGTGGGTGTCACTGTGCGAACATTAACTTAACGATAAACTGCCCTCGCAGCAGTTTGTATGTTCTCCCCTCTGCTTGGGTCTGATTTCCTCCCACAGTCCAAAGGCATGCAGTCAGAATGTACGCGAGACTGAATGTTTGTCTGTGTCTATATGTGGACGTGTAATGGCCTGGCGACCTGTCCAGAGAGTACCCTGCCTCTCTCCTGCTGGGATAAGCTCCAACAAACCCTTACGTAAAATGGGTTTGATCACAGGTCACAAAAATATTGCAGACATGGTCCTAGAGCTCTTTTTTTTTATTTAATAAATGAAGGCATTACTTTGATGTCTGTCACAAAACGGTAGATGAGATGAGATGCTCTAAGATTTAAGCATGTGGTAATGTGTTCACACAGCTGGATAATCTAAAATAATAATCCCTTTTTACCAAGGAAAGAGCATGAGTGGTCAGACAAGGGGCACGACTAAAATTAAATTTAAGTGTTTCTTTGTTCTAGTGCTACTGTTGAAATACACAGTCTCTGACAGGGCCCTGTGCACCGGGTATAGTGTGTCTTCACCAAGGTTTTAACCTGAGGGCAGACATGCTTGATGTGTAACACATGTAAACACACAAAGCCCTTTGCTGGTAATATGTACACACGCACACATTCCAGACTGTACTTTGAGCTCACATTATTAGAGATTGTGAAAAATGCTACTGCTCTTTTAATGTCTGTGCAGCTGCAGCATTTGAATAAAGGTGTTGAAAATGGGATTTAAATCTGCCCTTGATTTGAAAGGTTGTCAGTGTATCGCATTTTAAAATCCTACACAGTAATTAAAGTGTTTTAATAGTCCTTTGTGATAAGAAATTGCTTCTGTTCTTCTCTGTGCTGCAGTGCCCTTAAAGACAGCCGCTTCCCCCCTATGACAAGGGATGAGCTGCCTCGCCTCTTCTGCTCAGTGTCTCTTCTCACCAACTTTGAAGATGTCGGTGATTACCTTGACTGGGAGGTAAGGGACACGCTTTACATAAAACATGAGTCCCAGAGTTTCCCCTAGCACATATTTGCACTGAGAAGTGTGAGCTTTTCTTGCTTAAATCATTATTCAGAGCACGCTTGGTTTTCTGTTACAGGCAGCTTTTCCACATGTTTTTGAGCACAATTGTTTTGTTCATGCGTAAGTAAGACCATTACAAGTAAATGAGCATTTAAGTTAATGGACATTTCAGCTAGGATCGTAGATTAATGGTACTAACATGGCTTTTGGATGTAGAATGATCTGTTTCCCATACTGCCTTAAAGAACAGCCACAAGCCAATGGATGTACTTTTTCCCACAGCTTTTATATTGTTGGATTATGGATTTCTGAGGTTAAAGATATCCTTTGTCTGCGACGTCTGTCTTAAATTTCAGGTGGGTGTTCATGGTATTAGGATAGAGTTTTTCAATGAAAAAGGATCAAAGCGCACAGCCACCTACCTACCGGAGGTTGCAAAGGAGCAAGGTGAGTTCTTTTCTTTTTGCCCTTCACTATCCATCCTCATCAGCTTTTAGGCTAAATATTATAATACATGAAGTTATATAAAGAGATTTAACTGCTTTTTTTAGGTTGGGACCACATTCAAACCATAGATTCCTTACTACGAAAGGGAGGCTACAAAGCTCCCATCACAAATGACTTCAGGAAGACCATTAAGTTAACCAGGTGAGATAACACTTGTTCAGTTACGCATAGAAAAGCTGGTACATGAACTGTGAAATTTTACTAGTATAAGAGTGTGGTCAAATATGTCAGTGTTTGAGGTACAGTATATCCTGTACCAGCTGAAGAGGCAGAGTTCCAGTTCTTGGGGAGTTCCTGCATATATGAAAAGACATTTTATGTAAAACCTCTGCGACTCAGAGAGGAAAAATGAAAACCAGTTTCATGTTAGTTTACCAGATGTCTGTGGCACACACTCATCCTATTTAAAGCTTCCGATGGCAACAATGTGCAGTAATGGGTGCAGGGTTAAAGTGTTCTGACAGACATTTGTGGCCTGTGTCACTGGTTGATTTTTAGCTTCTCTAACATAACATGGTACTCTGCTCGCCCATACCAACCCAATCTTTCTGATTCATAGGTACCGTAGCGAGAAGATGACCATGGGTTATGCAGAGTACATCGCTCACCGCCAGCACCATCACTACCAGAATGGCATTGGGCACCCTCTACCACCCTACAACCATTATTCCTGACAGCGAGCCGCATGACCAATCATTGGACCTCTCGGCGGACCTTTTCCCAGGAGAGCCCGCTCCCTCCTGGTCTAGCTATTTCTACTACTGTACAATTTTATGATGATAGTTTCCGTTGCCATGCTGGCCGTCTCCCAGACGTTGACATGGCAACGGGTGGCAACGAAGCATCATTCGATTATGGCAAGAAATCCACGTTTCCTTTTCTTTGCCTGTGGTTAAGTTTTTGCAGCATATGTATACCTATATCTATAACCCCCTTCAATTATATTTTTGAAAATTAACAAATATAGATTTTATTAATCACAATATCTTTTCAGCGAACCTAATCAGGTGTGATTCTGTGGATGGAAGGAAGTCTCTTACAGTGGATTAGTCTTGCGCTTCTATTGTTTAGGCTTTGCTACAATTTTACACTTACTAAGCAAATTCTTACTTTTTCCTTCTTTTCTTTATCTTAATATCCAAACATATATATATACCATGTAGCAAGGCAACTGCAGTTCTCAAAGGCTGTGTCGTCTCTATTCTGACTCCTCTCAAAATAACAAGAATGGCTGTTGAGGTTGTTTGAGCCTTGTAGAGTCTTGTAGTGTTGTAGTTGGAAATATTTATTGGGATTGTATTCTCCAAAGTATAGATAGTAGGATTGTGATGCTCTATGGCCAGCATTCGCTGGTGGTCTTTATGGTTTGATTTCACAATCACGTGTGCTTGTATTTGTATGTGGATATAAACACTGGTCAGCCGGAGTAAATCAAAAATTGGGATTTACAAGGACTCCCTGCAGCAAATCTCCTCTTGAATATTTGTGGTGTTTTGTGGTGGAAGTATTGAACCTTGAACTGCATTTGTTTGGCTGGAGCTAGCGGCTCTGTTCCCTCTTTATTTTATTTTATGTTTTAACATTTTCAACCATTTAAGGTAATTGCGGAAGAAGCCATTTTGTCTGAAGATAAGCATGTCCGAACAGGTGATTTTACTTTTTATGTGAAATGGATCGTGTTTATTGGAGAGGAGGGGGAACCCCAAATCACATGAACAAAGCTTTTAGTTAAATGTACTGTCTGTTTACTGGCAGGGAGTCACTTAATTGGGACATGCTCTAACTAGGTAAAGCCATATTCTCTTTTTATCCAACACTCTGTGGAGGTAGCCTGTTTGGCTTGAAGTGTTTGCATTTTGTGCCGCTGAACTGGCTAGTCTTAAACGTCTGAATGCAAATCACGCTGGCCTGCCTCGAGCAAGGCCGCGTCACCGAATATCGGCGTTTTCAGTCCTTTCTTGGATGTCTTGTATTGCCCGTGTCATTGTGGAAACATTGTCTTGCCTTTTCAGATTGTAGCTAACCATTGTCACTCGTCCACCAAATATGATGTACTAAAATTGTCATTTTAAATGATTATGCGCCTCCTGAGGAAGGGATGTAAGTAACATGTTTGTGTCATTTAGACGTGCATGTCATTTTGCTCTTTAGAGTCTGAACCAGTTGTGGTAATGCAGCTGGCTAATGTAGTTGTTGAAACCGCACTAAAACCGTTCCTTTCTTACTCTTACGATTGAGATCCTGTTGATCTGTGCCTTCACAGCACAGGAAATGTTTTGGTTTGTGGTCCGTTTAGTCAGCTTTTTGACAGTAGGTTGGCACAAACACCCTTGAATTAGTTAGAGCAGAATGTCTGCATGGGTGCTCGGCAGCTCACTGCTGACTTCAAATCAAAACTAGGGCTTTGTATGGACTTAAGAAGCCATCTTCCACCCAGATATTAGCTGCGAGCCACATCCACACCGGGCCGGTCAGTTGTTCTCTCCTGAATGTTTGAGTTGTCGATCTGCCAATTTGGATTCGGTTATAGTTTTGCTAACTGGATTTTTTGAGAGGTTCTTGTTACTTGACCAACATCGTTCTTCGTAACAGCCTTTACTAACTGACAGGTTATTTTAATTTATGCAAAATGTCAAGGGCTTTTGGCACTCCATCCACAGTAACCCGAAATGACCCAGATTTCAGTTGTGTTGCCTTAAATGAACGATTTGATAAATAATGGCCCAGCAGGTGATTCTGTGAGTGTTTCTCTTTCCCATGGTTTACTCCTGTCCCAGCACCATCTTAACATCAAAGTGTAGGGCTGGGCTCCATTGACATTTTCCTCACATGAATATCATTGCAAGTTTGTTCTAAGCTATACAGAGACTCTTCCTGCAGTCTCGAGTTTAAGCTTGTGTTGTCCAACTGTAAGTCGTCTCTGCTTTCATCTTCATAACCCACACTTTGTAAACACATTTTCTTATATAGTGTTGGGCTCTGTGGTGTCATCACCCTAAACGTTTAAACCATGGGAACACAGTGTCATTCCTCTAGGAAAATGTATGCTTTTCGTTAAAAAAATGCACTACACACTACATAGAGTTTTTAAAGAGGAACAGTCATGCATTCATTTCCTGGTCCATTTAATACAGCACAACCTGAATTTTTCTGCTGCAAAACCAAATTGACCATGCTCTTTTACATGTCTTTGTATTAACATGCAATGCAGTTTGTTGCATGTATGTCTGAGTATGAGACCTATGGTTTTATCCATGATATGCTTGATCTATGGCTTAGACACTCTTATTAACCATTAAGAGATTTAAAAGACAAATATGGTGCTATCGGACCTCATATTGGGGTGGTCACAATTCGTGACTGGTCATGCGGACTCATTGATCATATCATACTTAAAATGCTACATGTAGGGTTTTCTCTTCTGCTACATTGCTGTAAAATGAGTAATGGCGGCACATTTAAAAACTGAAGGATGACTATTACTGAAACAACAGTAGCCCCAAGAATCTCTGCTTTCATTATAGCAAGTATAGCGAAGGTGATTTTGGGATCAGTTCCCTATGGGAAAAACCTAATCTTTCACAGAAAAAGAAGGAAAGGTCCCAGCAGCAACTTGTCATTGGGGCTATGGAATGTACTGTTAATGGCCGTCATAACAATTTAGCAGTATTGGTAAGGGAAAATCCTACATGTTGGCTTTACTATCCTTGATATATGCAGATCTGTTCAACAGGTGTTTTTTTGTTTTCCTACCAGTGCAAGTCAACACCCCTGCAGGTTTGAAAGGACAAGAAGTCACACATTAACCTCCGTTCCCTCAATCTACTCCTACACTGTGGCCCAACCTCATGGCCTAGTTTGTTAAGGTGTGATATGTGTCGCTTGGTAGACGATGGCAATAGGAGTACTTGCAGTAGGGATTGTTGCCTCTCCCGGAAGATCGGATGCTGCTGTTTTCAAAGCACATCCTCCATTTTCCTTCTAGCTGCTGAATAGTTTGACCTCCTCCGTGAAGGCAGGGTTGGATCTGTGGACTAGCGTAAGGCTTCGGCTGTGGAGGGCTTCACTGCCTCACTCAAACTATGCTGAAAGTAAGCATCTCCTGTGATGGGACGCAGAGTTAATGTTTTACGTAGAATACGCAGAGTGTAGTCCTGCTTCTGTACTGATGAAATGTTTAAAGCATTGATACCTCATGTGAAATTATGGAACAGCATTAGTAGTTTGTTGTAGCAGATTGTTGTTTGGTTCCATACCAGGGTTAGAGTTCAGCCTCAGCATTCCTTCCGTGGTCATTCTCCTATTTCGTGGAATGCTCAAGCTCATGTTACCTTCGTATGTTTGACTGAACCAAAGATGCCAGCGGCCATGCCCAAATGCTGCTCTTCAGGCCTGGCTTCCTGTCCTTCCAAAAAACACCCCTGCAATTGACAAGTTTTTTTTTTTTCTTTTTTGTGCGATTTCTCAACTGTCTAGACTTTTTAAGCAACCCAATTTTTCAATGAATTTTCATTGAGTCTATCTCTGAAGCTGTACGAGGCTTCAAGGATGGTAAAAAAATGGTTGCATATTGTTGTTACTTGTTTTGTTTATTATTGTTATTATTATTATTAGAATTATTATTGTTGCTATAATTTACAAAAATGAAAATCCCATGGTGTGCCTCCTAGCTTTATGGGTTTATAAAATTTCTTTTCCCTAAAGACCAGCAGTTATACTTTGTATAAAAGATGGATTTTCCTTATTTTTTATGCCATTAAAGATGAAAAAGCCTGTTTTCTTTACTCTGGACCCAGTAGCTGCACTGGTATACAATCGCACTGATGAAAGAATTAAAAAAAGAGAATAAGTGAATCAATAATAATAATAATGACAAATGAAATAAGAACTACAATAAAGTTGTGTTTGAAATGTTTATTAAAAAAGTAAAAAACAAATAAAAAAAGAAAATGACTGTTTTTGTACATCAAAATAAATTCTTTTCAGAAGAATATTTTGGATCTAGTTTCAAAATTATTTTAGTGGTTTTCTATGTTCTGAATTTTTGAGACACTGACTTCTAAGATGTGTCACTGTACAAAGAGACATTTCTGTTGCAGTGGCCTGATGGGCTGGGAGGGTTACCTGGTGTAACTCCTCATACCAACTTTTATTTCTTTTCTCTTTAATTTTTTTATCTTTTGTTTTTCTCTGCTTTACTAATTTAAAAAATGTTGATGGAATAATATGAAGTGGGAACTTCAGATTCACCCCCTGTAGAACTAGACCCCCTCCTCCTTTCCTATTGAATTGCTGTTAGTGTGACAAGACTTGAAACGGGCATTTATTACGATAGTATGACTCAAATGGGGGGGACCCACAAAAATAAAAGAACACAAAAACATAGAAAATAATAAAAGAATTTTGGAAAAAAAAAAACTGCAAACAAAATGTGGGAAGGGTTGAAAAAATATATAGATGGGTTATCTGAGTATGTAAGCAATGGCTGTGATGATAATGTAGTTTTAAACATTGTTATTACCTTTTAAATCATTTATTCAATAAAAAATACAAAATCAACTGAAAAGAGAAAATGTGTCATATCTTTTTCTGAGAGCACACAAACACACCCACTGAATGTGATCAACTGTTCAAACAAAAATGCTTTTGTAAATGCTTTTGTCTTAACACCTAAATCTTAAAACAGTTTAAAATGAATGGCATACTTGAAAAATAAGTTTTGACACTACAGCGTCAATAATTTTCTTGTCAAGATAACTTTGGTCTCAGCTAATGAGGATCATCTAATGTTTTATGTAACATCCATTGGTTACGTTTACTATGTTAAGGGTTGCAGGGGCTGGAGCCAATCCCAGCATGCACTGGGTGAGGCATCACACTTTTGCTGTGACACATACACGTTTAGTTTAGGGATACCAGTGAACCTGGCTTCCATGACAAGTATACAGATAGATTGAAGAACATTGATTTTTACATTGTCCTTCATATCACCACCAGGCTCAGGTTGGAGTTATCAACCTAAACCGAGGCATAATCACACTGTGCCAGAATCAGTCCGAGTTCATTCTTTTGCTTTAGGTACAGGTTATTTTTTTAAACCCTTGCTGTGTTTAGTTCCTGAAAATACCTTTTTGTATGTTGTATGTTCTCAGAGGTATATGACTAACTGGCTGTTTATGTGTATAACCACACATGAACCCAGCACTGGCCTAAGATCAAATCCAGGGGTTCAGCTTCACCCCCCGAGTCTGTGAAAAGAGGTGTTGGAAAAAAAAACTACAGTATAACTCCACAAAGTTTAATTTCATTACACTTTATTCATCACAGGGATTTTTATTTATATAAACCCTAGCGACTCTATTACCCACTCTCATTCTTCATTTCCTGTAGCTGTAGTTTCTTCTGTGCTGACTGAGGGAAGCTAAAATACAGTAGGAAAAAAACCCTACTTTTCCCACGATACCTAATATTATCCTCTGCTTCAACAACAAGCCCTTAAACAGAAGAGCAGCAGAGTCTTCCCCTCCTAATACAGTCACCTTGAGGCTCCTTTACAGCTGTGGTCGTTTTAGATCGACCTGCTCTCAGCTGTCTGTACCGATGAGGAGCAGCAGAACGGTGAAACCTCTCTGCAGCTTACCTCAGTCAATACGCTGCACTTAGAGCCTTTCACCTTCTCTGGCCTTGGAGAACAGGGAACCCAAACACAAGGAACAAAGGCACAAAAGCATGAGTGGACATTAGTACTGTTGTGTTTTTACGAGAGGTTATTATGGGATATATGCTTGTTTGCCTTCTTGCTGAGAGTAAAGACAACACGCTCAATATACACTGAGGACTTAACGTTTAATGTCATTACAGTACATAGAAATACAAAATATTCATCCCTTCTTAGTACAGTTGATGCTACAGTAACACACAACCATCATATTTGAAATGATAGAAACCATGACAGTCATATTCCAACAAGTATTCTTCAGACAGGGTAGCTATCATGTGACACAATGACTTCCTGCCTTTGCATTTTCAAAACAACAACAACAACAACGAAAGTGTGCCTCGTTACAACTGCAGCGATGGAGTGTATTAGCTTCAGAGTAAAGCAACAAACTGTGTTTTAGTGCCAGTGTGCACAAATCCAGCCTACGATCTACTGTATCTTGTCCAATATCACATCCATCCATCCCAACAATGCAACCAAGTGGCTACCTCACTAGATATTATAAAATAACACTGATAACAACCTTACGTCCTTCGCACAAGTAATATCAACACCCCAGTGTGAATCTATGGATTCAAATTCCCCCATTTGAGTCAGAGCATGAGGTTTTCCCTCACGTCCCCTGATTATCACATCTGGAATGATCAGAACGAACAAGCGACAGAAACGAGGCAATTCACTAACCTGTACACGCGTGTAGTGAAGCTGAAGCTTCTGTTTTCAGTCGTGACAACACAGAGGTGTCAAACCTATAAATGAACAACCTTTACAACAGATCACATTCACAATTTGTTGAAGACCAATGAAATAGCAGCTTTATACACTAACATAGATGTAGCGAAGCTACCAGAACGAACTGAGAGTGTATCTGCGAACCAGTAATGGTGATCAGGTGACAACTAGTTTTGTCATTTTGTCAAATAGGAACAAAAAGGCAGCTTGAGATCTCCCACATAGTCACAGACTTTTTTCTGTTAATAAAAATACAAAAATTATAATAAAAGTCCAGCCATGAGGCTACGAGCCTAAAGATGCGTACTACATTTCTGCATGCAAGCCAACTATAGCACTAAAAAACGGACACTTTTGTTAACTGACCCTAAATTGCTGACTTGCTTCAGTAAAACAGACGTAAGACCTAAAAGACGCATAAAAATGTTACTAAAAATTATAAGGGAGGCATTTAGAGTGAAAGGCTAGGTCTGCGTACACCTTTGTGGACATTCAGTCAACTTTCTTGCTGCGCAGTCGAAGTGTGTCCAGCAGGAATCTGCACATGGAGCCGGTGTACTGGGAGAGGAGTGTGAGGAGCTTCCCGTGGATGAGGGTCAGCAGCGTCTGGTGTCCTGTGGCCCAGACCCGGTACCAAGGCCCGTAGAAGGGGTCGGACACGGCCGGGCACAGCATGTTGTTCAGGTTGACCTCAGTCACCTAGAAGGGAGCAAAATAAAGTAAGTAGGTACTATTGAATCTAAATTAACATTTATTTTTTATCTATCCAAGTCATACAGTACTAAGATCGCTACTTGCATATAGTGTTGCATGGTGAAGTATTGTGTAATGCCCAGCAGGGGGCTTTATCTTACCAAGCCAAGGCCCTGCAGGAAGAGGAAGTGGTAGAGGAACAATATTCCAGTAGAGAGCAGTGCCCACCACATGTCCCCCAGAGGCTCAGGCTTGTACACACCTGAAAAACAATGTGTCACCTGTTTACAGGGTGTTTACAGAAAACAGAGCTTGTCCATTCACTCCCTTGTTGCTGTGCTTCTAACACTTCAGCGGATTTAGACAATTCATGACCACAGCTCACCACTAACGCAACTGGTCTTACTGGTTTCTCCTGTTAACCAGTGTTGGTGTTTAAAGTTATTACATCAAGTTACCTGCAACCGTGATGAGTCCAGTGTGACAGTCTGTTACTACGTAATAACTAATGATTGTGACGTACCATGGATAAATTAAGGTGATAGTATTTCTTATCTAATAAATTAATACAATGTTTTATTTAAATTCTGTCCTGCTCATGCTTTAGTTGTGATACAGTCAATATTCAATAATTCCTCCAACAGTCATCTCTTCATATCAGTCCTTGACTGATCATGAGCAAGTGTGCAGACCTCTGTAGAGCAGACATCACATCTGGGAAGGTTTATCAAACCATTTCAAAACAATTTGATGCCCCATGTTTAATACTGAGACAGATTATTCACAAGTGGAAAGCATTTAGAGCAGGTGTCAGGAGTGGACTTTCCAGCAAATTCACTCCAAGGTCAAAAAAGGAAGAACAACTGACATCATTAGAGTGCTGCTAGAGGCCAGTTTTCAAGCTCCAGAATCGTAATTTACACCTGCAAAACACTCACAAAGTCATTTTAATCTAGACTGAAAGTAAAAGTAAAAGTACTACTAAAAGTAGTAAAAGTTAAATTCTTCATAGTGCAAAAGC
Source organism: Betta splendens (assembly GCF_900634795.4). Lineage (NCBI taxonomy): Eukaryota > Metazoa > Chordata > Actinopteri > Anabantiformes > Osphronemidae > Betta > Betta splendens. The sequence goes on along the minus strand of NC_040894.2, from coordinate 11,509,335 downwards.
AAAGACCTTCAGCAGGTGAGTCGCATCCCCTACAGTTTCAGGCTGCTTAGGGACAATAGAGGATTGCTGTTCATCATATTAAGGTTTTAAAGAAGCAGTTTACTCACCTCCTTTCCTGAAAAGGTAGAGAGGCACCAGATACAGCATGGAGTGCTGGATGTAGTAGATCTCCTTCTCAAATGGTAGCTGTGAAGACAATAAACAAAGCCCAACTATGAGAACTACAGTGATCATAACTGTATGGGAACCTGATATCAGCAGACCCAATCTGATCTAAGATCAGCAAACACCTCAGTCGCTTTCAAGTTTGAAAAGAAATACTAAAGAATGGAAATATAGATAACAATAAGAAACCAGCCCAGTACTTTTACTAACTTACAGCTCCACCACATTTAAAGTTTAAAGTTGATATTTAACTGAAAGCAAACAAAGTCAGCGTTAGTGCTGCTGCTGGCATTTAAACAGGAACTACTGACTGACCCGAAGTGGTTCTTACTACAACTGCATTCTAGTCAGTCAAGCTTGTGCTCTCATGGGACAGACATTTTATCTTCTGTGTGTCACAATGTTCTTTCGACTCAAGCTTTCGTGGAGCATCTCCACTTAATTAAACATTACATTCACAGAAATGTCACCCTTCTTGAAAACGAGCCTTTTTTTTTTTTTACACACTGAAGTTACGTTATACACTTGTCTGCTTGTTGCGCTGCCATGAAAAATGAAATACATGGAACAGGAAACCATGTCCTTGTTCCAGACCAATGCAGATGAGTCTGAAGGCTCGTGCAGCTCTGTTACTTACCAGCCTGGTGTTGACTACAGGGAACATTAAAGCCAATAATGCACCGTTCAACATGTGGACCTGCAGCCTAAAAAACAAATAGGGCATAAGACGATAATAATTGTAATAATACTTCAACAATTATTCAAGTCTTACAGATAACCCTTAATTATTTCAACACATTATGACACTGTGGAATTGATTAGCATTCATGTTCTATATCTAAACACTGATCAGAGTCCTAGCTGATGTTAGCAGCAGCTGTCGCTCATACGCAGCCAGAGTCAGTTCATTTTGGGAGCATCACGTCACTGATGGTTCAGGCAATTATACCTTTCTACTCTATGTTACTGACACGCCACATAAGACCTATTTGACACAAAGCTGATGACACCATTGCAGGGCCGAGCTATTAACTCATTAGTGTAATTAAAAATATTTCAGTTTTTGTTAGCACACGTTCTTCGGCTTCCCTATCACTCACCGTTCAGTACACACTCAGCCCTGCCTGCTCCTGTAGACAGAGGATGCTCGTCTCAGTTAACAAGACTCTTCTAACCTACAGTAGAACTATTCTCTGAGCCGCTTTGTATGACAGAAACAGGCGCTTAGTGCAAGTGTCAAAGTGTGGATGTGCATCTATCCAGTCTGACTGCTCTTTTTTGTCAAATGAATCGAAATAAATGCTGTGGCAGCTAAGGTCAGTGGGAAAACAGCAGTGTCGGAAGAATGTCAGTTCAAATAAGCCCAGCCGTCACTCTGGGAGCCCTGGACCTTTTGGACAGCCGCCATTCAAACATCTGAATAAATGTATGTTTTGTGCCCACAACGTAAAATTTAAGTGTTTACGTTTAAGGCAGACAACAGATCAATCTCTGTATATACAGATGTGCATGATATTAAATAATATAAATCTGCCTAAGGAAAACTAAGCAGAAATGAGTGTTTGAACACTAGCAATCTTCGACTTCCGTACATAAACTGTGTTCAACTGAAGCTTAACATATATGAGAAAAAGGCAAAGAGTATAAATTTCGTATTGTAAATAAGATCAGGTTTGATATTCTTTGTTACTCCTTATACAAATAATTTCATATAATCACGAGTTTAAAATTTCTCTTGCTACTGAACGTCAATACAGGTTAAAATAAAAAAACTAAGAACATATTGATTTTATGAATAAATAAATTTTCTGAACAGCCTTACGTATTCAGTTTTCCAAAAATGCGGATCACGTTGAAGAGTGTTTCATTAAGTCTTTTAAGTCACTACTTGACTTTAGAGGGGTTAGATTCCATAGCACACAGCGCCAGGCCCTTAATAACAATATTTACTCTACAGCTTCCACTGGCTGTGACAACAGAAAGTGACCGGGCCTGTATTTATATCTGAGTGGATCCCACTGGCAAGAACACGGTTGTTTCTCCTGAATAATTAACTGCCCAGACCAGAGGTGTTGTTGAGCAGGGAGACCATTATCTTCTACCCTCATACTGTAAAAACCCAATTTACACTGTGAAAGTCTACAAGTAATTACCGTTAATGGATGAAGTGGTTTTGAAGCCTATAAATGAACTACACTCGTGTTTAATTTAGTTCTGTCTGCGGCAGGTACTTCTAATGAGGATGACACAGTGATGCTAGAAACTGTCATTCAGCTCGACATTTTTCCATTAGTCGAAGCACGTAATTGTACTCACCTAAAGACAACCATGGCGGTTTTACCTGGTGGGCAGGCGAGCAGGAAGATCTGTGGACGAAGGAGCACACAGAAATGAGAACTCGTGTTACCACGTAAAGTCATGGCTTTTATTGAACCTTTCAAGTGCTCCTCCAGCTTGGAGCTCTGAGTGCCGCGTGCAAGCAAATAAAATGAACAAATTGCTTTAAGAGGTTTTCATTCATACAATAAGAGCTGAAGTCTTGAACGTAATATCCCGCAGGCAACGGTACTTCCTGCTTCAAAACAAGAGAACAGTATATTCATGGACTGTTCCCAGAATCCAGGCTACACTGAGGACTTTACAAACACTTTTGTATACTTGAGATGATGATGAGATTGTTCATTGCATTAGTTCACTCTGGTGCATTTTGCATTATTCCAGGGAACAGACATAACAGATTCAATGCAAATTACTGTACGAGTCAAAGTCAATAAAGTCTTGATAGGTGGTTCTAGTTGGTTCACAGGAGAACCGACCAAATGGTCCATGAGCAATACATGTAGGATCAATCTGTGTTTGATGGTGGACCATGAAGTCCTGATTTTATCCATAGGTGACAAGTTCTACTTAAGTGTAATCCAGTGCCAGAGCTATCAGTTTAACTCATCCACTGTGTTTGCAGTGTTTAACACACTACTGATCCATTTTAGGACTGCATGTTTATTAGCAATGAACCTGCCAAAGCAATTGATCAAAGAAATGTGTCCACATCCAGTGTTTGGATTCCCCTCACTACACAAACCAGGTTTCATTTGACAACAAGGTTCACGCTGAAGTTAACAGTCCATTGGCTTGAACACCATGTACTTGTACCAAGATTATTGCTAAGTGTGCTGACCCAGCTAAATGATAGCAAGTGTCATATCCTATTTGTCATAGGGAGAAATAGGCCCAGGTAGGGCAAAGGGTTCTCACCCATGCATTGTCTGTGACGTGGGAGGAAAAGACATACATTTGAAGTCATCTGACTATGACACAGCTCTAGGTGCCATCCACTAAAATAAAGAATAGTCATTCATACTGTATGAATAGGGAATTGTTTCAAATATCGTTCAGCAAAATCAACTAAAGGTCACTGTACTCGAGCAGAACTTAGTATTCAGTAAATTCAACAGATCATTTCCACAAGCACAATCACTATTACAAGCGTCAACCCAGCCTCATGCTGTTGGCTTTATTAGTCAGTTGTCTATTTCATTTAATCCCCATGTCCAGGGTGTGTCTGTGTTTCAGAGCGAGACGCGGTGCCAACTTCTTCCTGGTTTCCTGGCACTGACCATGAAATAAGTATCTTAAATCCTCTGATGAGGCACAGTAGTCTGTGTATCCAAAGGGTGCATTAGAGCGTTGGTATGTAATCAAACAGGTAATAACAGTGCCATGGAAAAAGTAGACGCTGAAGATCATAAAAACGGTCTCGGACACATTTAAAGAGGGAATATTTCACAAGCGGATATAAAGTAAATACAGCTCAGTGCTAATAGATCCAAACAACCTCCACACCGCTAAAGAGTGACTTCACTGCAAAAGCACAGCTGAAAGTGTTTAGTGGGTTTTTCGAGCAGTAAAGTAAACTGCAATAAAGAAAGATAAATTGTGCTTTCGTGTATTGACTGACCTCATTACTGATAAGACTCACTTCCTTTAACCAATAGAGTCGCACGTCTTCTGTGCAATGTAAATATCAATGTGTTTGTTGCATGTCATTAATAGAGCTAATTAATGCAGAATGATGGTGAAACAGTAGTCTGTTACAGCGATACTGAATATATGCTGGATGCAACGTGTTCCGATAATTTATTCACATTGGAGCAACTTCTCCAGCTACAGAGCAAACACAAATCTGTTTGATGTTAAAGAAAGAAATGTTTAAATACCTTAAATTATTATTAATCCCATTCACTTTGAACAGTGATGACTGATTATGTTTAGACTTATGGTTTATTCCAATGGTCAGTGTGTTCAGCGTTGCCCTCAAACAGGGTAAACAGGCCTCAGCACGGCCTCTGTCCTGTCGGTAGCTCCAAGGCTTCATGCACAACAGGCTGAGATTATTCATACCAACAGATCCAACAATAAGTCATTAACAACAATCACCGCCACTTGCCGCCAAACACTCATTACAGCACATCTCATTCGAGCTCTTGTGTAGTGAGAGTGCTCCATACGGTGCACAGCACTGAATGCACTTCCTGTTCCACCAGTTTCTCTCTCGCAATAAAAACCACCTCGCTAAAAACATCTTCCTGTTATGAGTTTTCATAAGTGAAAGATATTGCATCACACACTACTTCCACCTATTGAGTACACGTTTCTCGTTTGATCACTTCAACATCAATTAATATCACTATTTATCAAATCCTAGGAATGCACCTATATATTTTTTCATATTTCATGCACATAAACCATGTATGACCTGTGGTGTGGGAAACAGGAGGACATAAGGTAATATGCAGCTTCGGTGTATTCTCATGCCATCGGGGGAACATCTGTGTTGTTTTAAACTGTAACCCCCGATTCACATTTACCGAAATACACACAACACATCACCCACTTACGCTGCGAGGCAGCCTCGAACTCTCAACCAGCCATCTGTGCTGCGAGAAATGCAGCTCCTACTGGGCTTTTCCAGTAGTAAACAATGATCCAGGTTGAAACGAGAGAAACGGGATGACACCCAGCTAGTTATATACTGTAGCTCCAGGGCTCAACTTGACACAACAGGTCTTATTTCATCACAGGGCGTGTCCTGCCTGCTGCGGAAATGTGTCTTACTTTTTTTTCTTCGAATTTTAGGAAAGCCACTTAATGATTTAACTTAAACACTAAGTAACTAAAGTGTAGGAAAGGGAGAAATTAAACTATAACAGCTTAACGTGCAAACTGTGCACATTTTCAAAAAGAATGAAAACTGCATCGACTTAGGCTAAAGGTCTTGTTGACTGCAAGGAAACATAATCTGATTACTTTTACACCATACTGATGATGACGGGTGAGGTCTGGTCAAAACACAGCTGATGGGATCAACCAGCACCAAGTCACGCCTAGATAAACACAAGCAGGTCTTCGATGGCTGTCGCTCTCAGCGGGAGTAGTCGCGGTGAATCAGCAGCAGCTCTGTCTGTCACCCTCACCTGGACCATGGTCACCACATGGCACGGATTCAGCAGGTAGATCACGGTCTTGGTCGCGAACTTGAACCCCACCTCCACTCCAAAAGTCATACAGAGGGCCACCAGCAACAGGTTCTTGCCCAGACTGTCCTCCTTGGTCCGTGCACAGTCTTTGCCCACCACTTTGAGCTCTTTGGACAGGTTTATCTTCCTCAGGGCCACGCCGATCTCCGCCAGGGAGATGAGGATCATGACCAGGCTTTCAGCGATGCGCTGCTGAGGGGCGATGAACGCGGCACAGTCGGGCCCCCCGTTGCCCTCAAACTTCGGGTCCACCCCTCCGTAGACCCAGTCTAGCAGACTGTATATATTATACCTGGACATATTCCTCTTCTCGTGCTGGAAAAGATACGAACAAGACGGAATGAAAGACGCCACACTGACTTCTTGGCGAAACATGAACTGCAAGATTTCCCTTTCGTAACTGGTCTTGAGAGGTAGACATGTATCCACCGCCTTGGTGCGTTCAGGCTAACGAATGGCAGAATGCGCTCATTCAGAGGCGAGAGGAGGAACTTCAGCTAGCGGTGGGGGCAGCGGGAACATTAGTCCACCAGGGCTGTACTTAGCTGTTGCCTCAGTCTCTCTGTTCCGTCGCGTCCCTCTCATTAGCACCCAGGCAACCCGGCTAGCTAAGCAGGCATGTCATGACGAGCTGCTGCAGCAGGAGGAACAGCGCCGACTCTGGATGAGTTGCTAGCTTAGCCACCAATCGTTACAGGCTGGACTGAAGGAGCGTGGGAATTTATTACCGCGAGGCTGATCTGTCAGGCTGAGTGCACGTCCCCCGGTAACAGCGCCGATGTGAGCGTTTGTTTTTATAAATAAAAGAAAAAATACATTTGTTAGTCTACTTCCTGTTTACACTGGATGACTATTCGCATAATGCAGCCTCTCGGTCACGGAAAGCACGCGTGAAAATAGACATTTTTGAGGCAACTGTCCAGTTAAACTGGTCGTCTTAGTGAACTTAGTTAGCTATTTTGTAAACCCAAGTATATGTCATCGGAATGTTTAAATGCAATCTATTGTTAATAACGATTTTATACTCAACAGTCAGGTAAAAGGTACGCGAACGCTGCCTTAGAGACATAGTTGAGGACATTAAGTTGCCACCATCAATGAGGAGACGGCACACGTGATTTAGGAACGGTGCGTTCACGTGCAGTCCGCAAACCATGCATATTTATGAACGGTCAAACAATAAATACTTCCGCAGGTATTACAAATGGCCGTCTCCAACAGGAATAAATCTATGGGAATAACTGTTATACTGTCTATACATGTAGAAAAGCTGTTCACATCCCGATAAACCTTCATGCATATTCACACAGGACACATTAGAGCAAGCCACCTTACGACGATAGCAGTAGCAGCAGTTCATCACTGCCTGTGGTTTCTGTGCACGATGAAAGTCATAATGGACTGTGTGCTCAAGGTAAGAGTAAAATAACTCATAGTCATGCAATAAACATAGACTATTTTATTATTATTTAATTGAAAGAGTAATATAATAATCATTTTCCATAATTGATGATTAGAAATTATTTTGTTTTTGTGAAGAAGCATGACCTCACCATGGCCAGGAGCCTCTCTGACGGTGCTGATTGACGTGCCAATCATCCACATATTTTTGCCATGAGCATGTAGAACACTAAACGATAATAAGGGACTTTCCTAAAATGTATCCAGTAAACTATGAGCAAAAATGATCAAGCGTAAAATTTATTTGAAAAAAATCACAATATGGATTCTTTCTTTTCAAATGACTTTATTACACTAAAGAAGATGCAAACAAAGTCTGACAGAAGTGATTTCATCCACAGAGAAGCTTGTTTCCCTCATGCTCATTTGGCAGTGCATTTCCATCGCAGTAGGAGGTAGTGACATGTGCACTCTAATTGGTTTTGGAAGCACTTCAAGTATGGCAAATATTTTTCACAAACACGCAAGGGGAGATGGAGTGGACTGAACAAGGGTGCAGGGAACACACTGACATGGACTTGGAGGGAAAGGGAAAAGATGAGAAGTGAAAAATCACTGGGATGCATCTAATGTGTCTCCCACAGTGTCTGCTTGGTTGGCCACTGCTTGGTTGGTGAAATAACCACATGCTGACATAAATGCATCAGTGTGTAGAACTCAGCTTAGGTGCACAGCATTTCTGAATGTGGATCCAATGTGATGAATGAAAATGATGCTGTGTAGTAATTGTGGCCAAAGCAGATTTACTAAAAGAAGAGGCGCTTTCCACTGATTGTAGTAATAGTAATGTAACGAAACTGATACTGTTATAATGTTATTAAGACGTGATTGATATGATAAGCATTCACTGATCACTTTCCATAATTGCAAATGACATTTTAAAGCTGTAGAAATATATTGTAATCAATCTGAAGTGCTGAGTGCTGAGGTGAATCAGGCCTCCACTCAGGAAGCAACCTGCTGCTGGCTGATAAGGGAACATTAGCAGACTTTCCCATCACTCAGGAAAAAAATATATATTTATACCATTTTCAGCCTTCTTTAAAGGGTAATGCACATCGCTTTCTAAATCCAATGAGAGAAAAGTTTAAGCCTCTTTTCAGGATGTGGAGCATGAACAACACCAAATATCAGGTGGTTCTAACAGAACCTGGTCCTAAAAAGGACAAAACGTGACCCTGGTTCTCCTGGTTTGAAATGCTAAACTCATTAAACAAGAGCAAATTTTGTCTCTTCAGATTTGGTGAAAAGAGCTTAATTAACTGAAAGGTTATGAAACTGAAAGGTTTTATGTAGACGTTCAAAGATGAATTAATTGTCAGGAAACTTTGAAAGCAGATCACTGAGGAGATGAATGAATGTAAACAGCAGCTTTTGGATTCATTCTGCACCTAAGCAATCATTTTAAGCCTCTAAAAGTCTTTGCATCCCTTTATTGTCTTAAGACCATTCTGAATAGGACATCTATTGACAGACAGATTTTTAAGTGTCTGATAAAGATGATGAAGTAGATAATTCACTTATAAAAAGAAAAGTTTTAAACTTTCAAACAAAACCCTGTACCACAGGTTAGTCCTGTGTAATATTATACTTTATTGTATAGCACACCTAAAGCTTTGCACTCCTTGCTCCGCCTCGGGATAAAACCTAATGCACATCACAATTTTTAGTCAGTGAATATTCATTTTCAATTTCACCCACACTGCAGAACAGCATTGAGCCAAAGAGGCCGAGCCTCTGCTCTGTGTTCAACCTGCCAGCAGGGGGCGGTGTTACCATTGTCCTCCCAGCGTGTTCAGCGTTCACGCGGCTTTGGAAGACGTTTGACACAGCAGCACTTCCTTGCAAATCCCAACCTCCTCGAATAAAGACGGATCGCCTGAATGATTCTCGCCCCTTAGCTGTTTATTACGCACTTTATGAAAGACGGCAAACAGAATCAATTTCACATTGCAAACACAAAGAGCTTCGAACCACATCAACAGTTCTGCTGCCAAACCACATTTAGAAGTCATATTACTTTAATGCAAGAAAATCAATGAACGCCAGTAAAGAGCATCATAAATATTCGAAGTGACTTTGTTGGTTTGATTGTATTGCTTTCATTTTCATAAAGCTCTTATTTTTTACATTGAGGTAATTATGTTCTGTGAAGGTATATACTTTTGTATATTTAATATCGATTTTACTGTGTGGACATGAGGAACATTAGGTCTTCTACAGCTCTAATGGGCCTACAAATTACAAAACACAATATCAATAGAATAAATCACAATTTAAAGCAAACACATTTGTATTTGCGTGTGTTTCAGGTTTACACATCGAACGCATTTAAATAGCAAATTCCTCAGAGCATTTAGTTAACACAAACACCTCGTGGCAGGCTCAGCGGCGCTAACACGGGCAAACAACAAGTGGAGCTGGTTTCTCAAAGCAGATGTGGACAGCTGGGCCCGAGGAGACAGCGCTCAAATGGACAACAAATAAAGTATTTTGCGGTTCTCGGAGGTTCATGTTTGTCACAATGGTGTGAAAATCAATGCGCTCCTGAGGGGGCGCCTGTCCTCTGATAGGCCTACTCCTGTCTTCACCGCAGAGGAGGAATCAGTCAAGGATATTAATCTAAACATCAGTCATGCATGGGGAACACCCCACGAGGAGAATAAGCTTGCTCATCCATGCATCCCCTTGGGGAGGCGAGGGGGCTGTGGGGAGGGAAGCTGAATGGGTAAGTGTGTCAGGGTATCGTCTCTGGAGATGTGATGAGGGCTGATCTCAGGCACAGGGACAGTGAAACCCAATCTGACGCTTGGCACCATCAGACCTGTAGTGTGTGCACACATCTCCAAACCGCATTCAAATCTGTGGTGAAAAGAGGGAGGGAGGGGGAGCTGGGGAAGCTACAGTGGTAAAGAACAATGAGAGCATCGCGTGTGGGGAAAGAGCGAGTTAAATGCAGGCTGCACGGTTTAAACTTGAGGATCAGTCCATTTTCTTATTACCTGCTATGTGGTGGCTTTTCCTCCCGCATCTGCAGCTGCTGCTGCACGGCTGCCGGGCTCGTTTCCCGCACGAGGATCCCCCACGCTGACTGCAGGTCGCCGGCGCTTTCCACTCCACGGCTAATCTAATGTACCACGACCGTCGAGTGCGCTAACAGCTACAAAAACACGCCAGCCGAGTTCATTTGAACTCGCTAATCGATGGCATAACACAAGCTGAAAATCACGGCTGGAATATAAATGAACTGCCGGAGACCCAGCGAGGCTGAGCAGAGGCGGGTTTTCAAAGGGATCCAGTCCGGACTGGAGCTGAGCACATGTTGAATCATTTGTTCGTCCGATGTTTCGGGAACGTAGACCTCGCTGTGCCTTCAACAAGTTGATGTTCATTTTATTATTTCATATCTATGTATGAATCTGTGTCCTCCACCTGAAAGCTCCTCTTAAGTTTTTTTTTGGGTCATAGCATATTTATGTTCAAACCCATCATCTACAGTCTGCAGCCAAATCATCAGACACACACATCTCAAAGCTGGATGTCTCACAAAAGTAATTAGAAAAACTGTTAGCTGTTTAATAAATAATAGTTCTTTATGATAGTGAAGCATGTTGAATGCACACATGTCACATTTTTGTGTATCTATGTGAGAGCAAAGCTTGCCCGGACACATCCCTGCGGCATCTGCCTGCAGGGATGTACGTGAACTAATCACAGACACGCGTCTCGCTGAGCGACAGCTGTCAGCCGCCGTTCAGCGAACGGGGCAGGAACCAACATTACATCATGTTACAGTCATGAGAGTGGTCTCGCTCTAGAGGGCAAAGGAAAAGCAGAGTCAGTTCCCGTCACGCTGCGTTTCAGTGAGAGAAACAGCAAGAGTAAAAGACAACACGGATGTTACGTCTGTAAAGGACATCAGAGTCTGCCGATGACATCACCTGTCATCATTCTGTCATGAAGTGACCTGTTGATCATATTGTACTATTGCAGCAGGAAATGAATCCACTCACGCTTTGCAACTTTGCAACCTCATATAAAAAAATACTTTGTGTATCTTTTTCCCTTTTCTGAAAGAAGATCCAGGAGCAGCCTACGAACCTCACTCATCGATTTAAGGAATGAATTATAAACACCTTTGTTAGTTACTGTGTCTCTGGGCCATTTTGACCTTGGTCCTGGACCAGATGAGGGATCTGTCTCCTCTGCTTCGGGGATGTGCAGCAACAACAACACTTATATATATATAAATATATATATGTGTACTTATACATAATGCACACCAGCCATTGAAGCTACGCCACATGAACCAACTGGGTTGAGCTACATAATAGGAGATGCACAGCTGAACAGCATGTCTCTGAGATTGAAGACTCCCCTTCGTGGCTTGTGGTGGAACCAGTCTACTGCTGGGCTCCTTTCTAATTGAGAACAGCGGTGCATTTTACCAAACACTCATCACACTAACAGACATATAAAAGCTCTTTATCTTTACTCACTGTAAAGAACAGCTGCTCTCGGACTAAGGGATGGAGACAGTTTGTCAGCGGGCCCACAAATAAACCTCAGTAATAGAACGGTGGACGCGGTTAAGGGAGGTTAAAAACAAAGAGGGGGGCATCGTTCATGTTTGACAGCGTTGCTCTGCGCTGCCCTCATAAGTCAGTGAGTTCAGACATTAAATTCCTCCGTTGGCTCAGAGCGAGTCCTCCCCAAAACTGAGCTCAGCCACAGGAACGAGCACATCAGCTCCATTTGCACGTCTTCTTTTGTTATATCCATAGGTTTAAAGACTGACATGACTCAGCGTGATGAGAAACACTGTGACGCGTTCTGGTTTTAAATGTGATGCCGTTGCTGTGCAGCTGGATGCCCCTATGGGGCAGTTAGACCTGGACCACGGCCAGACAGCGACAGGAGCCGTCAACGTGTGGAGCACAGTCTGATTAATTCAGAATACTAACACGTTCAAGCTCCTCCTTGGTTCTGTGCAGCTTTATTAAATGGTGTCTGAAACTATTTTTGTTGATCCTGTTGATTTTCAATACCAGACATTTTTACACTATTAATTTCAGTGTTTTTGTTTCGTAGCTTTCAGACTTCATTCATCTTAAGTCCTTTGGTTACTTTGTCAGAAACGGTTTAATTCATTTCATCAGACAACTGAATAATAACATAAATTAAGCCAGTGGAGTGGTTTATGTCTTTGATTGTTTCTGTTCAGCTCTCAGCGGAATATGTTTATGCTAAATAGGTTCCTGTTTTCAGAATAAATGTACTGTTCACAGTGAGATATCACATACTGCTTGATCTTGTCACGTGACAGCAGTGACACAAACAATCTACACTTCTAAAACCATCTTGTAAAGCAGCATCAGACGCGTCCACCTTGCTGCAAACACGCACCTTTGATGCTCGACTGTGACCAAGAAGGGCCTTATCACTCCGAGACAAAATAAAACGTTCTTTTAATCCCCATTTTCCATTTGCTACATCTCAAACAGTAAGCACAGAAACGAGAGAGGGCAACATACAGAGTCCAGTCACCGAGCGGTACATACAGCAACTTCTTGACAAAAACACAAGTCCAGTGCGGTCCTGGAGCGGTCTTTGTGGAGGAAGTCTTTGATCGCTCAGTGTGTAGGGACATGCAGTGTAATTGCTGGAGAGAGAACACAGTGTGTACAACTCTGTTTGCAGACAGCTGCTAATTCACAGTTAGGTTTGAAAAGTGCACACAAGGTATTGATCTTGTAAGCAGCTGGATGAATATTACCTCTACTTTACTTTACGTCTTGAAAATACTATAACACGTAGTGTTACAGAGCCTAACGTCAGACGACGGTACTTATCCGATGTAAAAATTAAATACGGGACATATCAGTATTCACAGAAAACTATTAGAATTCATTTCACAATATCTACAAATTCACAACTGAGTAGCACTATTCTGAGCAGTCTGAGCTGTTGCTATTTACTTTAATATTCGTTAAGTTTAATTGTTTGTCTACAGTTTTCTACCCATCAAGAGTGTCGTATTAATGCTGCAGAGGTTATGCAATAGAAAACATAATATTTAATGCTGTATTGAATATACTCACATAGTAATACACTCCTAATATACTTTATCTTATAGGATGAAATATATTTCTGCTGACGTTACCTCTGGCCCTGTGAGGATTAGATTTAGCACATGAATAACACGATCATAAGCGAATCTGAGGAGAAACAACCCAGCTGAGTGCTGTTGAATACAGTTTTATTACTGCGCCCTCAGCTACGTCCGTTTGCCTCGTTGCATGTGTTCTTTGCTATGGCTATTACGGATCAGGATGTCGGCGGCTCTGCTGTAGTGCGGCTGCAGAGAGCGGAGGTCGTAGTTGTGTGGCTCAGGAGAGATTTACCCTTTTTTTGCTACTTAGACGTACAAGATCTGTGTATTTAAAAAAAAATGCTGCTGACTGTACTCAGCAAGAAATTTGAAATTCAATTAGGACCAATCAGAAAAATGGGTCAAGGTGTTCATCTGATGCACAGACACACAAAGCAATGCATTTAGTATAATAACTAAAATATGAGAGTATTTTACTGGTAAAATGTCCTAACTCTAAAAAAACACATTTTTTATTTATCTATAAATATTTTGTTTATATAGCCTTTTGTCATTCCAATGCTAATTGCTAATTTGATGTTATATGTCTGTATTGATTGATGCATTTCATCAATAAATCAAATTCTGTTGGCCATTTGTTATATTCTGGGTCCACAACCAAACAGACATAACGAATGAAATGACTATGTAAATGCATCTTTGGTTTGCACATCATGCGAGATACTAATGATGTCAGCTGGCTAAATGTGAGCGGACATGTTGGTGGCATGTGGTATGACTTCTTGTGTCTTTGAGGCAGGAGGATTCACATGTTCTACAGTATCTATCTGAAGTAGCTCCGGCCCATTACTCAGGTGAATCATACATAAACATCAGCGCCGTGCTGGCGTTAAACACCCTCAGCAGCTACGTGTCATGAATCAGTCTGAGACTAAATGACGAGGACAGAGTCTGAAACGGAGACAAGCTGCCTCACACTGAAGGTGCATCAATCCAGTAAGTACAGATTTGTTTTTAAAACCATACTGTGTTGGCAGTAAATCTGGTCTGTGTTACCCTGGTGTTGGAAAATATCAGATAATACAACATTTCTCGTCACAGATCGGATAAATTTAACAATCTTGAAGCTTTTTTATGCTGTTTAAACATCTGAATGGCAGAAATGAGCAATATGTCCCTGTGGTCCTTAAGGATGAACACTGTTGACACATGTTTTGATTGGATGCAAATACTGAAATTTCTACAGATAATCTTCCTGGAAGAGCAAAAGCTGGACTTATAAAGTAACACTAAGTAGAAAAGAGTAGCTAGATAAGTAAATAAGTAGATCGAATCATCATTGCAAATAAATGCTGAGTGTCTGATCTGTTGTGTGTTAGTTCCTGTTTTGTGTGATGACAGTGAAATATCAGAATAATCCTGTTACTAAACCTGCATGAATGGGCTCAATGTGGTTGTGTATGTCTAAACCTGTATGAAGCCTAACTTCCACCTCTTCACGTGTATGTGACTACGCTGCTCAGCATCACTTATTGGCTAATAAGCACAATTTGAGTAGAGGTGTGATAAGTCACTGGGATGAACTACGGGAACATTGAATCTAAGCCCTATTTCAGTGTAACACCATTACACCATTATTGGAGGTTGCAGACACACACATGTACAGATTGTCATGCATTAACCTATGACTGGTACATTGGTTACATGATTCGTGTTAATAACACGTCCTCAGAGAGAGATCACAAGACAGTTCACTCATTCTCCTGCAATGACCATCAGAGATACAGAGGACGCCCACTAAAATACAGTGGTTATCACAGGGTCCGTCATTAACGTAATGCAAAAATAACCAGAGAGCATCCAGCGAATAAGCAACAGAAAATGCTTCATGGTAATATCTGTATAAACATGTACTAGATCCAACACATGTAGTAACAGAAACACAGGCATCACCAACGGAAAACAGAACGGTAGAGACGGTTGCCAGAGCTGGAGACGTGCTTGAGCCTCCACTCGGAAACCCATCGATTGGACTCCTCTCCAATCGATCTGAGAGCAGGTCGCGGCGTAATCGTCTCCAGCGACGACGGCGGCGTCTCGGAAAGCGGCCGTGTGAATACTGTAGGTCTGCGACGTACAGCGCTGGCCGCGGGGTCAACACCACGGGGTGTGCAGACGAGCAAATCAACACCGATATACTTTACACGATCGCGTATAAAAGGGCAAAAGTACGACGTGAATCCAGATGGAACTCGTGACGAGGCAGAGATGCAGAAGAATCACCGTGGAGCCAGACAACGAGAACGACTGGGATGAAGCGCTGGCCTCTCGTCTGAGGTAATGATAGTTTATGACTGGTGCACCGTGCTCCAAAAAGGAAATGCACACAACGATTACTGTGGACTACGCCGGGTCCTTTCATCTCCTCCCTTTGTCTCTTCACAGGCAGAGGTCTGTTAACCTTCCACACTAATGGGCAATTTTACACTGGGTGACCATAGGCGGCGGGTGGGTGGATGGGTTTGGTCTGGTGGGTGGGGCGCGGCCACTTACTGCAGCGCGTGGACACCAGTATATATATCTGCGTGTAGTGCATACGCGTTGCAAATGCAGGTGGGAGCGCATCAAAGCCTTTCCTCGTTACGCGTGTAGTCACCAAGGCACATAGCTTCTCTGTCATGGAACATAGTCAGCCCGTTAAAACAATAAGAGCCACTGGACTAGAAAATGCACAGACAGCCCCATGGGACGTGAAAGCAATTCCAGATGATGCTGCGCTGGGCGTGTTGAGATTCAGTGCGAGCTGAAGGCCAGACACTGACAATTATTAATGGCGTTCCTATAGAACTATCACCCCGCCGCGGACGGCGTTCGTCTGCGTGTGCGCGTGCATGCATGCTCACTCCACGGATGCGTCGGGAACCTCATCATCGGTAATGAGCCACAATGGAAACTTCAAGAAAGGCATGCTCGCTCCAAGCGCCAGGCGCGTGGGAGCGCGGTGAGGACACGGGTCGACTACAAAATGGCAAGCGATCGGGACCAAAGGGACAGGGCCAGAGCGGAGTGAGGAGTGGGGTGGGGGTGGTCTGGCGTGAGAATGTGCTCCCTCCAAGGTTCTCCACTACATGGGAATCTACCGCGCCTTCCATCTATACAGACGTGCAAAGTTACAAACCGTTAAGAAAAGACAGACGCACAAAAACACGCGCGCACACATACACACACGATTAGATGGACCGGGCCCCGCCTCCCACGAACCCGTCTACCCTCGGACCTAAACCGGGCGGAGGTCTCGGTCGGATTCAGTTTAGGTTGTTCGCCTTCATGATGGCGGGCTTCCTGTTGACGTACGTGGCCCAGTAGCCTAAGTTAAAGATGAAGAACAGCACTGGGAAGATGATGCGCGATATCTTGTCCACTTTGCTGACGCGGTTGTAGGACTTCTTGGCCTCCGTGTAGGGGTCGTCCATTTTGTGCAGGTAGGGGTGCTTGGGCGCCGCCCCGGTGGCGCTCTTGGAAATGGTGGTCAAGCCGGGGTCCTTGCCCACGTTGATGGCGTACGTGGTGCCGACGATGTTGAAGGTGTTGTTGGACTTTTTCGTCAGCGTCGCCGACTCCCTCCTCTGAAAGGGAAGAAGGCGGTAAAGTAAAAGGCGGTCAGGAGCGAAGCACCAGACTTAACAATACTTCCATTTGAACTCATAAAGAGGAAATAGAAGCAACACCACGAGACACGACACACACAAGAACAAAACAAAAGCCTAACCATATCTTTAATCCTGGCCATGTTAGCCTGAAACGGTTCCTGAAAAGAAAAGTAGAAAAGAAAAAAGGTTTACCAATTATATTAAAATTACCCAACTTACATACTCTATTCATCACTTTGTTGCTGGAACTACGTTTGAACACGTTTACCCTTTTAATACTGTCAATTCAAATCTGCAGGAGGAAAAAGGCCACGACAAAAGCTCATGACCACAAATCTCCGGCTGCCTCCCAATTAAGAAGAACTAGGGACGATAGTAGCTTTTGCACCACTGCAGAACCAGGCTGGACTGGCGTCTGATACTGCCGACAGCAGCAGTAGCAGCACGGAGCAGGATTAGAAACAAAGCAAAATAACAGTGCCTGAAAACATATCTGACAAACTGTATCAATGAGAGCAGCCAGGCCTCTTCAGGCAAACAGCTTGCGATAAAACAAACACGACAAAGGCTGTGTGCGATAAAGCCGGAGAAGCTGCCTCCTTCCCACCGCTGGAGATAAGTGATTAGACTGTCCTCCATATTGAAATTGCACAGGGGGACAGAGTTTTATTTGCTAAATTGGTCCACTCAGATAGGCTTACATCACCAGAGGAGGCTGGCAGCCGCACGGCGCGGTGCACACGGTGAATGGGAGGGAACAAGTAGGGCATGAAGATTGATCACCGGGAAGAGTTTTCACTTTCCTGTGCGGTATGTAGGGTTTGGGTCCGTCCTGGGATCATTTTCTTCACACCGTCCATCCGCACAGTGGCCATTTTAAGACCTACAGTACAGTGGTAGTGTGTGTGTGTGTGTGTGAGTGTGTGTGTGTCATGTAACACGCAGTTTCGCTTTCAATGCCGCTTTGACTCCAGCTTTAATTTCTGCTCCACTTTTTCAGCTTCATTTAATTTCCCTTCCTTTTCCCTTTCACTCCATCTTCTTAATTAGCATAACTAATATCCCCTCATCTGCTCCTCCAGAGCCGCTTCACGCTGGATCCCTCTCCCGCACGCAGCCCGTCGCCAAACGTCTCGCTTGGCCTCCGTCCTGAGCGCCGGCACGCACAGGTGGGCCGCTCGTTAATTCAAGCGGGGGAATAATACCGGCATTAGGCGCCACGGTGACGCTTAAAGTGGCTGTTGAGGCTCGGACGACGCGTCCGAGGTGATGCGGGCGGTGGGATGGAGGCTGAAATGCAATCAGCGTGATCAGGGCAGAACAGGCCGGCAGCAGGAGATTGATGCTGCGGGAACAACAGGGCCGGCGGACACTTGATTGCGTTAAGCTGAGAAGTGGCCGGTCGCTGCCTGAAGGGCTCTATCGCGAGTCAATTACGGCGGAGCGGCGGAGTTGATCCCCGCGCATTTAACAGGACCACGGGCTTCTTCCCTGACGCGGCGACGCGCTGGCGTCGGCGGGAGGAGGCGGGCGCGTGGCGTCAGGAATGCTCTTTGCACCGTAAGCGAGGCAGGAAAGTCATTTCCTGTCACCATTTATCAAAGGGAGCTGTGTGTGTGCGTGTGTGTGTGTGTGTGGATTTTCTTCAATGTGACAGAGCACATCATTTACTTGGGGCCAATTCTCTCGCTCACTGTTCACTGCATCCTTTGACCTTGCCTTGGTAACTTGTGTAAATTGTTGCATCGCCGCTCCTTTATGGCTGTGATTAAGTATCCCGGGGTTAATTGTGTCCCGCTGTGTCCTGCTGTTTGGAGATCAGCGTGTGCATGCGTGCGTGGAGGTGAAGCCCGTCACAGTCTGTCCCCGTGTTAGATTGGAAGATGAGGTCTTATATTTAATAGCCTCCGGCACCTGAGCGTGCAGGGACTCCAGCCTCGCTGTGTGTGTGTGTGTGTGTGTGTGTGTGTGTGTGTGTGTGTGTGTGTGTGTGTGTGTGTGTGTGTGAGAGGATTTGATTCTTTTGTTTTCCAATAAACCTGTTGTGGCCTGAGCTTTATATCACCACCACAGCCTGTCAGCCAGTGTTAATTAAACATTCCCCGTAATTACGAATCAATGCCAACACTTTTTGCTCGGTCCCTTTTTCTTTCTAGCTTTCTTCCTCGGCGCTACGTCAGGGACGCTGAGTCACATGTGAGCGTTCATGGTGCTACGGTAATGTTTGCAAAGCTTAATCCTGGTTGGTGGAGTCCCAGGAAGGCAAACGCTGACGCATGCGACACCTCCAGCTCCAACACAAACAGAAAGGGTCTCGTTTGCCCCGTTGGAACACACCAAAAATGTCTTGTATGGGTTCTGGAGCCGCGGCCGACGGAGGCGGCGCACGCTAGCTAGCGCAGCGGCGTCCAATCATGTGTCACGGAGCGCCAAGAAGACGCAGGATCTCATTCCAGCCCAGCTCCCCGTCGGCTAATTTCTGTAATAAAGCACACCTTCAGTTGGAGAAGGGGGAGCTAATTATGTAGAAAGCTTGTCAAACAGAACGTTAGGCGACAAAAGGGAAGAAGAAAATGTCACCGAAGCTCCATAACCAGCAAAGTAAATTACTTCTCGCTAAGTCATCTACAGCTCACTATTCCGGGCCTGGGAAGAAAAAAATGTGCTCGGGGGCGATGAAGTCATTGTTGGGTTCTGTTAAGAGCGGCAGTTGAAATCCTGCCTCTGATTGCCGGATCCCTACTGCGCTAAACACACGCTCCTTTTATGTTCTCTGCCTAAAGGCTCATTTAAAAAAAAAAATGCAAGTAAATGTATGGAAATGCGCACGAGCAGTTTGATCTCTGCTTTCCAGCAGCTGGTGATGGGAGTCCCACCCCTCCGTGACCCCATTCTTTTTTTTTTTATCTATCATGACAACCGCCTGCTCAGCACAGCCCCCAGGAACGCAGCCATTAAGACGACGCATCAAAAAAAAAAGGGGGGGGGGGGATGTTCCTCCTGCATATTAAGCCCCCGACTCAAAAGTTCAGTGGCAGCAATATGCATTTGCGTCAATCACTCCGACGACCCGAATGTCAAAAGTGGAGCGCGTCGCGCAGCCTGTGTCAGACATTAACAGCAGAGAACAGTTGTGTGTTCTTTGCGTTGTTCCCGCGCAACGGCAGCACTAGAACAGCGTCTCCCACTGCCTTCGTAATATTCCAAATGTCACTGTCACATCATTCTCCGGCAACAACTCTGAAGCCAGAAGGTCATGTTTTTAATGTAGTTTCATTTCCTTTGAATATCGCTCCTGTTTGTAAAGTATGCGCCTCCGTCTGTTTATGTATCGGCGCTGTGTTTATCGGTGTAACATTATTTGTTGCTGCCTCCTCGCTCAGGGTTCCCCGCTCCACACGTCTCACGCTGAACTGGTGGAAAGAGTAGATTTTAGCATAAATCGATGATGATGATGCATTCTGCAGCTTTTCCCCGCGGGGCGGCTCCACGGGGGGCTGTGGTCCACACGCGACGCTGACCTTTAAGACTCCGGGCTGAGGATGACACGGGCCCGATCTGAGGCCGTCCGGCGCTGAATCCCCACATGTGGCTCTGCAGCGTGTGACATGTTGTCAACACAACGCAAGGGTCCAGTAAGCGACGTCTGCACTGACTTTAAGAGAAACCCAACGGAGCTGTGTTCAACTCGCTGAACTGTTGTTTGCAGCCCCAGCACCTGAATAAAAGCATTATGTATCTGACCCACATGAAAACAGCAGAACCCCTCTTTTTAATTAGCTACCAGGTCGAATGTGTTCTTCTTCTCAGCACACGCTGCAGCTTTTATTCATCCGAGAGAAACACTTTCGCACATTCGCCGGCACGGAACCATGCGTTTAATTCTCCATCTCATGCGTCTAATCCGTTTCCATTTGATGTCATCATTTATAAAACATCACAGAACGGCTAAATTTCTATGATGTTTTTCGGGTAAATCTAAGCGACAAGGGTATAATGAGAAACCGATCGTTTTTTATTGATGTGACTTCATCACAGCTTCATAAAAAAAGCTACTCGTTCGAGTCCAAAGGAACCACAGCTTCTGAATTAAGACACGCACCAAAGTGGGACTTTGTGCAGACACTCTCAGCACTTGTGCGCTCCTACTCCCCTTAGATGTAAATTCCCTCCCCACCTTGAAATGACACCCACACTACTGACAAATGGCGTTGCGTAAGCTGCGATTTATCAGATTTTCTGCATGAAGTAAAAACCATCAACCTGCGAGGGCGCGTTTTAACCAGCGCGCCTGTGATGTTCAAAGTAGGTGTAATGGTGCCATCTTTTCTAGGGAGAATAAGCCAACGCCGACTTTAGGATGAGACTTGAACATATGCTGCCATCATAAATCAGGGCCAGCATCTCTGGGAGTTTACCTCTGTTTCTCCTCTCGCTGTTCCGCCCCACTGTCCCTGTTCCATTTGGCTGTTAATGAATAATAAAAGCTCACTTTATAGTCTTTATAGAGGACTCCAGGCTGTGTGAAGGAAGGAATTGTCTAACAGCGCTTCCAAAATGCAATCTGCCCTCATCACTCCTCCAGCTTCTGGGGGAAGTTGGAATATCTTCAACAGGGTTATTTAATCAGAAGACCAAACTGTTTATCGGCGGTTTCATGAGCAAAGAGAATCAAGAACTAAAGAGGAGAACACTGTGGGATTAATGTGTGTGGACTGTGACTGTAGCGACCGGAATGTTGAAAAATGAAAGCGGTTTAAACAGGCATCACTCACCCTTATTTCCATGCCCTCTCTTTTCCCATCCCATGCCCAGCTGCGCTTGGTGAAGTAGTTGACTGTGGCAAACTCAATCAGGGCAGAGAAGACAAAGGCATAGCACACAGCCATGAACCAGTCCATGGCGGTGGCATAGGCCACCTTAGGGAGCGAGTTCCTAGCACTGATGCTCAGAGTGGTCATGGTTAGGACTGTGGTGACCCCTGAAGAGCAGAACAAACATCAGTCAATAGTTGTATGGATCCTTTGGTCAACTTCTTACAACTTGACTCCATTTCGCACAGCTTTCAGTGATGAGAATATTCTTAACTTCATGCACTGATTTATTGTCATTTACTGTGAGGTCGCAAACCAAATCACATTCAAAGGGATGTTGTGAGTATGCAGGGTCAGCGGGTCCAACGCAGTCTAGCTTCTTAATTAGGATTATATTGTTTACTTTAATGATGGACATAATCCATCATGTTTAATGTAAAGGAAAGCTGAGAGCTGTAATCACAGACTTCTGCTGTGGGAGAAAACCATGAAAATAGGACCCGAGTTGTAAGAAAGCAGGCTTTGCTTACTTTATGAAGCAGAAAGACAGACAGACCATCTGCTAGAGGTCTGTCCAGTTTCTGAATTTAAATTCAACATTCCTGAGAATTAAATGTAGCTTGGACAGTGATCACCCACCCCCCAACCCTCCCAAAGGCAATCACTTCATCTGTTCCTGCCTATGTGTCCTAACGAGACACACACACACACACACACACACACACACACACACACACACACACACACACACACACACACACACACACACACACACACACACACGACAATAGATATTAATTTTGTATTGCAGAACAGGGAGGTCAACTCATTTAAGGGAGGAATTAGAATTAGCGTCAGAGATTGATAGGTAACTGTTCACTTTGTCTAAGGACACAGCTTGATTTATTTCAGGTATTGAATTTTGCATAACTTGATTACACTCCAAAACTATGCGCAGGGTTTCTATTGACTTGGAGTAATCACAGTGGGAAAGCGAGTCTCTATTAGCAGATTGATAAATTGTTGATGCATAATTTTGCTGCGTGCGATATCAATGGGTGCACTTTTAAATCCAGGTATTAATCTGCCAGAGGAGGCTCTTAATACTGATTATAACCCTTCAAAAGCTAGTCAGCCAAGGACGTCTAAGAAGCCCAGAACTTTGATGATCATTGTTTCATCCGATCAATGTGACTGTGAGAACAAAACACTTCTAGACACGTTGTCATTTAGAGTCAATGTCTCCACGGGGACAGTGACGCTGATTACAGCTCTTCTCCTCGTGTGTGTCATGCATGTTGTTGGAAGCCCACTGGGTCATGTGCACATTCCCACATTAAGATGCAGTCAATCTATTTTATAGACCAGGCAGCACATTAAAGTAATAAGAAGTAGAAGTTATGTCCTGTCATTGGAAATAAAATACTGTCAAGAGGGATGATGAACAATTTTTATATGTTTATATGTAAAATGGGGATAATATGGGTTAGAGTTACATCATTAAACATACAACATTAAATCAAATGGATATGGTCAATTTAGGTCATGCAAATTAAAAAAACCGAAAGTATTAAAAGGTTTTGGGTCCTTGTTCAATGATTTTATGAGATTTTAGTGTTAAACACTTACTTTGAAGGTGGGATCTGATCCTTGTTTAGAGTCTGTGCAGTGCGGGTATCTGCTTTGAAGACTGATGTGCTTGGTTTTATCTAAATGACCTAGAGCTCAGTCAGTAATAACACTTCAGCCTGGGCTGACTGCAGCGAGTGATGAAGCAGCTCAACACGCTGCTTGGGAGATGAAACACCTGCCACATCTTTCCTCTCACACACTTTCCAACTTTTGCTTCTGCTGATTAATTAGTCTCTTTCCATTTTCCGAACCTGTGACGTGAACTAATGCTACCCCGCACCTGTTCTGCTCTTATCATCATTTAAAGGCGCCGCCAAGACCTCCAGTCAGTCATTTTGTGCATTATTTTGCGCTGAATTATTAACGGGCTCACTCACCGAACACAGTGCGAGCAGGAACCGATTCCCTGTTTAGCCAGAAGGAGACCTGAGACAGTATGACAGTCATGATGCACGGCAGGTAGGTCTGAATCACAAAATAGCCAATTTTCCTTTTCAAATGGAAATATGTTGTCATCACTACATATTCTCCTGAGGGGAGAAGACAGAAACATAGAGATGGAGAGAAACACACAGGGTTATAATTACTGCCATGTCCTGTTGGGAGCAGCTGAAATATTCAGAGTGGGATTTAGTAACGTTAAAACATTAACATGCATCGTCTCCAGCTTCCGCTTTAAAATAGGTTACTTCCGAAAAGTGCGTAAGTCAGTTTGAATGACAGATATGAGCTGAACAGTGTGGTTCAAACTGTGGACAGACAAGTGGTTGGAATAATGCACAGGAGGACGTTTTCACACGTACGCTTCCATTTTCCTATATTCTAAATCCTCCATAGTAAACATTTCCTTCAACCCAGATACTGTCAGCGATGTCAGAAATGGACCAATTCAGCCCCACCAAGCACCAGCGCTTCTTCCCTTTTCCTGTAATCTCTGCTCGAAAACTACGAGAAAGACATCCTTTGCTTCTCAGAGGCGTTTCCCCTTCGGTCGACCTAATCAAAGCCGAACCGGCCCAAATCCTCCCGATTCCCTCGGTTCGCCGCAGCGCATTATGTTTTTTGACATCGCAATCCGAGCAATTTTTGTGGAGAAATCGTTTGGTTTCGACCTTGAATTTCAGTAGCTGGAGCCAGATTTGGTTGGAATTGGGCACAAAGAGCTTTTATGCAACGTTGGGCACGTTTATTTCCATCCTCGAAGGTAGAAGGCGTTTGGAGTGAATGGTGGAACAACAAAGCACACGGCCTTCACACTGGTGAAGTATCAGGCATTTTCTACTTATGTTATTGTCACTACTCAGGTCTTTCATGAAACTAGTACGAAGCTCTAAGTCTTAAGAATAAAAATGACATTTCAAGCAACCCTTATTTATTTAATGCTTTAAACCCATCAGAGCCTCAGGAGAAGCTGCTTCAATAGACAGAGGCAAAGTCCAAAACAACATGGAAATAAGACTTTCACCTTTGGTACCTCTTGGTTTTATCTCTATAAATATGCTAATACCTAATACCAGCTATTTTTAAAATGAAATGAGTGGAAATGACTGGGTGAAGTGCAGCATTCTAAACACACAGTGTCAGTATAAGTCAGATCAGAATTTCAGCGGTTAACTAAATATTTTGTTTCATTATCCTCTTGTTTTTTTTCCACTGACCTCCGGTTTTCTCATGAAACCGGAGTTTGGTGAATCAAAATGTGACGCACCATCATGAAAAACAGTTACCTGTGCTGGAACTGATGGTTTCTTTGCCAATAACATGCCCCAGTAAGTCGTACTGGTTGAGCCTGGAGCCGTCCTCGGCCACGGACACAGACTTCTCGTCTCCCTGCGTCCACAGGTAGATCACCTCATTGTTGGTGTACGCGTCTGAACAACAGAGAGGAAAAACACCAAAGATTAGAACTAACATAGATTCACGGCGCATCTACACAGAAACTCATAGACACATGAGGCCGGTTCTGCTTTTATTAATCAGATTTATGAATCTGCACCAGCTTCTTTTCTACTCCCTCCATTCATGTTTACATATTGATGACAGTGTCCAGTCTTACATCAAATTGAAAAACATAAATATATTAAATATGTTGCAGCAATAAAACCTGTCTATGGCTCCTTTTATCACAGAAACTCTCCAGTTTGCTACTGTTGCTAGAAACAACCATCAAAGTGTGACATTTCCCCTCAGTATCCCACTCCTACAGTACAGCTAAGGTGAGTCATCTGACGTTTTCACTGGACAGGAAACACCTGCAGAGAACAACAAACGCGGGGGTTTATACAAAACTATTATGTCTTTTGAACATCTGGACTGACTTACAGCTTCCAAACTTCAGAGGACAGGCGTGTGCATCCATGGGGAAATCCTCCAGGTGCATGGGGCACTCAGCATGAATGGTCAACCTGAGGGGGGCAGAGGGACACTTCATGACACACGTTGCATAAGACCAAGCACATTTTGATAGATCTGGATAGGTTAAAAATGTAGGCTCGAAGAAGTAACTTACTTTCCACTCTCTCTTACTAAAAGTTCAAACAAAGCAGCAACCTTGCGATGGATGGAGTTACGCCACAAAATGGGTCACTGGAACATCGCTCCAGCTTTTATAGACCATGTGTTAATGCACAACTGGCTTCTCTGGGCATCCAGGACGTCTGTGCTAGCAAACGTTACTGCTTATATGACCAGTTCCCATTTGCAAAACAGCTGGGTCCCCCTCCAGTACCTTGGAGACCCCCATCAGGATGAACGGACGCACAGGAAAACATGTCACTGTAATTCACTTCATTAGAGTCACATGTTTCATGGATTTCAGTGTCATCATTGTAAAAACTTGCACGCGTTTGGACTAAGTAATGGAACACAAAATGAAAATCTGTCCATCCATCCTCTACGCGTCATTTGGCCACACATCCACCTGGCCATGTAAACACAACATTGTAGTGCTCCACCGGAGCTCCCATCGCGTTCTGACCTTGGCAGAGCAGCCGCCACATCACAGCCACTCGAGTGTGACCACAAAGTGAGACTCCAGCCTCGCCCTCGAAAATCAATAGTGACCTTGTGGGTGAGCATTATAAAAACATTTCTCCACGGTGCCCTGCTGAAAGGCTGAGTGACACGCAGGCTGATTGTTGCACCCACTAGATTCCAGGAGCGTTTTTTTGCACATCGTTCAGTGTTTCTGCTGCTCCTTTAGTTGCATATCTGTGTTTGTGGGATACGTGTGACCTCGGCTGCAGGACTGTAGTTTTTCAATGAAACTTCAAAGTGCTACACACATCATTTACACATTTGCCTAGCTTCAGCTCTGTTTCGACCCAAAGCGCGGCTGACCTCATGGTGTAGAGGAGCGTGCCGTTGTCCACGAGCCTCAGCAGCTTGTTGGGAGTGGTCATGTTATGGGCCACGGACTTCTTCCCGTTGTGGAAGAAGGTGTCGGGCGTCCAGATCTTGCTGGCCAGGAGGTTGTTCAGAGGCAAAACTTGCATGGGCCCGTCGAACTTGAGCCGCTCGTCTCTCCAGCTCTGACGGAAGAAGACGTCGATGGTGTACTCCTGAGGGGAGGAGATTATGGCGGATTAGTTGGCGAGATAACGGTTTACACAGCTGGGACGGCGTACTGGTTACACAGAGGTAATCCGTCTGGCTTTTAGCCCTATAAATATGGAAAATACGGAGCCACCCACCAAGACACCTTGAAATACACCAGTTTCACGCCTTATTAATGTTCAACAGTCTTTCTGTGGAAGACTAAATAAAATAAACCGAAAGCAGGAAGGACCCAGTCAAAAGGAATTTGTTTTGCATTATCCGTTGAATAGGGCACGGTGTCCTAGCAACGGTCTTCCCTCATCAGCACCGTACAGAGGCTGTGCAGACTGAGCGCAGCTGTTTCTAACAGACCCAGATGTATCTCACGCAACACTGGGCTTTATTGGTGATCAATAAGAGCCCCGCATGCGCGTTTCCCCCTAATTCCCTTTGTGCGACCGGTGAACGGGCTGCGGCGCTCGCCACTGAACTGTAACAGGCTGCTTCCTGGGTGAAAAATGGATGATGTTATTTCTCAGCAGCTTTAGCGACGGGAGGCTATTGTCCCCAGCAGGAGACGTGCGCGGCTTCAGAGCAACACATCACCGGGGCGCGTCTAAACGGCGCAGGACGGACGCCGGTTAATTGATGTGGTTTGACCTCCCCGAGGCCCGGCGCGCGGTGGGATCATAAGACAATTACGCAGCATCCGTCCCTGCAACGGCGCTGATAATAAAAGCCGCGGAGAGCTGGCGGAGAAAAGCCAGCGGGGACAAACAGGTGTCCCTAAAGCCCCCGATGCTTTAATTAGACAGATACAGATCCACGTGTAAAGACGAAAAGGAAATAAAAATGTAGTAAAATGTAACAATAATTTGTGCTAATTTTTAAATACAGAAAGTCTGTTCTACCCACAAATATTTTATGGGCTTTGTTTCACACCAGCGCTGAATACAGTATAACATTCAAGTCAATCCATCAGGTGTTTGTTTGCCTTTGACAGAAATCTGCTGTAAACGCGGCAAATTCATTTGAAGATTGAAATCCGGGAGTGCGGGAAACACGCCGTTATTCTCAGCTCAAGGCCAAGTGGCACAATCAGTTCGGATGCCAGCTGGTGTTCCTCCAGGGACGCGCTGATTGATTCCTCCTTGACAGAGGAGACGGAGTGGAGCTTCCACGCCACAGCAGAGCCCGAATGCGCGCGCGCGCACGCGTCGGTTTAATAACTGCAGCCGCGGAAATGCGTTTGCCAGTAGTACGAATAGACCCGTGGATCTCTCCTCACAGTCCTTTTATACGCACATACAGTTATTCTACTTATGTATCTTTCACTTAGAAAACGACATAATTAAACAGCATATGAATGATTCATATCCAGGGCTGCACGAAACAATAATTCTGAATATGACTTCAGCCTGCTACAATTAATGTTGTTTTAGATGAACGATTAATAAAGACTGTCAGGCTAAAAAGGATCATGACAGGCTTATAGAGTATTATCACCCACCTTAGCAGGAGCTGGTAAACACACTTAGCGCCTGGTTGGGGAAAACGACGGGGCATTTAATAGCTAAAGAGCCCGTTATTTCCCCAAGGGCTCGACGAGGACCACCACATATTCGAAAAGAGAATCAATATTGGATTTACATTCATCAGGCGAACACAAGCGCGTCTTTAGACGAATGCTAATGCCGCTCCGCGTTAGAAAGCGAGCGTCGTTGAACGCGTCGCCTGGCGTTTCATCAGAAGTCGCGATTTAAAAGCTGCGTTTGCTAAAAGCGAATCTTTTAAATATATGGTTTCACGCATAATCGGGAAAAAATCACGGGATTTTTTTCTAAGACGAGAGAACGAACGAGGGTGAGAGGCCCGCAAAGAACGCGTCTCAAAAGGGAGAGAGGCGGCCATTAAGTGTAAATGAGAGGAATAAAAGGAAATGAGGCAAAGTGAGATGGACGTTCAGGTAGGATGTTCAGCAGACGGGGCTAAATGAGTCCAGACAGGAAGGTTGCGTCTGATATCTGATGGAATATTAATGCAGCTTTTTATCTTGAACTAATGGGTTCATTAATAAATGCTAAACGTTTGGTTATGACGTCACGTCCAACGCATGAGCCGCAATTTCTCCAGGTGCGTCACAGAGAGATACTGATGACAAAAACAAGTCGTCGGCGCTAATGTCAGGTCCCCGCGTGCTGAATTATCGCCTCGCGCTCTCACGCGTTGACGATCCTTCACGCAGATTGCCATCTTTTACGGCCGCGTCCGCATTAGCGGCGCGGATTGATTCAGCGTCCGCTGACAAGATATTCTAATAAGCGGGTGAGACGCATCCCCGGTTTATCGCGCAGGAACGCAGCCCGTGATGTATATTAGGCGGCTTTGCGTTTGACAGCGGGGCAGGAGCGAACCTCTGATTGGCCGCTGTGATAACGATACAAACCAATTGGTGCAGGCAGCGCACCAATTTGACCCGGCTCCTCTGCACTTCACCCTGGGAATCGTAATGATTAGATTGATTAATGTCTTAATTACTAGTCCTTCCAGCTCTCCCGCTGTCAATTATTTTCTCTCGCTCCGCTTCTCGTCCGCCGCTCACCTTCGCCTGATGGGAGTGTAACCCGCGAGAGATGCGCCGGGAGTCGTGAATCTCACACTGCGTCCAATTATCTCCAGCCTTCACCGGCTCGCGGGCGTAAATGCCGCTTTAGCGCTCCTCAGACGCTAAAGTCTGGTTCCGCAAAAGTAATCAACCGGCGCAGGCCTGTTTTGAAGCGTGAGCCCAGCTGATGCTTTAATTGATGATGCATCC
This sequence comes from Betta splendens, assembly GCF_900634795.4. Lineage (NCBI taxonomy): Eukaryota > Metazoa > Chordata > Actinopteri > Anabantiformes > Osphronemidae > Betta > Betta splendens. The sequence continues at coordinate 11,479,612 of NC_040894.2, read as the reverse complement.
GGTTCTCAAAAAAGAGGATGGAACGTGTGAGGACTTGATGTGTGTCCTCCGTCCAGAGAGACGGATGGACTGATGAGTTCCTAAGGAGACGTCGGCTTTTTCTTTTTTTGTTTTAATTTGCGCTGAAAATAACAGCTCACTCTCTGTGTGGGAAACAAACCCGGAATGTTTCCAATCAATCAACTGAGGACAGGCCCGCGTTTGAGCTGGTGGGGTGAAACGGACGGTTAAAAAGCCTTCATCCTACGCCGGAGCATTTGTGAACACTTCGAGGAAAAGGTCATTTCAGCGCAAGTGCTGCTGCAGTGACGTCAAAGCAGGTGATGGGGGTCAATACGTGTAAAAAGCAAGACCTGTTACTAGACGGATTAATCAGATACAACGTCACAGAAAGATCATAGTTAAGACTAAAAAAAATAAAATAAAACACACTTCACTTTTACTATTTCTATATACTGCATTGTTGACTAAACTGTTACTGCCCCTTTATTCAGACTAAATATGCTGAGCACGGAGCCTTTCTTCACCACATTAAGTTATATGATTTTTTTTGATATATGTGTCCGTTCAACAAAAGCAACAAACTGCAGCCATAAAGCATGTTCATCCTCAGGCTGCACAAACGCTGGGCCTCCTCTGCGTTTATGTTCCCCACAATGCACATGACTCACTGTGACAGGAGTGAACATCGTGACCGCACGCCGACGGAAAGGGCTGATTTTTAACTTATACTTTCCCAACAATCCTGAATCAGTGTTCTTATGCTGAACAAAGGCTGAATCCAAATTTCAAACGTCCCGAACACTGCTGCGCTGGAGGTCCCAGGCTTTCGCGCAACTATCACCCCGTCATCAGGGCTGTCAAACGGCCGTGACGCCGCGTACACGTGAATGAGACGAGACATTCACTGGGACAGAAGCAGGGGCGGACGAGCGGCGGCAGCAGGAAAAACACAGCCCGCTTAGCAGAGATCGGCCTTGGGATCAGAACCCACACTCTGGGTCGGGCGCAAAATTGTAATCAGACAAGACTTCAAAAGACCTAATGTTTGGAGCGTCGCTCCGATGACGCCGTTAGCTGCCTTTTCTAGTAACTGATAGTGGGACACCGGAGGCAGATGTGGTGCACTGGGGTCCGAGCGAAGGCTGAAGAAGTGGGCCTCAGGGTGTGGGAGAGGCTGACGTTTCTGGGCCATTTGAACACAGAGAGATGGGTAATTGGACCAGTAGATGCACACAACATAAAGGGTGAGGCGCCGTGGGTATCGGCGGAGGAAGCTTTCAGTTTTAACAGTTCCTCCAAGCGTCCAGTGCTCCACATTTCCCGCGACGCTCCGCAGCGAGCCTGGCGACAAGCAAATGTTTGACTTGCCATAAAAAGCCGTTTCAGATATTTATTCGACTGTTGGAGGCGAACGCCTGCCGTCGTGTGGTGACGCTGCGACTTCTCACCGAGCTGCACCACTGGGCGAACGACTGAAGTTCTCCACTAAACCACAAGTAACGTGTCCTCCGATGGATGCATTAAATATTGAATGGGTTGGACTGTAGTCAGGTAATCACACTGAAACACTGACCTGACCTCTTCTAGTGGCTTTTAATATCATTGCTAAGCACAGTGGCTTCTAGATCACCTGTAGTTAATGTAGTTAAGTGTTTTCCCTCATATTCTAATGAATAACACAGTGTGAGCCTCCCCGGTGTGGGTTATTAGGCTTTTTATTGCCAGGATGCGTACTGTGCTCTTTATCAACCAAACTGTGCCTGTTCCGGGGTGAACGCAACGTGTCTGACACTTACACTTGTGCTTTGGAATAAATGTGCCCCATTCAGAAGTCTTCAGTTGGATAAATAGCGTTTTATTGCTTCAGAGTCATTAATGCCTGACGTTGTTGACGTATTCGCTTTCACTTTATCAGCTGACCCCATTTCTACGTTGGCGTGAGTCAGGCTACAGTGCATGTGGGATGTAACTGTGTGATGGATCACCAGATTCAAGGTCTCCAGAACTGAACACGCATCAAGAAAATGACTTAAAAGCTTCTTGCTGTGTCTGAAGTACCTCCAGGATTGGTCATTTCCTATAAGTGACCTAGAAAACGGGGCCGTGCTTTTGTTTCCCGGGACTGTTTACTGCAGCGCTCCATACTTTAAGGCCCTGCCACACACTCGAATAATGCATCCAACTCGCTCTGAACTCGGGAGCCTGGAAACCTGTGAACCAGAAAACGCGATCGCGCGACCCTGACCCACTGTACGGTTGCATCACTGGCGCGGAGTGTCTCCGAGTACTCGACTGTACTTTACGAATATCCTGAAAATACCTTCCCCCGGAGTCCGAGACGTGCATATCTGCATGTGGAAACCTGGCCAGGCTCAAAGCCTCAGTCCTTGTTATTCTGCAGATTGAAAAGGGAAAACTGAGCCACCGTCCCGGCCACTCGCCCTCACAGGGCGCCCTCCTTTTCAGAACCAGGCACCAGTTTCAGCAATTCAGGCCATTCTTTATTAAAGTCCAGAGTCAAGACCTTATTATTTAGTGCAGCCTACTGTCCACATTTGCTCACTGTACTGTATAATCGTCAGCGCCGTCCACTCACTACCTCCTCTGCTTAAAGGGCCCCATCTCTTACTGCTCATCTGTGACCAACATTTTCTTTTCCCATGCACTCTCATACAATAGCTCTGCAACGCACTCTACCTTTGGGAACGTGCCACTTAATGGGGGGAAGTAATTGGAGTGTAAAGGAAAATGAGCAGTGAATCTCCGAGAAGGCAGACCTAAACTGAACTGCAATACATTTTGGACTTATGTAAGGAAAAAAAATGATTTGACTGCAGAAAATGTAGCCTGTGTGGCAGATTTCTGCTCCGTGGCCGAAATAATAGAAATACGAAAATAACAAAGGTTGCTGTTTTACAATACTGAAATAAAAACATGTGTCATCAGCATCTGATGACACATGTGTCATCAGCAGCAGGAAGCATCTGCTTCCTGCTGCTTTAATGCAGGGTTCTAGAGCCTTTGGAGAAGGGGAAGGCAGCATTACAAGCAAACAGAAAGTAAAATCAATAGGATGATGATGTGTCTCCACATGTGAGGACAGTGAACACTGCTCTGAGGACAAAATGGGGCTGTGTGGACTCCGATAGCAGACAGAAATCTCCTGCTGTGACCTCGCTAACTGTGACCCACCAGCGTGTCGCCATGGCCTGCGCAGCCAAATATGCCACTGATTGTGGTGTCTGCTTTGTGCCACTGATTCATGACGCTAACAAGTGGAGCATGTGAAGAGAGTAAAGGATCAGGGGGCCAGAACTGGGTCTCTGGAGAACCCAAAGGTGGCCTCCGCTGAAAGGGATGAAGCACACTCCATTACTGTTAGCATGCCATGCATTCACAAGGGCAGGGAAGGTCTATTCAGATCAGCTTAGGGGCAAATATAAATCCTTGTTTTGAAGCAAACGCGGTGCAAATGTTCCAAACGACGTTTGTAGCTGCAAACCGCCGCTGTATCAAATGCAGAGTGATCAGCAAATCTCGAGTCGTGTGTATTAACAGCATGCTCTGTTCACTGATGCAAATGCATTAACTTAAAAGGCTAATTGATGGAAACCAAAACAGCAAAAACATAAATAGTGCCTCTGATCATAATTGGGCCTGTAATTTTATTACCATCTGCACTAAATGGATGTTTGTGGAGTGTTGCTGTTGATAATAGTGAAAGTGAAGCTGTTCTGTTGGAGGTTTAAACATAACCTGCTCCACATATGGTGAAACGCTGCATCTAAACGATACCTGAAACTAAGAGAGCTAATCTGACGTTGTTAATAACCAAACAAGCTGCATAAATCACCAAATAAAGAGGTGATGAACGCTGCATTAGGGTTTGTTAACTCATGAAGGATGTGCAGAGCTACGATTCAATTCTGTTGAGGAGGTTCACAGTCGCATGAAACCAAGCTGACAAATGTTCTCCGGTCATAATTAAATAAATGTGGATAGAAAACACGTCATTTGATGATTCATGGAGATGATGAGAGGAAGGAAGGAGGGGAGAAGAAGCAGAGAGCATACTCACCATATCTGTGTCTGACACTGGGCCAAAACTGGTCACGTAGATGTTTGTTTTTACTTCTGTCACGCTCTCTGAGGAAAGAGACGACACGGAACACAAGACATCACGCTGCAGTCTGTGCACACAGCTTCGCCTCAGCCCCGTCCTTGTCGCGCTGATCGTCTGGATACACGGAGCCGAAGTCGGCCTGTCGGTGTTTGACTAAGCAGTTAGAGGAATACTTTGCTTTGCTTTTTGTCAAAGTGATGTAATTGCCCATGCACCATAAGGTGCGGCCTTACATGCATAATGCGGCTGAACACAATCAGACATCTTGTAAATTGTACTATTGCTGGATTATCTGGCCCAAGCGGACGCTTATTCAACTCCGCTCCGGGCGACTTCGCAGATGCTGTGCAGCGTCTTTCGCTCGGTGGAACTACTTTTGTTCGGCTCCGGCTACTTCTGTCCAGCACAGCGTGAAAATGTGCTCTGGGCCAGGCCCAAGTCTGCGTCTGTGGCGGAGGGAACAGCCCCTCTGACCCGCGATAATTTGAGTTAGCCTTCCCAAAAAACATTTAACAGTCCCTTAGGGACGACTGGCTGGGGAATAGAATGCAGCACCTCAGCAGCGAGGATGTGGGTGTGTGTGTGTTTTTATTCAAATAATGGTCACAGTTTGTTGCCATTACCCAGTTCTATACACACATTATAATCACATTAGACACGATGCAGCCTATTGTGGCAGGAATCTGCCCGTTACAGGGCTGCTATGTTCTGTAAATTCCTCTTAATTACAATTACATGTATCATTGCACATTATTGCATTATAACGCAGTAATTCGTGGGTAGTCGCTGGATCCTCAATCTGATCAGCGTGGAGTTTTAAACAGGACCATACGTGACGTGAAAGCTGTGACATATCAACATTTGCCCTCTTCGTTGTGGGCTGAATCAGCTCCTCGGGGGCAAGTGTGTAAAACAGGCTCTGGGGCTGTTGGCGAGACAAATAGCTGCTCCCAGCGGCGCAACAACCGGAGAGCGATGAGGCTTTGCTCGGAAAGTGAACAGCTCCTAAGCTCTAACTGTGTCCCAGATCTGAGCGACCACCCACGGGTGAAGCCTCCAACCCCCTGGAAAAGAGCCCCCACGAGAGGGGAGATCGTCTTCCACATTAATCATTCCCGTGACACAAAGAGCTCTCACAAATATGTGATTATCACAACACCAAGTCAGCAGTTTGCATGGCGGGCGAAAGGCGAGGGAGCAGAAGGAGTCGCCCTGTTCCTGTTTACAGCAATCCACCAGAGCACAGGGGCAGAGCTAATAGATGCGACTAAAAATGAAATTAAATGCTTTTTCTACGGTTCCTCTGCAATCTATTTGTCTGAGGTTTTTTTTTTTCCCACACGGCACTTTCTCCCCGGAGCCGTGGGTAGTGGGGCATATAGGTGGCGAACGGAGGGAAGATTGGTAGAAGCCTTTGACTTTGAGGCAGCGCGAGGGTTACGCGGAGGAGGCGTGTCCCGAAGCGGCAGGCCTGTAATTTCACAGCGGATTGTGAGGATTGATTTAAATTCACCTGCAGTGCAGAATGACTCGCTGTGCCGCTATCCGACCGCAATAAGTCATGTAACATGAACTAGCATGGGCGGGTGTCTGCGCTGTGAGCCAGCCTGTGTTTCCTGCGTGGAAACATCTCTCTGCTGTCAGTGCAGCCTGTATCACCTCCAAGGCCCGCTGGAGAAAACAGCTTGTTTCCACTGCACCACGCATAACTCATTCAATCACTGCTGCCCACGGTACACGGCTCTGAGCCCCGGCTCCGCTGACTCCTCGCCCTTGGAGGCGTGACCCTCTGTACGAACGGCGGGTACGACATGAAAATCCCGCGGCTCCGGACCCCCGGCTGCCGCCGCAGCGCCCGGGTCACGGCGCCCGGCGGGGCCGCGGCCCGCGGGCCTCGCTCGTAGCGTTAGCAGCGAGCAGCGGGGCAGAATGACCATTATAACCGGCTGCCTGGGAAATAGCAGAGCTTGCCTGAGCAAGTGGGCTTGCTGTCATGCGACTTGTCATCCTAGAGGGGAATGAATGTTTGGATGAAATAGCATCAATTACAGGAATTTCCTCTGACATGTGTTTATTGGCCATTTGGGCATGATTGAACAAAGACCTCCACCCTGGGGAAGGCGAATGTCCATAATGTGGCTGCACAAAGGATGCTGGTCTCTGTACGGTCTTGGTCTGTCTGTATGTTTGCAGAAGAGACGGATGCACTCTCTGCATTTATTCTCCAGCAAATTAATTTGTTTTTTATATCGGCAATATAAATGAGTAAGTAAGTAAAAATGATGGCATCATATCATTATAACTCGCCTAATGCCTCTGATTCATTGTTCCTTTGTTGAATAGCTGTGCTCTCCTTTCAGTGAGACAGTAAACAGTCTTTCCCTGGAGGTGCCTCTGATTTAGCCGCGCTCTCTCTTACCTCCCAGTCCAGGACGTAACCTGTTGTCATATCCATCCAACAGCCTGTCTAGGATTCGGGTAAAAATGGTGATGTTGTCTTTGCTATCATCGGGTAACGGCTCTCTGTGTCCAACTACCGTCCTGCAGAGAGAAATGAAGAGGGGAATGTGGAGTCAGAGGCAAGAAAACACATAAAACCTTGACATACAGCAGATTGGAGCGGTAGAAAAACCTGGGCTGTGAAAGGCTGCCGCTTGTTTGCAGCAACAACCATTAAGTCAGTCTGTTCCCTCATGTTCTGCAGCTTTTCGTTTTTACAATGCATCATACAAACCAATGCAATATATTCCATATTATTATTATTATTTTTGTCAGTGGTTGTACTGGTATTAGTAGTAAAACAGAACAAATGTCTTCTCCATTAGGGAAAAATACACAGCATCATCATCTAGTTATCCATTTACTGGGCCCACAATCCCCTGCAGAACAATCCAGTGTTGATATGAAAAGGCCACAGTACTGTAGGTGGAGAACTGATGAGTTAATGAGCACTGTCTTTAATTAAACTAAAGCTCCCTGAGGAGCTGACCCATCGCTGTATAGCCGAGTAATCCCCATCAACAACCTCTCCATGTCCTGATGGGCCATCACACACACACACACACACACACACACACACACACACACACACACACACACACACACACACACACACACACACACACACACACACACACACACACACACACACACACACACCATTGTGTGGCTCCATATACTGTAAACACAACTTTAAGGACTTTTGGGGTTTTAAATTACAGCACGCGAGGCCTCTTAATAAGAAGCTATCTGTTAAAACACTTACTGACTGAAGGTCGTTACTTCATATTGTATGTGTGCGGCTGTCGCTATTATCTGTTTGGAGTACTTAAAAATTCAAAATGACACATTTGCAAAGCCTTTAACGGGAAGTGCATCATTTGGAGGCATTTGGGTAAATGACTGCAGCCCAGCCTGAGTGGCTATTATGTGCACATATGTGGGCAATACATAAATAACAATTAAGCACTCCCCCATGTTCCCACACTTGTTTCCTCTATATTGTAGTTGTTTCCATGGTAACAGTCTAATAGAACAGGACATGAACATTTATGAAGCAAAGCATGTTTCATTTGAAAGGCTTTGGTTTGGCTCTATCAAATTATCATCCTTAAAATTCTACCGAGACCAAACATCAACACTTTTAAAGATTTAGTCTTCATTCTGAGTGTTTTCAGTGAATGCCTGATGGTCGTCTGTACCGTACTGCAGCATTCAACCCATAAGCCACTGGGTTTATTCTGAAGAAGGTAAAGAAACTTGTTTTGACAGCAGATCAGTTTAAAGACTGTTTGCTGTGGTATTAAACAGCACTCACTGTTACCATGGTGACCTTGGGTCTGAATCTCCAGGATTAAAATGCTGGGAAACATACTAATGAATAGGCTCCATCAGATATTTCAGGCTCAATATCTCCACAGTGTGCTCCACCGAGCTCCCAATTTGCACCTTGAAGAAGTGAAGAGGGCATCTAAGTGTATAATTAAGCTTGATATGTCAGAATTAAAGCTAAATATTAGGATATAGCATCAGACAAACCAAAAACACCACATATAAAGAAGCTTTAGACATGCCTGGGGCTACTTTAACAGCAATAGGTCATATCTCACTTAACATGAATCATATATTAAACAAAAAGCCTCCGTGGCTTCTCTGACAGCACTGGCACAAATTCAAATATTAATGAGAAAACTTGAGTCTGGGAGAAACCGCTCCAACAACAGCTGCTCCACTCCGGAGTATCAACAAAGTACTTGTGCGGTGGTGTGTCACATCTGCGTGTTCCACTAAAGCCACACGCACGATAACCCCGTTCCAGTGCGAGCCAGCTGTTTGCGTTCTCTGACGAGGACAAAGAAGTGGGACGCCCGGTCTGAACCCAGAACCATGTGTGTTCCAGCACCTCCACTTTATAACATCGCCAGATGCTTGTTTGCTCCTACGGTTGCTTTTATTATTCACAGCGTGTTAACACCTCATACGAAAGGAGACAGTGAAGTGCGGTGCATTATGCGTCTGTCTAAGGATCTTCATGCAAATAAGTCATTTTCACAAGGAGCAGAGACGGTGAAGGTCCCTCTCACCTCCACACGTTCGCTACGTCCACCTCTGCTGCTGAGCCACTCACGTTCCAGCATGAATTCAATTAATTATGACTGCTGTGTCGTCTGATTGCAATGATCTGCGGAGCCGCTGTGAAGTTTGAGCTTGATGATTAAAAGTGATTTGTGAGTGATTAACTTTCAGACGGCTGATACATAACTAGTGTTGCGTGGGCCGCGTGCTGAAGACAAAACTGCCTTTGTTTGTGTGTGACAGTATTGCAAAGATTGACTAGACCTTGTATTAGTTAAGAGTCAGACTGACTAAATATGAAATATGATTTTTCAGTTATTGTATTTTTACACTACATATTTAAACAAATGGGGAAATAAGTACATTTCTAAAATAAGTGGCGTTTCAATATTTTAATGCTGCATCCAGAGTGAAGCACACATGTAAAGGAATATGTTTCACACCAATACATAATAAGCTTTTGGCTTATGTAAAGCATAATTGGTATACTGTATGCATGTATGTTTGTGTGTGTATATATGCATTATAACTGTATGTATAGTGGTAAACTAATTATTTTTTTTATCGTATTTTAATGAAGTTCTGCCTCTTGGTCAGTTCTGCTTGTGCATTCATCTACGGTCATAAACAATCTACCAACGTCTGACTGCTCGACCCTGTGGCCAATTACTGCAAATGATACTGAGCCGTCATTGTCAGTGAATTTAATCAATAATGCAACTCATTGCGCCCACAGCGGTGGGATGCAATAGCTGTTCCTGTGTCTGGAAGCTGACATTATTATGCTAAAAATAAAGACAAACGCCCTGCGGTTGCAGCCACACTGTACCAAATTAAGTGAGTCTCCGTTTTGTGTTGTCGTAACATTTGCTTGTATGAAAAAGCCCGACACGGCGTGAGCTGTCTTACCTTTAATTGTGCAGTGTCAGTGTGGAAAGGATCCACAGCTGTCACAAAGTCCCGGGCTCACAGCAAAGCCAGGTTTAATTAGAATAAGTAAACACATCTGTGTGGGCGTGCATGGAAATGTGAGCTTTCTCTCCATGCTGGAAAAATCTGACTTGTCAAAACAGGGAAGCACAGGTGTTATTATGCACAGTCCCCACTAATGGCAAGCCTTGCTTTACTGTATCCCAGCAAACAGTGTGACAGTGAGTCAGCGTGAAGCAAACTGAGACAGCCGGAGGAAATAATTTGTTTTCCACCCAGAAGTGTCAAATGGTGTTTTAAAAAATTCTGTTAAATACTCACAATGTGCTTATTTGTGTTTGGACATGGATTCAGCGACAGACTGTACGATGCATTTAAGTCATAGTGGATCATAGAAGATATCAGCTGCATCATGTGAAATGGCTTAAAATTGATATTTTTTTATTAATATTTGTAAAATAAATATTTGATATGTTCTTTTTTGCTTTTTGAGTTAAATTTGAGCCTTCATCAAAAGTTTTATTCTGGGGACAAAAACGCTATAAATCTCAGATTTAATCTAACGGCATCATTAACTGACACAACCACAAATACTAAGTCATGATATGGACTATTAAAAACTAGCGTAATAAAAACCAAAAAAGTTAAAGTTTCCTAATTGGCTTTTCAGAAGAAGTTGTCTCGTTAATTATTTCTTAGTCCCATTTCTCAAAGGCACCGGATGTGTGACGTGTTTCAGCTTGAATAAAGTGTTGATACTCTCCCCGTTCACCCTCAAAAATGAGCCAGAAGAGACTTAAATATGCAAATATGGACCATTTATTAAGTCACACACGTTTGCACAACCACTCAAAGTCAGTAGCTCTGCGTGTCATGTCTAATGCCGCTGATTTCCCCTCTTACCCTGACGACATTCATCAGTTTTTACACTGGCTGACTGCTGGGTGTGTGAAGACTCAGTTGGCTGGTGGGAGCGTCTGTGTGGGCCCGGCAGGCCTGGAAGTGGAGTGGGCATGTGCTGAGTGAGTGGGCTGGCTGCACGCCAGGCTCGCTCGGCGCGCGCGACTCGCTGTGGCAGGTGAAGAACCGCCGGCCCGGCCGGGGAAGAGGCCTCTCTCTGGCACGCGGGCGCCTGCTGCCAGCCAGGGCCGGGCGAGCGGGGGGCGCTTCAGGAGCTGACAGAGTGACGACTAATAGACCTGAGCGAAGACTCTACGACTTACAGTAATGGTTCATTATAGCCGGAGGCCGGAGACCCGAAGCATTTCGAACCCGCGATCACAACATGTCTGTTGAATGCAGCACTAGTGGAGTGATGCTGGCAGCCTGGGAAAACGAGCCACAGTGTTTGATTCTATGCAATACGCTTCTTCTGTCTGCACCTGCCTTTGCAATGCTCAGATGCCAGTGTAAATATATAGAAAACAATCACATACAGTGTATTGCACGTTTTGTTATTCGCTCCGTCTTGTTTCTAGCGCTTGAACCAAACAAATGGCTGCTTTCCCGTCCTGCTGCATCCGTAGAGATCAGTCAGACCGGTCTTTGACGACACTTTTATAATAATAGTGTAATAATAGTATTCACCTGCTGCTTCGCAAACCTCCAGGTCCAATTCAGAGGAAGCGCCCCAACGTCCTCGTTCGGGAAGCCGATCTCCCTCCCGGCACGCCCCCCCCCCCCTCAGGAATGAGGCTTGTGCCTCGTTTGACCGATAAGAACCCTGATCTCCATCCTGTCTCGCAGCCAAAAGCACCCGGGGACGATTAGCGATGCGGCGCGGCGTCTTCCCAGAAAGGATGTATTAAAAGCTGATGACTTCGTATCACCGCAGTTATGAGGCCACTTGTTTACTCGTTATGTGTGCGGCAATAAATGTTGAACTCCATCTCCTTGTCACCTAATTCCACCCTGGCTGGAAAAAGCGCGGGGGAGGAGACGTCTAATTAGCGCATTCTTCATTAATAAGTAGTAGATTCCGAGCTTGAATTCATGCTCGAGTTCACTTTTATGACACAAACAATCTTCCCTGGCACTTCCTCCCCCTCGTTGTCTCCATGTCAACCAACAGTATGCTGCTAATGTTATGCAGCGCCGCATTATGCAGCGTATTGTCTCCCGCTATAGTGGATGCCTTGTATCGCTCAGATTTGTCTCTGTTTCCTTCTTTCTTCTGTCTGCTGTGAGCAGATAATATACACGGGAGAGGAGCTGGGGGGGGGGGGGCATCATCAACGTCCTAACAGAGCGCAGAGCTCTGGCTCATCCAGAGACAACTCTGTCGTCTACTAGACAAAATACTTTCATCCACTTCAAGTGCAGCATATGGAGCCGATCTAAATACTTCATTCAGGGTTTGTAGAAAGCGCTAGTTATGTAAGGAAACTAAATGAACATAAAGGAATCAGTGTGTTCCTGTGTTTGGTGCAGACTAAGGCGTCCTCACAACCACTGGATGCTTTGATGCAAAATGTGAACGCATCACAAGTGGCAAATAGGAAATGTGACTGTAGCGCGCTGACATTTTGAACAACAATGGTGAACATCAGCCTCTTAGCACTGTCTTTGTGAACGTGTTGCTCCACCGACGACGCCCTCCAGCTCCTAGAAACTCTGCAAGCGCCGTGACTCAGAGTCATTGTCACAACCCATCACATGTCGAAGCCTTTTAAACAGCGACGTTACAAAGAGCTGCAGCAGGACGAATCCATCCATGTGTTCGTCCATCATTCTGCAGATCTCTCTGCAATCAGCACTGATAATCACCTCCCGGGCCATAACTTAACTCACCCACTTCATCAGTGGTCATGTTAACTTTCTCCTGTGCAATATTTAGATCCATGCATTCATCCATGCATTCATCCATCCATGCATCCATGCATCCATGCATCCATCCATCCATCCATCCATCCATCCATCCATCCATCCATCCATCCATCCATCCCTGTGGGATCCCCATGCAGTGCTCTGCCAGCTGGCCTGGACCCCCTCCAGCATATTCTGGGTCGGCCCCTGGGGTACTTTCCCAGTGGACCATGCTTGGCACACATTCTAATGCGGGCTCCTGGGGGATATTTTCAGCAAATGCATAAACCACCTCCACCCGACACACTTCGCATTATGTGTTTGCTCTTGATGCCAAGCTACTGCACTGTACCGTGTGCGTCCTCTGGGAGCATCGCTTCACGGCGCAGACTACTTCCACCCCCTGTATCGACTGAGGAGCAAAAAAAATCGTTGCAAATTTCAGACGGTACCAAGAGATTTGATGGGCCTTCCTGATTAGCACAGCTGATAAAAGTGTTTCAGCCTGAGAAAAGGATTTCAATAACTGTTTAACAGTAGTGACATGTATGGATGAGCTCGTCCTCCCAAACATCTGTTAACAGAGGCGGAGGCCGATTCTGGACCTACATGCACTCGGCCCATTGATCATGATTAGAAGGAGTTGGAGACTCTTCATCAGACGCAATCTGTTCAACCAGTAGAACAAGACGCGGAAAACAAAATCAATTGGAGAATGTTCATTTCCAGCCGGTCCCACCATCAGATTGTGCAGCACGGCACTTGGTGGCGCTGAGAAATGCGACCCTATCTTCATGGAAGCAGGCTCAGTAATTACTGGCGGTCCCGGCTTTGTGCAGAAGTTCTGTTTGGTGAAGTTTCTGTAGGACATTCCTGTCATCGCACATGAAAAACGCGCTGCGTGTCCAACCTCTGTTGGATTGTGCTGAATCGTTTGGTGCATAATGTTGGTCTTTTGTTCAGCTGCCGCGCTCGCTCCATCTCCAGCCGTGGGCCCGTCTCCATCCTGTTCACTCCCGCACAGTCTCGGTTCCCCTGTCCATCACTGTGAAAGCCTCCGCCTTGCTTGAGCCGGGATGTTTAACAGTTTTCACCTCTCCCGTCCCTTAACTGGCTTTAATTCAGTGCGGTGACAGCCAAGGTCACGGGGAGGGCAGAGAACAGACACATCACCTGTCAGCAAAGGCTTCAAGGGTTCATTCAAAACTATTAATTCAATGTAATCAGACTTAATGTGGAGATTCAGCAAGGAGTGAATAAATTATAAAAAAAATCTAAACCACATATGCTTCAGTTTGCCAGAAACAGGGACGACTCCCGTCTTGCAGCGGCAGGAAATCATCCAACGCAAAGATACGATCAGAAACGTGTGATATCAGTGTTTGTGACACCAATCTGCCTCCTGAGCCGATTCCAGCGGCGGCCCGGTCTTCTGTCACACGCAGCGCAGAGATTACAGATGTGCAATCAGCAGCATCAGCAGCGGAGAGGAGCTCATTTATAACTGTAAGCGGAGCCCTCGGTCCCGGGGGACCGCGGCACCTGACTCCATATGAGATTGGGTTATTTTTCACGGAAGGTGACGGCCCGACTAAACAAGATCATATGGTAAATAATTCCTCTTAAGGTTCCGGGCAGGCTAGATTAAAAATAACTCAGGAGCTGACAATCTCAAAGAGCAATGACCCCCTCGTCTTTTTTCCAATCCGAAATCGTATTACTTTTCCAGGAATACAGAGTTATTACAGCTATAGGACAGCGGCACAAACAGAATGCAATACATCACGTAGGGCTGCGTACGCCGCCTTTAATTCCTGCCGTGCGTCTTTTAAGACGGGGCTAAAGTGCCGTGATTTACCGATACAATCCTCACAGGTAGAGTGCGCTTACGAGCGCGTTTCACAGGTTTTACAACCAACATGCGTGTCTCCATCTGGCTGAGCCGCGGCACAAAAGCTGAAAGCACCCCAGCTCCACGTCCTCATTACTCGCATCCTTGACGACCGTGTTATCCTTTCATCGCCTTCCATCGTGGCAACGCATGTTCTCTCTCCTCATCTCTGATCGCTATGCTCCCTAAACTTAATTCCTTGCTTCTTTTTTTTTTTTTTTTTTTTTTCGCTGACTCCAGCAGAAATGACTATAGACTCATGGAACTAGTGGATATTATGTGTGCATGGAGCGGAGCAAATGTACATCTTTTGCACCGGGTTGATGACGTTCATCTTTTTTTAGCCATCGATGCTAAGTTACTGTGTGTCCATTCAGCTTCCATGCGCTAGTGTCCACAGGGTGCTGCACAAGCCCTCAGGCCGGGATATAATGTGATATTCAACATCCCTAAATATGTAACAAGATTTACCAAGAGGGTGGTGATGATCACTTGACGCTGGCGTGAAAGTAATGTATTATTACAACTGTATGGATCCATAAAATGTCAGGAGAGAGTGGAAAAATCCACTTATACAACCAAAGGTCAGTTCATTATACTGCAGAATATTCTTCATTTATGACCTAATGTTAGCACATCTGCCTGCAGCTTTTCTAACCAGACCTTCCACATCAGACACTGAACCTGCAGCTTTATTATTAGCGTCACATATGTTATTTATGATTCCAATCTTACTCTCATCAAATGTAGATGAGCTTTTAGGAGTTTCCAGTGTTTGGCTTCGCATCGCACATATTCAACATATACAGTGACGCATCCCTAGATTGGAGCTGAGTGTATATTAACAGCACTATTAAGTGACTGGACAGTATTCCCGCTGCCAGCTTGGCATAAGAAGCCATTTTAAGTACTGTGGGACCCATAGGTAATTACTGGACCTCAACCAACACTATAAGACAACACACAGGCCCCAGAGCTCCTGTCCAGCGATGTGTTTGGGACTTTCTTTGCTATCACATGCTGCGACAATGGGGCAGTAAAAATATAATACAGTAGAATGCGTAAACATTTTAAGTGAGCTTGTATTACTTTTATACTTTTTCACGTGTTTCATTTTTAAACAACAGATACAACTGAATACACGCTGGCTTGTGATGCAGGATTTCCAACCATCTGCTACGTTCAGGTTCTTCAGTGTCACTGGCAGACGCCACCTGAGCGCCTGGAGGAATGTTTGCTTTTTTACTATTGTCAGATCACACCGTCTTGAGTTCATTTATTAAAATATCGTTCATATATGTAAAGCCTTCCGGCAAAGACTTGACCTTCTGTTGGCTAACTTTGAGCCACATGGTGAAAGCTGGCGTTATCACAAGCCACATGTGAATTCCATTAATACATTGGTCTGTGGACATAGTTTACAAAAGCACAGGGAGGAGATTCGTTACAATTCATTTTACACTATTGTGGTGTAGCTGTAAAACTGGTTCCCATGTTTCCTATAGTTAAAGTGATCAAGCTTGAAGTGAGCAGCTGGTTGCACGCAGTGAAATGTTTTGAGCACACAGCAGACTTGAAGCTACTCTCCATGTTTTTTCTACATTATCTGGAGAAAGACAGCAGTTGTTTGGACCAAAGTCCATTTAGGAACAGGTGGGAGAAGCTCACGTGAATCCTGGAGTTATTTATATACAATCCTTCACTGAACAACTTTAAAGTTTCAATAATGTGTCAAATAAATGTCAGATAATACTCAAGCTATGCTAAAAACAGTACATTCTGTTGGGTTGATTCATGCCTGCTGGAGATGTGCACTAATTAGTAGCTGTGGAAATCATTGGCCAGATGCTCCCTGTGTCAATGGTGCATTGACTGAACATCAAAAGTGATGAGGCCCTGGATCAATCACACCTTTAAAGAATGTGAGCTGGGGGAAGGACACTGGTTTCACACCACTGCTGCTGCTGCTAGCCATACAGTACAGCAGCTCCTCCTGCGGGTCACGGCTCTTCTGATCTTCACTTCACACAAACTCAACAGCTGAGATGCTCCACAGTCCACACAGCAAACAAGTTAAACAAACCTGGCCTTCACCTTTATATCTAAATCAATTATCTGGCCGCGAAAACCTCTGCAAAGGTCGAGCCGGTGACCCTGACGGTGCGGCTCCATTTGGACCCACCGGACTTATTATCTGCATTGCTGCTGATGAATCTCCCACTTAAACAGGACCTGGTAGTTACAGCCTTTTCTTGTCATTTGCCCGGTTGTTCAATCAGCAAAGTGGTTCACCCGTGAATACATTACCCTTGGCTTCACGCGTGACAGGTCAGCGCCGCTGAAACGCTATCTGTTGACCAGGTCACATCTCAAAGTGCCGCCCGCCGCTGCCACGCCATGAATAATTCATGTGAAACGGGGTGAGAAAGAAGCTCAGGCCTGGGCGACCCGAGAGCCGATCCATAAGCAGACTGTACATATAGCGCCGCCTTGCTTATTGCTATTGATTATGTGCCACATTAGGGCCAACGCTTGGCACCGGACGAACAAAACAGACAACCACGCGGTTTGACTGGTCACATTTGTCAGGCGTCGGCTGCAGACGAGGTCGAGGAATCGGAGAGGAATGAAAGGGAAATAACCACAGGCTCCTCATTCACATGTAGACAGGGATTGGAGGGAATAATTGCTTAATCACGTCCCGTTTTGTCAATGCATGGGGGAAATAAGGAAATCTGCTGATGCTCAGAGTGACAAAGCCTGATATAGAGGATTTAGCTGTTACACCTTAATCCATTAGGAA
The DNA here is from genome assembly GCF_900634795.4 of Betta splendens. Classification (NCBI taxonomy): domain Eukaryota; kingdom Metazoa; phylum Chordata; class Actinopteri; order Anabantiformes; family Osphronemidae; genus Betta; species Betta splendens. Next base: position 11,462,482 of record NC_040894.2, on the reverse strand, counting down.
AGTCTCCGGTCTTAACTGGTGTAAAGCTGATTTGGAGTGGGCTGATAGCATCGGTGGGCATCTCAGAGGTGGCAGCTCTTAGAGGGAAGCCGCTCTGCTGCTTCAGAGATAACGCCGGAGCGTGTGCACGTCGTTGTGCCCGCTAAGTTTCAACCACTTCACCTTTGATGCTTTACGTCGCTCCCTAAATGAGCGCGGCGACTCATTTGCAGCAGCTAGGCTGCTTCTAAGTAAAGGCTGCCGTTAGGACTTTACATCTGCGCTACATCATGTCTAGAGTAATTGCAGAACGATTAACATCTGTGAAAATCCTTGTCACGTGCTCCATTAGGTCCACGCGTAATGACTTGCAGTGCCCGGGCCCTGCTGGAGATTAGGTGATAACAATTTTCTGTTCGGAATATGTCAAGACTTGGTACATTCCCATTATTAACCTTCAGCTCTCATCACATCTCATAATTTTACCCCGTTCATTAGGAACATCTTGAATGCTAATGCCAATAATTATGTCTTCAATCTTTAGTCCCAAGCTAAACATTTAAGTAATTCTTCATCATCTATCATTTATGAGGAGAATCTGAAGTTTTGATGGTTTTTCGCCTTGTGTGAATTTAAGCTTTCACGCAAATCGATCTACACTGTAGATGAGACGTGCTACAGGCAGACAGCGGAGCCGGGAGGTAATTATCAAACATCTACATGAGCCTGCAGCATCATGAAATATTCCTCCTGACACACAGAGCTGGCTTTTTCCAGCAACATCCCTTCTTCAAAAACGATTTTATGACTTAATGTTTTTAGTTTACTAAAAAAAAAAAAAAAATTTAAAGGACTAATCTCTGACTCGGCTAATTTCCATTTCTGTGCTATTTCTCGTACGCAGCAGTTCATGTAGCTGTGTTTGGCCCCCCGCGTGCTGAGGCGGTGCCGCTGTGCTCAGTGCTCATCCGATGCTTTGCTGCCGTACATAAACACACACGGCCCTCGGCGGTGCTCCCTGTGCTGCTGTGAGGTCGCCCGATGATGCTGGGTGATGAGTCAGCGTTTCACTTCACACCACAGTTCGGACAGCTTGGAGGTCGAGCCTCGCTCAAGTCACCAAAGTGGGAAAAGCAAATATTTACGAGCAAAAGGTTCTTCCACAAACATTTTAACAGAGTGGCTAATCATAAAATCCCCCTTTTAACGGAGCGAGGGCTCATCCAAACCACGAAAGCAAATCTATAAATTATGCACGGGTGGCAAAATTTGATGCACAGGTGTAATAAGGCCTAGATTCATTCAGTACTGACAAAGATCTCTTCCCAGTTTGAGCCAGGAACTTCTCCCTGGTGAACCTGGCCAGACATTACCATTTAATGTATGTAATTACTGTACAAGTGCAGTGAGCTTTTAATAGGCAGGGAGAGCCAGGTGGCACCATGACAAAGCAAACTGGGCTAATCCCTGTCACCCTCTTCTCATTTCCATCCCGGCCATGCTTTCTTTCCCGTTCGTTGAGCCTTTCCCAGCGTGCAAAATCTTAAAGTGATTTACACTCCTCCGTGTCTCTCTCCACGGCATCCAACCTTATCGACGACGCTAACATGGCAACCTGAGCAATATGCCGGCGTGACAGTGGAAGGACTGTGATTATATGACTCCGAGACATGCGGCGGCTTCTTATTTTGCTGACTCCGACGCGCCGAATGAAAAATGTGCCCAAGATGCAGGAATTAAAATGCTGCGAATGGAAAAAGGAAATCATAGCTGTCATGTGCTGCACAATGCAAATGAATTCAGCCGTCAGTGGAATTCAGACGGATGCAGGAGGAGAGCAGCAGCGGCCACGTGTACATGGAAGAATACGCTTACTTTGTGTTTGTTCTTTTTGGGTGTGATTTCAGAAAAGTCGCAACTGAGGACTTTTTAACTGCTTCACCATTTAATGCTGAAAGTTCGAGGTAGACATCTGGTCTGTTCATTTAGGCATTACACTAAACATACAAAGACCCAGCACCACCACAGCTGAGGGAATGGGGATCAAACTGTACCTGGCTTGAGGAAGGAAGTTAAGAAGCAGGAAGAAGATCCACAAGCCCAAGTCCAGTGGTTTGGACCTCCAAAGTGGAGCAGCCATGTCCGCTTGAACAGAAGACCCCTGTGAAAGAGTGAGGAGACGACCCCACGTTAGATGACAGCATGAACTCAGGACATTGAATTATTGTAAAAACAAATCATCCTGCTCTGCCTATTACAGCGCCACTGTCATGTTTCATATATTTGATTGAAATCGTGCTTGGTCTTAAACTGATGAACTGACATTTTCTAACAACATTTAGCTGTGGAATATAGTAATAAATTGTCACTTGTTTTAACTACATATCATAAATCTGAAGTGGCCCTCATGTCTAAAATCTGTGAAAAAACCCATTTGTAAAACTGATAGTGTGACTGCATCTTATTTGACACTATCCATTTATTGTTTATCAGTTTTCCCCTGAGAGATCTGTTCAATCAGGACAGAGCAGTAATAAATATATGTCGTATTAACCCGCCCCCCACTCAAATATGATTGATTAAAAAAATCTGCAGGTCTAAAAATCTACAGTATGTAGAATTAGGTTTCAAGCGATAAGGTTTCAGCTTTGAGCTGTGATATTTAATAGATCAAATAGCAAGGGCTCATGGGAAATGTAGTTCTTAGGAGGCTGCTATACAACTAAATATTAAACAGTGGTAACAGATCACTGTTATCTTGTAACACGCTAAGTACGTGACGCACCCAGAGGGATTTTTAAGGCTTTCATGAGGTCGTTGATCGATTTTTAAACCTTTTTTAGGAATCACGACTGCGCCCCGACTTCAAAGAAATCACGTTGTTCCAGCCACGGGGCGTGAGCGGGTGCCGTGAGTGATATTAAGCTGCATTTACCTCATGCAGAGAAAAGCAATCTGGCCTCTCCATGTTAAACTCTCCTCATCACAATCAGTCAGATAAATACAAGAAGCGATATGTCACAGTCTGTACGGTCTACGCGACATCTCACCCCATTAACAACAGGGTCTCCACAGGCTGCCCAGCAGTATGGAATAGTTCATGTTACAGTATTAGATGTATGATCATCAAAAGCACAAATGAAGTCGTTAAAGAACTGTGAACCTTAGTTTTACCAGAGTTACCAAGTACATATTAAATATTTAAGGAGAAGAGAGTCTAAAATAAAATAAAGCACATTTCCTTCACATATTCTTTGTGTTTGTTTATGTCTGTGCTCACACCCACAGGATTCTGGGTAGTCATTAAAGATAATGGCGTTTGCACAGTCCTCAAGATTTTAGGCAACACACTGAAAAACAATTAGACGGCGCTGCTAGATTAATACCTGTTAGAGCCGCGGCATAAACACATCATACAGCGCCGCGCCGCTCCTCCTTATAGCCGCGCGCTCTGGACGTCGCATAGCAACTGCATTTCTGGAACTGTAATTATTGGCAATTACCGCGAGGAGGCTGCAGAAAGATTAAATGACCCCTCATTAAAAATACATGTGCTCAGAAATCAGCGTGGCGGCTCGAAACCATCGGGAAGACGAGGGAGGGGACGTAAATAAGCGCGGCGCGGCCGCCGCCGTGCGCACGTGCAGCAGCTGCGTTGAGCTCAAAAGGCTTCTATTGTTGCTTTGCCTCCTTTTATTATCGCCGCGCGGAGGGGAGATCAAACCGCTCCCTCGGGGGAATCGGTGTTCCGTGTTACAGTAGAGCATTGATCACTACAGCGGGAGTAAACAAATGAGTGCGTGTGGAGATACACTTCGGGCCAGAAGCTGCACTATTAACGCTCAGCCTGTGATTATTTCTCCGAGGTTGAAGCCATTTGAAAGCTAAACTCAGCCGAGAGCCACGTTACGTCAGGCTCCAGAAGTGGAGGAGAGGCTCGGAGATATTACCAGCCAATTATTTAAAAACTCCTTACATCTGATCAACTGAGGCCGCGGCCCGATTAACTCTACCTGTGGCCTTCAGCGCAGGCCTCCCGCCTTCGCCGCCTGTCGGATGAAACAGCTGTTGACTGCTAAAACGGCAACAAACCCAAGGTTTGCCGACTCGCGGCGCAGATTAAACAGCTGCCGGCAGCAGCCTGCTCTGCAGAACCGCTGCAGCAAGCAGAGGTTGGATCAGGACGGAGACAATGCGCTCAGAGAGTCCAGAACGGTCAAACTCCACCGACAATGAAGTGATGTCAGGGAAGTAAAGCCTCCTCCTGATCCGAACGCACAGATGAGCAGCACCGGGCAGTGTTCAGCTTCAGCCCATTACTTAAAGACTGATCAAGGTTATAGAATATGTCATTTAGCGAGGATTTATTCAAGTACTTAAGCATTTTAAATATTATATGAAACATGTTCACACAGTCATTGAATCGCACTTAGAGGCATCTGGACAGGGATCAATCTACTGTTATTCTGGCCATAAATCCAACCTTGGAGATGTTTACTGACATCTTTGTCAGAACCTGAGTCCCGGCTGCCATAAATAAAGCGTCCATCCATCCATGCAATCGGTGAGAACCCACAGGTTGGATGCCTTCACGGCCCTTAATGCAGATTTGATTAATCGCTCCCTTTTCTTCATTTCAGACCTCATCTCCCTCTGAACCGACGTCACGCCTCCGGTCGGGCTGCGCCGAGTCAAATTAAACCCATCTTCCGTCGCTTGATAAATGCTGCTGAACACAAAACAGCAAATTGCAGTTGCACCTCTTCTCTCTTTCCATTAGTCATCTAGGTTTCAAACCCCCATTTCTGTTCTGTCCTCTGGAAGTTTTTGTTCAAATCAATTGCGGGTCATTATTTATTACAGGTTTTATTTGCCCTCAGGGGTCGGGGCCATCATTTCCTTGGCCTGTAATGTGTGTCTGGACTTGGCCACTCGCTTCCCCTCTCATGAGAATAACTGCATGAACATACAGTGGTTACGGTAATCACACAGTGTGTAGCGCTAGGAAATGAGAACAATATGCTCCATAAACAAAACTCAATTTCCAAAGACTAATGAAACAAAGACTTAATTATTTTGAGTCAGTCTGTAAACTCCATCATGTGCCTCATTTCCTATAACCTCGGTTCTGTTCCGTTGATTCCGTTTATGTTGCCTCAGCGCAGTCGCCAATTAGCGCCCCAGTGAAAAATCATCCAGAAGGCGCAGCAGACAGCACCCGCGCGTGTTGACAAATCCTTTCTGCTGGAGAAAGACGGGCCCACATTAAAAGACTGGCTGCCGGCCACTGTCTACAGCGCTGCACCCGCTTTACCAGTACCTGTCATGCAAATGAGGGTCTTAGCAGTCCCCGGGGCCGCGATTGTACTTGAAACTGAGAATACGAAGGGAGGCTGAAAAAACATCCACGGTGCTTTTTGTTGCCAAATTAAAAATAGCTCGCCGAAGGTGACGGCGGACCGGAGGCGCTCACCATTCCCTGCTCTTCTAACATTGGTTTTGAGTTCTGCTGTCAGTGTATTCTTTTCTGGAGAATAAAAAAAAAACATCATATGCAGTGAGTAATGCAATCACATTTGACAGAATTAAAAGGCTGTAAATGGCTTTGATGCAAATGAGCTGAATAATCTGACTGGACGACGGATTGAGTGAACGGCTGGTGCTGCAGAACAACAGGCGGCGGAGTCGAACTCCGAGAATGTCAAGTACTAGTTAGTCGCGTCTTTGTTTCTTCATCTGCTGCTTTCTGACCTGATATAAAGACATAGACTAGCTCCTAAAATCGCAGACCTCATTTGCCAGCGAACGCCGTCCACTGCGGTAGTTGTTTCCTTCAGGACGCAGCTCAACTGCAACGTGATCCAAGTGGCTGGTAACTAAAAATAGCCCTGAATCCTGTCACATTTGGGTTGATGTGACCGTCACGCGCTGAACCAGTCGTCTTCACGGGCTATTATTCAACCACGCCACGCCTGGAAGTATTGATGAGAGTCAATAGATGAGAGATGAGAGAGAGCTTTAATTCAGAAAACACTGACTTGTGTACTGAAAAGTAAGCGGTTCAAGGTTTTATTTTTTTTAAGTAATAACAAAAACTCTGGGTTAAACTGGGTTATTCTAGTGCTGTTTGTTGTTGTTTCAGCTAATGCAAAATAGGATGAGCTCATTTTTCAGATGATTAACAAGTGCTTTGTTTGTGCTTAAGTATTTTCGTATTTCACACGTGTGAAATCCCTCTTCATGTCAGATAAGCATGGATAGAATCATGGGATCAACTGGTACAAATACAGGCCACCTGTCAAAGTGAATAATGATCTAATGACATGATCATTTGGAATCAGTTAAAGGTGATGGATGGTCGGTGGAGGTTCATCCGACAGATGCCCGACGCCTGAACACAGGTGCAACTGAGTGAGGAGGCGTTGGCGCTTTGGGACTGTGGGCATGTGAGTTATTATGATCATTAGGCTGCATAACGAAGAAACGCACCGGGGCCCGTCAGGATTATGCTCTCCACTCAGGATTTGTCAGGAGTTTGGGTTTCGTTCCTCCAATCGCAATCCTTTATGACGCGAGGTGCTTCTGTAGCTGCTTTTAAAGGTGGAAGAGAAATAGGTTTTGTGCCGTCATCTCCATCTTGCTGTGCCAAGGCTCGGCTGACAAATGCTCACTGTAAACACACGGTGCACGGGCGCTGAAAGGAAACTATAGAGCCGGAAAATAAAGCTGGGATGGTCCAGTTTATTGAAAGATAAGCATATTTCAGGAGTGAATAGATAAATGTTTTTAATATTTGGAGCTAAACTTGGCGGAGGAGGTAGTAATTCTCTGACTAGCTTGAGTTTACAGAGGCGCTAAACAGCATGACACCCCTAAAATGCACTGCTGTCGTTTATTAGCATAAAGAAATTAATAAAAAAACATGGCAGATGGAGTTATTTTTACACCGACAGATTTAGACCTTTCATGCTGCATGCGTAAATTTACATGACAGTAGAGAGGGAATAGCAGAAATCTGGTTTTCTCGAAACGAGGCCAAAGTAGTTGAAAGCGAAACACTGTCGCAAGCTCTTAAACAAGCGCGTTTTGATGTTCAAACGCAGATCGACCCATTTTCTCAAAGTGAACGTAAACCGCGGCCGACGGGCGGGTGCGACGGCGACGGCGACGCACAATCGGTCGTCGAGGCCGCGAAAAGCAGACCGGAGACACGACGGGAAACAATACGGGAAGTGCAGATTCCTGTAAGCACTCAGGTGCAGAGATTCAGCCTGTTTTCCCTCCTTCTTCCCCACCAGATGAACCTAACGGCCCCCTCTGTGTCTGAATAAAGCTGATTTGGCGCACGCCCGGGTTCAATATTCCTATAAGCCGTCAACAGCGCTCACCTGTCAGGCTGCAAATGGGAGAGATCCATAATGCTTACTGGTCTGTGCACACGGAGCCCAGCTGAGCGATTCTCCACAGATACGGCCCGAAGTACAATATTTGAAATGCATTCGCTAAATCTGCAGAGTATACAATACAGACCCAGGCCGGGGCAATATTCACGGGGTATTTAACATTAATAACCGACAGGTCGCAATCAGTTATTCTTAGAATAAACAACAAAAAGAGTGTGACTGAGAAAATACCTCTGATAAATGTTCCCAGTGATATCACCCGTGATTATAAATGTGCTGTAACAGGCCAATTGTCCCTGCAATAACATTCATTATGCTGCTGGAAGGAAGAGATTTAATCAGATAAATAGAATAATCATGTAAATCAGTGTGACTTTTACAATTAGAGCCACGGAGCACTAAACTGCTCCACATCTGCACACACGACCCCCCCCCCCGTGATTAAAAAGCTGGAAAGCAGCTGTTTAGCCGGGGACAGGGCCACTTCCTAATGGGTGAAACCTGCCAGAGTTCATCAGGGCTTCGCGGTGAAGAGCAATAGCGCCTGTGACACGCGCCACCTGTGCACAGCGTTTCACCTCAGGCCTCGTTACTCGGCTCACGGCTCAACGCCTCAACGGGGCCGGCCGTCCTGGCGTGTCACCGCCAACACGGACAGCGTTTCAGCAAACGGCAAAAAACGTCATCAGCTGGGCTCGACGGCAGAAATACAAAAAGCGAGCGGATCGGAAGAAAGAATAGTTGAAGAAAATATAAATTCATGTGCCTGATGTCCCAGGGGATCAAATGCGACCGTGCTGCTCACAAAGGATCCTGTGCAAAATTCCTTTCTCACGCACTGAAGTGTTTGAGTCGTGGATTTTCTTTTGTGCCATTTTAACTTAGCGCCCCGTTTGCTGCGGGTGATGAACTCCTAATAATGAACTCCAGATACTGTATGTTCATCATTATCTCAGCATCTCAAAAAAAAAAAAAAAAATCTCATCTCAGAAGATCGGCACAAATAAACTCCAAGCGGCGAAATCGGCGTCAAACAGAACATTTGTACGCGGCTTAACCAGACGAGATTCCGTCAAAGCCGGCAGCATTACGCGGCCAGCGGAGCGCGGCCCCACACGGAGGCTAAATTAATATCTCCGTTCAGCCTGTGACGGTGGCGTCTGCGTTGCCTCAGTGGATTATGAGCAGAACTGGAACAAAGTCCTCTCCCGTTAGGAGGAGGGAACCGCACCGGAGACCCGCAAGGAACCGGAGGAGTTACAGTGGGGTCTGATTGGGACGATGGGCCTTTAAAGCCAGACCTGTATCGACCGCACACAACGTACGACATACAGAATACATGAATTTAAATCACGCAACGGGCGCCTGGCATAAACTGCTCATCTCTCCGCTGAGAACGGTGTTTAAATTAGCTCCATGGTGATTCAGAAGAGAAAGCTAAGCCTCCTATATTTCAAGTCGGCGCTAAGAACCGGGCTGTTGAAAGCTTTATATGACAGTGATTGAGTTATCCGCGAGCAGCGGCATAATGACTGGAGAACAGGCGGCCGTTCTAAAGTGCTGCTTCTCTCTGGCTGACTGCGTTGACGCACATGTTTAGCCCATTACTCCGCAGCGACGCTGACACCGCCCCGCTCGTGCGCGATCGGCGCCGCAACCTGCGGTACCGCTATGTGGATGTCGGCGGAATACGAATGCGGCGCATGCGGCAGCGGCGGGCGTTCGATAAGGCGCCAGTGGAGGAGACGGGGGATGAAGACGGAGGAATCCAGATCAGACCCCAGATCAGGCGTCTGTTGAAAACACACACTGGCTTCAATCCAGAAGATAAACTATGAAAAGGGATCATTGGTAGAGCAGCATTACATCCCTGTTCACCTCTATATTTTATGCTAGGATCCAATAAAGTATTATTGCTAACAAGATGAGCCCAGAAGCAACAGGCGCTCGGCTGTTTAAACATTCACACTGTCTGGTTTCGTTAATGAGCCAAGCTTTGTGCCACATCGGGGTTTTCAGGTTCTGCTCAAATCGCAGCCTTGTTCTAACAAATCGCTCATTCACCGTCAGTCGTCAGACGTCGCGGCTAGGTGGTGAGATGCTGAAAGGCATCCAGGCCCCGGCTGGTCCCTGTCCAAGAGGAAAGCAGTAAATACTGTAATGAAATCATTAGGTCGTTACCAATAAAACCTGCTCGATGTCTGGCACCAGCGGCACAGCGATGAGAACTCATCGCCGCTAGGATTTAATGGGGGCTCCGTTAACCCCGTCCACCCCCCACTTCAAGCGCAGCTTTCTGGGTCACACGAGCGGTCCGAGGAGGCAGCAGACATGCATATTTCAGAGCACGGGCCCCTTAGATTGGCAGGTAGCAATACTTAGTCATCAGAGGGGACGGGTGGGAAACAAGAAGGGGGCACAGGGCAAACATTTGTCTAACTCAATCTGGTCCTCTGAGTTTTGTGGATTCGCTCATATTAAAGACACTCCAGTGAAAGAACAAGAGACGGGCTTTTTCTTCTCCTCTGGGACTTCCGTGCGGCTGCCGTCAATCAAATGTTCAAGTCTGACTGAAACAAAGACGGTCGGTGCAGGAGCGCTTCATTTATCCCCCGTCCCTTCTTCTCTTACACAGGGTTCATCCCTTCTAGCAGCGTTGTCGTTGGGACGGATTGCTGGTTGCTCCACTAGGGTCAACTGACATTGCTTTCTCCTCACCCTGTGACTTCTTCAAATTTCCCAGCATCATCATCTTCACCGCGACTGCAGCGTCCGATCCTGACGGGGGCCCAAAGTTAGAGTGAAGCTCCGGCGCAGGAGAGATTAATCATTTAGCTGAGTCAGCAAAGTTGGACCTCCTTCCTTCAGGTCATGGGTCAATCAAATATTGATGTATAGCTCAGGATAAATGCTGACATAGTTCGGCCTGCGCTGTACATTAAGAAATCAATTCGGAACATGCATATGGGAGCGACACAACACATCCCGTTTGTTTGAGCCGAGTGGATCTTGATGTGCTGCCGCCTGAATCCACCCACCTTCAGAGAGAGTCTCTCAGGTGGCCTGATCACTGCCTATCGATCACACTAACAGGCAAAGCATTGATGGGCGGCCGGCTGGAATGTGGCTGGGAATCATAAGTAACATGAATGACAGCTATATAGCCTGAGTGTAATGGGAAGGAGAGGTCTCAGCGAGGTGACAGGCATGCCAACAGGCACCGGAGCCCAACAGGCTTCACCTCCAGGCTCCACGAAGCCCCGAGGGCTCGTCTTTTTGTCTTCGCCACTTACTGTGGCCATAAAGTATAAGTATATATAAATATATTCTTGTTTTCTTCTCTGAACTGCTGCAGGATTTACTGCAGACCCAAGGCTGCCCAAGTCACACCCATTAGATAGAAGCTCCAGCCATATGATGAATGCAGCCCTTGGAGCTAAATTTCATCTGACACCACTCAGATGCCACAGCCAGACTGATTTCAACAGTTTAATAAGTTCAATTTTTTAATTTTTACAGAATTGCTTTCAAATCTCAGAGTGGTGGATGCTTTACTGCTGCACAGACACTTAGGATTCTAAATGTCCATTTCGAAGGAAGACTTTCATTTGTTTGCATTATTAATAGTCATCTATATTGCAACGTATTTAACCTTCTTCCGTATTCCAGCAGATATGGAGGCCTGTGTGCCACGGGCAGGAGTTGACCAATCATGTTCCACTATGACACAGAGGCATGTTAAGTGATGGTGCTCTGCTCTGAAAGTCCCTCAATATTTAATTTTATCTAAAAAGCTGATACGGTGCATGAATAAAGTCCTTACACAGCAAATGTGAATCGCACAAATCCAGAGACATGGCAGCTTCTTATTACAGGCCACAGATCAATAGGTGACGTCCTCGAGTTGCACCCATTGATGCTGTTGCACAGCACAACAATACATGTACTGTACATAGACTAATTCACACATTGTCCACTATTGCTCACTGTCTACAGGGTGTGTGTGTGTGTGCTGATAATCAGCTCTCTCTCACTCCGGTGGAATGAGGCGACTGTGGCTGTGATCAGTCCTGGGTTCTGCTCCGCGTCTCCGAGGAGGAGCTGTTTACCGGGCTTTTTGTCTGGGCCTGTAGGATCCCACTTAGTGTGAATGATGGCAGCTGTGAAGGCGCCTCTGGCGGGCGCGACTGCACCTATGGCTGCCCGCTCTCACGTAGCGCACGGCGCCGAGCGTAGCGCACAACAAGAATGTGAGCTCCCAGCGTGAACGAGTGTCTGTGACGGGCATCACGCAGCAAGTCGTGGAAGTGGAAGCGCTAAACACCACAAGTGTGACTGGATGCAGCTGGCGGCGAGCGAAACCCAGTTAAGTGCCGCTCGTGGACCTCTGTTCCAAGCACAGATTGATTATGGGGCTGATAAGCTCCATTACTCCAGCCGTGCGGACGCTCGCTTCACAGCTCCTTCTCCTGCTACGAAGCTCGACCGGGGCCTCGCACGCACATACATGACGGCGTGATTGATGCCGAACGTGACACGCAACGCGCCGCCGAACGAGAACAGAGCCTGTTATTACGACGGGCATTCAGCGTGTGACTATGACATCTGCAAACATCTGCAGAGGAGATAATTCCCACTGATTAAAGCTGCTTCACTCGTCCTCACACCAGCGGCAGCGCCATCTCACAGTGTGGCACCCGTCTGCAGCATCTTCAACCCCAACAATAGATTTGTAGCACGAGTGACAAACGCGTTTAAAAAGGCTGCTTTTTTGGGAACTTGCTCATCGACTTGGAATTGAACGAGCAGCTCCGCTGCCTCACGAGAGCGGCTTGAAGCCACATTATGCCGAGTGACAGACGCGAAGCACTTACAAGCAGAAAGAGTTCTCACTGTGTTATTTTATGATCGATCATCATGAATAATGACCCAAGTTAATCTTTACAGTCACTTTCTTCTAACATTCTTTATATTAGAAAATATAGTCTTAATTAAAAGTAACTGATTAAATGACCTTTAAGAAATCTAGTTATTACTGTGGGTTTATGTTGTGCCTCTTGTCTTGATTTATGCTCAAATCACCTCTAAGTGCAGTTTTACTCTAAAATTCAAGGTAACTTTCATTTGTTTTGGCTGCACTGATACAGCAGATAATAAAACCGTTCGATCACAGGCTGGTCTTAAAATACACAGCGGCCTCTGTTTATAGCGAATACGAAATCCTTGTAAATGAAGCGTGTGAACGGAGAAATGAATGTTAAGCAGCACGTGGTGACGTCACCAGTGTCTCAAGAAGCTGCAGGAAAGAAGGAAGACCCATCAAACACACAGGACCCATCACCAGTCAACCAGCAGGCTCAATGACGGGACCAGTTAAGACGTTATTTATGGGTTTATCATTTGACTAATGAATTGATTATTGGTTAATATCACCATTGACACTTGGATATTAATGACTGTGTCCTCTGTGTACCATTTATTGTATTGCTTTTTTGTAAGATCAATCCTCAACAATAGTAATAATTCACCCAGGCTTCAGGCTTCGGCTGTTTTTTGTTTTTTTTTCATTTCGTATTCTCATCTATAATTGAAAACTGGTGAACTTACTTCTTGAAAACCTCGGCCGTTACTCGACACACAAAACTGAACACAGAGCACTGGGTCGCCTTAGTTCACTCTAAGTGCATTTTGCACCTTTGTGACGACCACATGATGCAGGAACAAGTTGTAATAAGACAGAGAGGATTTGAATTAGCCCTGGACTTATATGAGGCCAAACTACTTATAGCGAACGTGTCTAAAACTTGGCATCTTGACACAAAAAGGACCGTAAACAACTAGTTGAGTCATAAAACTTGCAGCATTTAATGCCAACGTGCCATAAAACAGCCGCACAGATGTGGGCAGCAGCTGGAAAGTGACCCTGGGAGGAACGGCTGAAGGCTGCCCCACATCACCGAGCACCGCGGAGTCGTGTACGACAACCAGATGATGTGCCGTCATTGAATTACGGCCCCGCCCTCCTCCCAGGTTTTACAGGGGGACAGAGCCGGCCCGTCCTCACAGAGGACTCTGTTCACATTCTTGGCATGAAGTCAAACTCGCTCAAGGTGGATGTCGCCAGTCCGACAGGGCTGTCCCCCTTCGGCTGCTCATGATATTCATGGATATGCGTCAAACCAAGGTCTGACTGTCCGGCTCGGTGACACCGGGGTGACATCCCAGCTGATTGCGAAAAAGTGCCCGGCTTCCTGCTTTATGGGGGGGCTCTTTGCAAGCTGCGAACAGCAGTCACAGACTGGGTTCGAAGGCAGACTCCACTGCAGGAGGATGAACCCACACTGCCGATGCTGACAGAAATAACTCGTTAGCGGAACACATTTCAGTTCATTTGAGCTCATGAGCAAGTCTTTGTAGTGCATGGCTCCAGTTTCAGGATTACCTAAGGATTAAATCAGTATTCATAGGTATTTCCCTCCGCTGCTGCGAAGGCTTTTGTGGTGCGTTGGGAAAACTGCAGCTCATGGCTGCAGGATGCTGTATGACTCAATAAAGGCTCTACTGCCGGCAGGTACCAATCAGCTGAAATGAGACAATAATGATATTTTGAGCCCTATTGAGCCCGTGATGTCCTTCTATTGTCTATTAAACACAGTAAAACACTAGTGTTTCCTCATAAAACTGCTGGTTGGGTCTGAATATTTGGGAAATCTACGTTAGCCCCATTATTGTCTCTCCGTTAGTTCTGAATATTTTATAGTTGAGATCAAAACATGATTTATAAATGATAACTTTATAGCATCTTAAGTGCTCAGAACGTCCGCCGTGTACGTCAATACCTGCGACGTGTCTGAAATCGCTGCAGTGAAGCTTTTAAGGTGGACGGAAAGGATCACGATCGTCTTGACTTTAGCCCCGACTCATTTCTCGCTGTTACGGCATCGATTTCTCACAGCTGCTAATGTTTTCTGGTCTTTGGACGACTCTCAGCCGTAGCTTGTTTCTGGACTTGCGATTCTTTTCGACTAGAGAGAAATCCATGCGCCGGAGCCTCCGGAGAGGGGAGGCGAAACATTAAAGGGGCTGATGCTATTGCTGTTGGGCTCACGAGCGAGCGTCCAACATCGAAGCATTGCAAATAGAGGCTCATTATCATGTTTGATGCGTATTCTTCTTGCATCTCTGCTGCCTTCTTGTCTGATCTTGGCTGAAGTTTGCATTTTTTATCCTCACGCCTCCCTCCTTATAACCTCGACCAACAGATTTTACGTGACGAACGCCGGTAATCTTAGGTTTATTGTTCTTGGAAGGAAGAATCCGCGCTGTGATGCAAACTGTAACATCCACTTGTGCGCCCGAAAAGATAGATTTCAACAGCTATCATCACACCTACAGCTCTATTGGAAGAAAAGTAATGCAATGGTGATGTAAAATAATCTCTCTGGAAGAAATTGGTCCACGCTGTTGTCTGGGCGACACTGAAGCAATAAGGAGTAGGCTGAGGCGTAAGGGAGGCCAGTGAAAACCCTGGCCTCAATGGTGATTTGACTAATAAAGGCAGCTGATGCAAATAGTCTTACTGGATGAAGACTTTCAAACGCGACTCCAGCTGTGAACCTCCAGCGGAGCATGAAATATCTGTTGGTCGTCCGCTGAAGCTACAACAAACAGATTTTAATGGTCATTTCCTTGATTAATAGCTTGGACACAGAATGGCTGCCATGATTTCCCTAAAGCTCAAGGTAACATCGTCAAATTGCCGAACTTGTTTCATTACAAAATGGAAAGAATGGGCTGAATCTCCACATATAAAAACCTGAAATCAGAGTCAGATTGGCTTTCAGAGTCAGTGTCACAGAAAACATCTGGGCTCATCTGTGCACATGGACTGGGTTTTGTTGATCATCGGTTCACTATCACAGATTTGGCTCTTACTTGCTCAGGCTGAGTGGTTTTTCACTGTGGTGGGAGCAGACGTGCTCTCAGGAGCGACTCTGCTGGCTAGTCATTTATACGTTATGAATCTTTTTTTCCCCCAAGAAAAATAAATTCTGCCTCTTGAACTATTTCCTGCCGGAGCCGTAAAATGAATCATTATTCATGTTGTGACAGTCCATTACAAAAACCGTCTCTCTACTGCCAACGTCTCAGAAACTATTGGTTTGTAGCCGCCGCCGCGTCGTCAGGTCAGCGTCTACGTACGCGGGTTACGCAACCATGCGAAGCTTTAATTGTCTCTTTCCGAGCCTGCGGCCTCCAAAAGCACAAGATCTGCGTTGCCCCTCCTTCTGCGGGCTTGACTGCAATTCATTCCACGCACCTCCACTCGCACAATTTGCACCTTCTGTCTTTGACAATAACCTTCAAGCGATGTTTCTCAAGCCGGGAACAAAATCTGCCGACTAAACAATAACTCTCACTCGTCTGCCGCCTTCACTCCAAGATCCATTTGTTAAATGCTTCAATGCCTTTGAAAGAGTCACTTGATGAAATGAACACCTGACTGAAACGTTACAAAAAGGCTCTTCACTTTTAGATGCTGCATTCATCTGCCTTGGTTTCAGCTCATGAATGGGTTGAAGACAATAACAGATGTTCTAAGGGCCTGCAGATATTCTGCCTCTGCATCACAGCCGCTGCTGATAATAAAGCATTAAGCTGCTGGAAGATTCTGACATTTGAGAGATTCCGACTGTCAGCCTTAAAGGTCGCGGTAAACGCTGACAGACATATATGGTTTAGGACAGTGGATGAAAATAGAGCAGAGCAAAGCGGCACTGTATTTCCTTCGGTTCATTTGAATTGAAGGGTTTTTTTTATGCATTCCTTGTTTTTAGAGCAGCAGTTTCTTCCTTTAGTGTCTGCCACAAACAGAGGATGGGGAACAAAAGGTGAACATCTGTGGAGGCAGTGTATCTTAACAGCATCAGCTTTGAAGGGATGATCGTTCCTTTGGAGACAAGCTGCCACGAAATAAAAGCTCCTGTCCTGTATTTTTATGATTATCCTTCTCAGGCAAACACAGATTTTGACTCGTGTTTAACTTGCTGATCATCTGACGACAACGGTTTGAACTGGAGAGCTGCACAAGTGCAGCGCGAGCGCCACAGCGTCTCATCCGACAATAGTGGATGATTTGCTCCGCTCATAGTATGATCAAATGTGTTATGCAGTTCTTGCACGAGGGTTTTACTCCCTGTTTTTACATAACAAACAGCAGATGGACAGAAATGACAGTCACAGGAAGGATCACAAACCAGCAGCACGTGGACCGATCCAATTACTTCACTTGGTCCAACAAATGAAGTTTGGTTGCCCTGCTTTGTTCCTCTCATCACCATCACCATCATCATCATCATCATCATCATCATCATCATCATCATCCCTGCCCCCCCGTGGACCCGAGCCGTGAATTTCCCCTCAAAGCTCCTTTGTCACGGCTGACGTGATCGCGGCCGAGGCCTCGGTGTACTTGGAGGCCTCTCGTGATTACGTCCTGTCAGCCGTTATCATTATCATCATCAACCAGCGGCTTCGTGCCCCGGCGCCGTCCCCACTTCGGCGGCTCTCGCTACATATTGGTATCTCCACGGCGAGCTCCTCTCCGGGGCAGCGCGTGCTCTGTGCGCCGCGAAGACGACTGTAAAAATTAACATTCATTTATGAGCATCCTGCAAAAAAATGAAAAAAACAAAAAAAACCACAGACAGCGCTTTCCCTTCACACTGTGGGAGACCCCCCCCCCACCCCACCCCCTCCTTATTTCAGAATCACTCAAGATACTTTCTATTTTACTGCATCATGCCTCGGGTGCCTCAAGGAACAATGTAAAAATGCTAATCCCTGCAACAATCTGCTTCTGTCCTCGCAGCCGCATGCAGAATCCACAGAGCAGCGATTGCCAGCAGATCAAGTAATAATGCCACTTCACATGCAGCAGGTTTACTAAGTCGTCGGAGCGCAGCGCATCCGTCTGTAAGTCTCGCAAAAGATAACACACTGTCCCATCCCGCAACAAAATCTGCTCTCCTTGACACGTTCCCAGCTGGACAACGAATCGGGATCTCTCCGGGACGAGAGCTCCCTGCGCCTTATGTCTCAACAGACGAAGAAACTGGCTGAGAGAAGTCATTTACTTGCGGTCACACTCGTGAGAGCAGGGAGTCATCGCATTATGAGGCCCGGGAGACGGGAAGGTGACTGTGCACCGCATCCCATGCGGTGTAGTTAAAATGTGGCATGAATATGTGATGTTCAGAGGCGGGATTATCTGAATAAATAAATAAATAAATAAATAAATAAATAAATAAAAAATGTGGTGACTGCAGCCAAAGCGACTCATCCTCACGGGGAGTGATGTCATCTAACCTTGACTGACGATCTCCAGCATCCTGGTTGAAGAGCATGGGAATGGATTGAGGCTCGTTGCGGTGCATCTGGCCTGGACAGGTGCCGCTAATGGCAGCTGCATGATAATAATGGCTTCTGAGCCAATGGATGCTCAGTGAGGGGCTCCAGCTGATCACGGGTGCCATTTGTTGCCCGCATGTGTGACCCTGTTTCATTCTGGGCAGCGAATGGACAAACAGACATCAGTCCAGCTGTGATTCGGAGTGTGCGTCTGTTTGTGTGTTGTAGCTCCTTCTCTTCTCCAAGCAGCGAGATGTTTCTGGAAGGTTTCAATTATTCAGGCCAGTTGGGTTTGATTTTAGAGGAACAACTGGACATGGTGGTAATTGACGGCATACGTGGTCAGTGTTTGGGGGGGGGGGGGGGGGGTGGCAGCGGTGGGGAGGAGGCCTTGAACAAAGATGTGTG
Source organism: Betta splendens (assembly GCF_900634795.4). Classification (NCBI taxonomy): domain Eukaryota; kingdom Metazoa; phylum Chordata; class Actinopteri; order Anabantiformes; family Osphronemidae; genus Betta; species Betta splendens. The sequence goes on along the minus strand of NC_040894.2, from coordinate 11,444,282 downwards.
TCTTTTAATGAAGCTGACCGAGGTTCATGCGCAGCAGAACTAAATTATTCAGGGAAACGAAATAAACTGTGGCCACGCGCGCATGTTTTCCCGCCCCTGTCGTCACGAGCGAGGCAGTTTTGGCGTCACGTAAACTTATCAGTTCGCAATGATGTAACGCAGGCAGCGCAGCGCCAGTGTGCGATCTTGTGGATGGAGACGCAGGCGGCTGTCACACCGTCTGCTATGGGGGGGGGGTGATTCCAAGGTTAAGTTAGCCTCGGCTCAACAGTGTTGTCACTGGTTGCGTTAGCGTATTTTTCCTCTGAGGACAGAGTTGAAAGGTTCAGGTGCGACTCCTATGAGTGGGGCGCGCAGCCGCCGTTTAATTAGCCATTAAGGGGAAAGTGTTGTGTCGCATTGTGTGGCGTTCGTGATAACGCGCTCACGCTCACTGTCTGAACTGCACGCGCGCGCGCACACACACACAAACACATTTGTTGCTCGCAGAGCAACACTTCGCCCTGAACGCGCCGTGCCGTGGAGCGGCAGCATCCGCCGCATCCTCGCGCCACGAACGGAGACCTGTTAAACCGTCAACGGCGCCGCGGCGGCTCCGCGAGCGGCAGCTTGTCGCGCGTGAATGAAAGCGCTGTGACCGAGCGCGGTCCGCGGCCGTTTCCCGCCGCGGACGTCGCGGCGACATGTGGGGGAAACCCGACTAGTGGCGTTACACGAACACGCGTCAACACACGCGCAAATCAGCAGCAGTCAAAGACGAAAACATCACACGCTCACCCGCTGCAGGAAGGCTTGCGTTTCCGCCGCTTCTCCTCGCTCCCGACGAGCTTTCCTCGGAGTTAATGAGCTTCTGACGCTGGGTCCGAACGCTTTCTCCCTCCGCTCTTATTGCCCGCTGGGTTTGGATTTTTTTTTCTCCAGCGGTGAAATAACAGGGAAAACGGCGTCCTCTCGCAAAAAAAAAAGCTCTGCCCTCTTCAAACTAACCTTCCCGCCCCCTCCTTCCACCCATCTCACAGTGGCGCTGGCCAGGAGGGGCGAACCCTGAACCCGAGGGCAAGCTTAGAGGCGGCGATCTGTCACGCGGATCAGCGTCCACATGGACACGCAATGGAGGTTTGCGCGGAGGAGGAGGAGGACGAGGAGGAGGGGGGGTCTCTGTTAAGCGACCAGTTTGTCAGTGATGCTGTGAAGGCTTCCTCTCTCTCTCTCTCTCTCTCTCTCTCTCTCTCTCTCTCTCTCTCTCTCTCTCGTTCGCTCTCGCGCTCTCTCTCCCCGTGCGTTATTGCACAACGACCTCCCAGGCGACGAACGGCAGTGAGTGGGCCCCACTCATTCGGAGCCCTGACACAGGTGCCCACGGTCCCAACCGGGGCCGACACGGACGCAGAGCCGGTGATCCGCCCCTGACAGTGATCCAGCGATGTGCCGCGAGTCACCGCAGCAGCAGGAAACGGGAGCGGATCACTCCCCGCTCCGTGACCTTGGGGGGTGGCGTGGTCTAATCAGAGAGACGAGCCTGGGGAGAATCTGGGCCGAGGAGGAGCGAGGGAGGGAAAGTGAGACATCTTAGACTGTGCTCAAGGTGCCCTTGTGCAAGGCATGCCCAGCTCCGCGATGCCGCCTCTCGCCCCTCGCTCGTGCAGCGCCGGCTCCCAGGTGTGTCTGAGTGCGGCGTCTGACCCGATTCTGCGCTTCATCGGATCTAAACGCACGCCGATGTTTCGCCGCTGCCAGGAACGCGCAAAACCGATCAATCAGCTTAAATGACGTCTAAATTACACATTACGGCTCCGTGGATTTGATAATTGCTGAAATCAATCTGCAACATGGAGAGATTCGGGAAGCTCAGTTCTGAATATGATTCTGACTTCTTTGTTCACTAACAATGTAAAACGGTCGTATTTGTCTATGAGGTTCTTAAATTATATTTCATGTTACATTGGAAAAGAGTTCACAGCCTTTAACCCCAACCACTATGTTTATTAGCCTTTATTCCAGTGTTAACCTGAAAAAAAAACACATTGCTGATATTTATTCATAACTTGTCTTAAGTTCATCTCTTCATAAAGTCCTCTTACACTTCCCTCCTATGTTTTTTCCAGGAGAGAAGCAGGATTTCCCTCTATCCACTCCCGGGGCCTTCGCTCCTGCCCCTAATTACATTCCTGCGGAAGGGTTTCCCTGCGCTCTCCACCGAAGGTTTGGGGGTGGCTGCAATTTTCATTTATCATTTTCATTTATTGTTTTGTCGCACGGCCCTTTGAGACGCTAATTGTAATTAGAAGCCGTAATAAACTTGATTTGCCGCGATCTCCCGTGGGCAGAGAGCGGGAGGAAGATGCCGAGGAGCCTGCGACGGCGACAGGGTTCAGCCGTCTGCGAGGCCGCGCGCCATTCCCAGCACGCGGTAGCTTTAATCTCCACCTTTATTTGTCTGCTCCCTGACCTTAGCTCAGTGTAATGCAGTCAATGCGCGTATGCAGATGCCTGTGCAGCATCTTACATCCACATCATGGTTCTCTCAGCCTCAGAACACACTTAGCTCGGCAGAAGCGATAACATGAATCAAGCACAATGTGACATTTCCACAGCTGCTATGCATCTTAACTTTACTGTAGCTTCCTCTCGATAATTTCCTTCAGCTGGCGTAATCGTGTCCTCTGGCTCACAATTATACACTCTGGAAAAACTGACATTGAGGTATGTGAATGTCTCGATTCCTCTAATTAGCTGCAGCCCGTGGACGAAGACGAAGAAATTAAGAAATGGTACACGGAAAAAAATGTAGTGTATGAGAGAGGAAACATCACACTTTGGTTTGTTTATGAATGTGTTTTAGCACCTTGAGGTGGAAGCAGACTGGAGCGTGTGTGTGTGTGTGTGTGTGTGTGTGTGCGTGTGTGTGTGTGTGTGTGTTTCTGTGGTCACTCGGTGTGAGACACAAACGCCCGGTGCCCTGTTGCTCCGGCTCTGAGGTGTGTGCACATGTATCTGAACCTGAATGTCATGTTGGTGAGTGGTCTCATTGTTAGGTTTGACCTTTTGCTCTTTGTTTTCTCCTGAGTAATGAGTGTAACCTTTTCTACGTTTTGTATTCCTGAAAATTAGCCTCTTGGCTGCAGTTTTTCCCACATTTATTATTCTACGCCGGAAACGTTTCGCTTCAGTTGTTCAGTGTGTGTGTGTGTGTGTGTGTGTGTGTGTGTGTGTGTGTGGGGGGGGGGGTCTGAGCCACAGGTGCAGGGCTTGTCAGCGCTGATAAATAAAGGCGAGACGATCTGAAGACCGGATGCTTTTTCTCTCACGATGATGGAGCACCGTGTTAGATTCTTGCAGATGTGCGCGGTCTGTTGTCGGGTGAAGTCTGATGAATGGCCGCTCTGCGTGGCGCCCCCTGGTGGCCGGCGCTAAAACAAACGATCAGATAAATGTGAGGGGCTGTTTTTCTTTACCGTTCAATTCAGGTACAACATGCAGTACTAGTAATTTATCAAATAACCATCGGCCCTAATTATGTTAAGAAGCTAAGGCTCAATGAAGCTTTTAGCTCATTTAAAGCACCAGCTCCTCCATCACTCAGCATTTCTGCCACATTTCTCACTGCGTGACCTTGTCACAACAGCCTCTTCCTGTTCTGACTCCCTCGTAATCAAATACACTCGCTGCAGTATTTTTCTCCAGGCTTGGCTCTCGTAGCGACATCCATTCCACGTTTCAGCGATATGGTGCTTCGCGGCCCGTGTGCAACCACCAGGCCCGTTTGATGTTGAGCTGTGTGGACACTGACAGCGAGAACCACGGAGAGCGGACTCTAGTCTATATTGCAAAACCCACCAGAGTCAGCCATGTTCCAGTTTTAACTTCATGACATGAATGATTCTGACTGAAAGCTGCGCATTTATCACAGTGTTTAAATGCCGCGCGGCTTCTTTAGACACAGCATCGCTGTGATCACAGACTAAAAACCAAGGAGCACAAATCACTGCAAAGCCTGCAATTAATCACCAAATGCTCTGGGAATCAGCACATAAACACTGTTAGTCATCGTCCAGAATAAAAGCTTGATGCTAATTGCTTTTGAAAAATTTTGCTGCTTGTTAACAAGCGCACACACCATCCATCAATCTGTCCACTTCCCATAACCCTTTCCTGCCTCCTGGAACCTTCAGCGCTGCCACGATGAGGGCTGTTGACACATCTCCAAGTATTTATCTTAATTTATTTATCGATCTTTTTCCTAAATGTATACTGTGAGTCCATGGCTACCGCTTGGTTTGATACTTGATTCGCATTAATGGCATCTCCCTCAAAGATGCCGCAGCAATTTGAATTCAGACCATTTAGTTCAAAATAATCCCATATGGGACGAGCAGCTGCTCACGGCCAAACGCTGCTCCACAGCAAGGTTTCCCAATCCCGCTTCCTGGCACTGGGAATGCTGCTGCTGCTGTTCTAACCCAACACCACATCAATTGAAGCTCATTTCATTTTCTCAGCGCTCCCCTCTTAAACCAGACCTTGATTAGATGGCTGAAATGAAGGCCGACAACAAAACTTGAGTCCCTGCGCTGTTGCTTTAACAATGTGATGTGGGCGCCTCCTGAGACCAGGGGAGCTTTGAGTTCTCTGGAGACCGCCCAGTTGTGTGCTACTGGGTCAGACTAATTCACAGTACAGTTAAGGTCATAGTACAACTTTTCAGCATGCAAGCAGAGCTAGAAAAGAATAATGAGGTCTGATCAATGCTTCAAATCCCCATCTTAGTCTGTGACACATCTCTTTTCTACTGCACAGTAAATCATTCTTGTGTTTTAAATATTAAGCTCACGTTCAATCAAAAGCATCATAACTCTAAGAATTTCACCAATCTGTTGTGTGCTGCTCCCTAAAAAACCCCAGTGGGTGAGTCTGTGATGCTGTGGTTTCAGCCCACAATGCTTCCGTACATCAATCACAGCCGCCTGCTTTTGGTTTAAACTGCCACATTCAATCGTAGAAACATCATAAATAATGCACAGTCAATGTTAATATTACAGCTGGAAAACTCAGCAAGCGCTGTGATAACAGTAATTCAGTGAAAAATACTATTGGCTGCGATCATACAAGTTTTATACGGTTGGTAGAAGAATAATGAGACCTCCTCATTGTGGATGTGGATTTAAATGAGCTGACAGATGCACAAAGATATTCATATTCCTCGCTATTGTTTATTTATGTTTATTGTTAAACTTTTTTCGAACTTTAGCAGACAGTCAGAGAGGCTGACAGGATAAAAGGCAGCACAGGTCCCTGGAGCAAAGTCAAAGCCAGATATGAAAGCGAATATGTTGGGATGATGAAGACACTAAACCATGTGCTGAGTGATCATTCAGCGTGTTTACAGTCAGATGTTGCCGACTGCTTTCCCAATTGGCCGAATGCGGGTTTGCGTATATGGAAATTGTGCTGTTGCGCATGTTTAGCTTGGTTTTCTCTTTAACACGAGCTTTGATTTAGAGTTCGGAAAACTTGCATCGTGTCCATTTTCTAGATGTGCATCTTCAGTCAGGCCCTGGTGGGTTCAGCTACATGTCGAATCACTGCCTGCCAGTCAGCGCCATACGCTTCAAAGACTTCTGCTGCTGTGATGTGGAAACCATGGGATGAGGATCCCCCCGAACAATGACGAGTGCCAGGGAACATTTCCCGCAGCAGTCACACAGTCACAACTAGTTTGGATCTTTGTCTTGAGCTGTGAGCAGAATTCACACTTTAATTTGGGAAAAGGAAAGAAAACAACAACATCCTATAGTCTAAAGTTTTGTTAATACGGTAAATCCTTTCTTCCAATCGAACATTACATTTTAACTCGAAGAGGAAAAGAAGTTTCTTTAAAAGAGGAGACACCAAAGAGGATATAGTCAGTCTTTGTTGGCACTGGAAGCTAAAGTCTCTGCTCTAGTAGTAAATCAAAGTTAACCCACGCAAATGAATTATTAATTTCTTGTGAGAGACGACCACATATTATGATGGCATTGAGGTTATTACAGAGTGGGCCAGTGTTAAGTTATAGGGCAGATGCACGTACACACAAAGGCAAACAGCCGCCTCTGAGACACACTTCTGCCATTCAGATCTGTTTACTTTGTTCACTCGGGAGATCTGGCCGTGCCATAAGAAGATCAGGCACACGGAGGTGCAGCGGAAACACTCTGAGCCCGAAGCCAAGGCTGAACAAAAAACAGTTTACAGCTTGAAAAGATGTGGCCAAAGCTTTCATCCACAGCCAAAGGCATCTTCAGAAGCAGATAAAGCAAAAGAGCAGCAGGAGGCTGTGGTGCAAGAGAAACAACTTTATTGTATCGCAGACCCAAATTTGTCTCAAGGGACTGGTATCTTAAGTAATTTATGATGTGCAGGAGCAGGTTGCAGTTCATAAAGCACTGAAGGTCTAATCCAGCCATTCTAATCTGATGCACTCGGCTTGTGTCTGTGGGGGCGTGACTGGAGGCTGATTGCGGTTTTTAGTCGCAATAATAAGGTCGACATCACTGCAGCTCTGTTTTCCATCAAGAGTTTTTCTTTTTAATTATTGCATCCAATTTCCTGGCGATCGATGAAGACGCTGTCTGATGACGTGGATTGATCGAACCGCGACCAGAAGCGGGCTGACGACAGAGGTCGCGACCTTTGCAATCACAGCCGAGCTATAGTAATGAAAAGCTTTAAAGTAATTATCTCATCCCCTCCCGCTTTCTCTGTTTGATCAATGAATCGATACGGACTCGTGTCTACAGCCACCTTTTGTCGCCATGGAGACCCACGGCTGTTTCGGGCTGTTTCCGTCAACAGCGCAGGGCGGTCGTTGTGCACGGAGGCGTTTGCGTGACCTTAAACGCAAATGTCGCCGCTCAAAGCGCATCAAGGCGCATCCCAGGGGGACGGACGTGCGCGGCGCTGGTGAGACGGGTCCGTGCGAGTGTCGCACAGCTTTGCGTGGGTTTGACAGCAGCCGGTGTGAGCGTGGGCAGCCGCGACGCTAGCGCGGCGTCCGGCGAAGCATGTGAAATCACGTATTGTTGGGTCTGAGTCACTGGACGGGGCTGAGGATGCTCTGGATTCCAGCCTCTTCCTTCTCGGTTGGATCCTCAGCTTTTATCTGATACATGCACTCACTCTGACATTAATGAGGATCATTTATCTGTATTTAAGTAAAAGCTCTAAGAAAGGTAATAATCACATGTGCATTATTAAGTTTTATTGCAGCACCTCTTAATATATTAGGGGTGGGTCGGATGTTTTGCCCCCCTCATCCATTTTTAATACGTTTTAACATTAGAGCCATCCTATAATATTGGACTCCAGCACCCCCTGTGATCTCATTAATAAACATGTAGAATTATTATCTCCCTGACAGCTTCAACTTAAAGCCCTCCACCCCCTTTTCCAGCACTGGTGCTGAGCCAAGTCGCTCGGCTTCCGGTTGGAACGTCACCCTTTCTTTCACACTATTCTCAAATAATCCTCCCATCGTTCTCGATCACCGTGATGTTGTCATAATTTATGGAGAGGTTGATTCCGGCGCTGCTCCCAAACCCAGTGAGCGTCAGGCTGCATCTCACGGCTCCAGGTTTACGTACCGCAGCCGGATCTAAGTAATTCTTTTTAATTTAATCTCCTTGATTACAGCCCTTCGCAGCATGGGGACAGTTTGTTTACCGAGCAAAGAGCTCGTGGCTAATAACGCCGCTTGGATCCGAGCGAACGCTCCGTCACACTATTTGTCTTTATACGCTCCCACAAGGGACAATTATCAGCAAACGGTGTCAGGTTTTCACTGTTGCGTGTGCGCGCGTGCGCTCCTACATTTGAGGGCTCTCCGTCCTCGGCATTCGATAAATGAATATCTTCATAATGAGGTTCCTGTGCCATCGCACCGTGGGACACTGTTTTGAATAACACAGTTTAAATTGAACAAAATAAGCCCCCCTGTCTGCTGTGGGCTCCGTGTTGGAGAATAAAACTGCAGCCGGCCAGTCTGCCATCAATTTAATCCCCCACCACTGGGATTGTGGGGCTCTAACGTCAAGGTGAGCAATGCAGACTTGAACCTCGGAGACATCCACTACTAATGATCAGATATTTTGGGACAATATGTGTGGAGGTGGGGGATGAGTAACACTACCCTGGAGGGATCACAGAGGGAATTCTTCCCTGTGACACCGGCTCGTGTAGTGAGGACCGGTCTTATTAACCCCGCGCGGGAAACAGAAACGGGAGGATGGCAGATTCTACCAATAATGTTTGTTTTCCAGCTTTTCTGCCCTTTTACATGGAGGAGCTCCTCCCAGTTTGTGGCTGACGCCAACTCAGAGCCAGCGTTTTAATTGCGCCGTCGATTCCACCTTTTCTGGTTTTTGTTTGCTTCACGTGAAAAGTCATTAACTTCCAAAATAAGGGCACACAATCACCAGGCTGCGTTTGTGGGACTTAAAACGAGGTGGCACTCTATTATATTCCGGCCACACTTTTTTTTCTACCCTCCTTCCAGAACCTGTGAATAAATGACTTTTGATCAGAAACGTGTTGTTTTTGCTCGGCGTGCGTCATTTCACGCATGGCGAGTCACGCGGGGGTCCTGTCGCCCCGCTGCTCGTGTTGCGTATTCACAAGCATGTAGTTGCACAAACAGCATGGAGGCGGGGGTCATAAGGAAAATCGCTCCTGTTATTTAAAGTACAAAACACGAGCAACAACCGAACTCATGAGTGCCAGCAGTGATTTACAGTAAGTTTTCCCTGATGGATGGAGGCTGTCTGCCGCCTCCCCGTCCCACTGATACCCAGCAGCACAACATTTCTGTTGCTCAGAATAAAACCTGACATGTTTCAGGGCATTTCATCTGACAACGTGAGTGCACTAACCCCCGTCAGCGAGGCTTTCACAGCTGTGCAGACGGTGGAACGCAGTCTAGATTGGAAGCGCTTGTCAGGGCTGCTGCACATGCAGCAACAGAGATGGTGGATATACGTTTTAGTGTTCGACCAAAGTACTTGTAGAATATATTATATTGGAAGGGGATGTGCAACAAGGCTGGACGTGACCCAGGGATGCTGCTTTCATGGTCCCTCAGCCGCCAGGACTCAACTCCAGTCTCTCCTTTAATGATTAGAGGGTTGCCCCGTGTTCCTCCAGCTCCCTTTTTCCACCCGACCTCAAGAAAGAGATTCTCTCTTTTATCTCTTTCGGTCAAGACTACGTGAACTCCCAGCGCTCGGTCAGGATTCACTCTGCACTCTGCAATTAGCAGAACTCAGGTCCGCTGTGCTTCTGAGGAACGGGGAGTCAGGCTTGATGCAGACGCATCCGGGTCCACTGGGTGCAGGCTGCAGCGTGCACCAGGGCCCAGTGTCAGGTTCAGGTTCTTCCAGTCAAAGGGGCTTTTCTTTCCTCGTATAATATATTCTGTGTAAACTCTATCTGTAGAATAGTGCAGTGCAGTTCATTGCAACTGTAAAATTGGATTGTGGTTTGTGATTGGTGACATCCAGTGGTGCTATATAAAGACGAGGGGAGACTGCAGTGTGGTAGAATATATGAATGCTAAATATGATTTATAGAAGACTGGCTGATACAGTAGCCAGGATGAACTTTCCACGATATAATTCCACTTCTTAGCTTCTGCTTCTCGCTAAGCACTGGGGAGCTGTTGAGCGCTGATTGCCTTATCTGGAGTCCAACCACGGTCTGGTGTTTGCTCGGGAAGAGCGAACACAGCTTGATAATGCAGGACGGCGCCGCCGCTTGTATCTGCAGCGTGATCGCCTACTGTAAAGGGTTTTCATCAGAGAAGTCGGCCGCCCAGAGTTCGCCTCGCGCGGCTGGATCGCGTCCAGCTGTGCCGGCGGCGTCGCCGAGGTGCCCGAGGAATGGTTTCCACACGCTGGCTATTTCTTTCAATTTAAGCAACAACTCATCTCATCCTGCCAAGAGCTGGACCCGCCAGAGAGGCTGGGTTTCGAGGAAAGGGTTTCTGTCTGGGACAGTAATAATACAATACTAATAAAAAAATAATAAATAATAAAACAGCTGGCAACAACAACAACAACAACAACAACAACAACAACAAATGGACATCATTTCTCTTAAACCAGTTTATTGTGATCATGCACTGGCAGCTAATTCATCTATGACAATGCATCATGATTTGATTTTGTATTAAGTGTCTGAAGTTTGAGTAAATGTAATGTAATACATTACATAAAAAGTACTACTGTCAGACTTTTTGTATGTACTTTCAAAGAACAGGTGTTGGTCCAAGCTCACACAAAGGTGAAACAGTAAAAGATGAGATGGTTGAGATCGTTATGAATAATCATCTCATTGGCTGAAGTCGCTTTTGAATAAATTTGTGAATTATTTTCAGTGCTGCCCTATTTTCTTTTATTGCTCTGATTTTGTTCTCTTTATGACTTATCACGACATCCGACTGTACCGCGTTTAAATATTTACAGGTGTGAAGATGTAAAAACGTTACAATGATGAAACCAATATTAATTGTATGACTTAATGGCATTTCACTCGGTTGCACAATTACTCGAGCACGGTCTAATCACACGCTGAGCTGTAATGTTGGGGATTAGCTTTGGCCTATTTTTCCAGCGCAGAAGCTCCTCCACTTCTCGGCGCCTCTCTCTTTTCCCCTCTCATCCCGCTCCTCTCTCTGTCTTTGTTAAAGCATCACGGCCCTCGGTGATCTCGCAGGAGCCTCTAACACACGTGATAATTTAATCGCGCTCCGGTGAAGCTTTAATGCTCGGCTTTGATGGAAAGCGCTGCAAAGCTGCTTCTCTCGTCTTTCTCCTTGTACCACTTTACAGCGATTGCACCGTTCCTCCGGTTCCTCAGCGCTCACGCCGGTGGATCTCACACTCATCACAGTGTCCACCCAGGTTGAATGGCCTGTCCTGTTCACTCAGGAACTTTGCCACGCTCTAATCGTTATTTGTGCTCCTGTAGCCCCCACAGCTACAAATCTGCCTGAGATCACTGCCTCTAGCTACAGTAATTGTTTTGCTGTCAGCACCTAACATCCACAATGAATTACACAGAAACAGGCTTTTTGCCTGCTCCAGTTTTTTTTTGGACTGATGTGACAGCAGCTCCTCGTGCTGTCGCTCTCTTTCAGTGTGATGGATATTCCTTGGCTGTGTTCACTGTTATGATATATTTGTCACCTCCTTGAAAACTGTGGTTGTTTTTGGTGTAACTGTGGTGTAAATCGTTAGGCGGGTTCTGCTTTATTCTTTTCTCATTTTCATGTGTTAGGTCCTAAGGTTAGAGGAGTGCTTCTCAGTTATTTTTACCCCACTTAGTTACACCCCCCGACATCGCCCCCCTGTTTGAGAGTGAGAAAACGTGAAGATGTGAAGTTAAAACATCTGCAACATCTGCAACATAATTTAATTTATGAGCAGGGAAAAAAACAGCAAAAAGAAATGAGTCAGTGCTTTGTTTGTTAGCCACATGAGTGAACACTCACTCTGCAACACATTGCCTAAATTCATTAATGACTTCAGGTGGTTACTGCAGTCTTTACAACTCTTTCCCTTCTCATTGCTTGTTCCACAACAGTGTTAGTAAAGCAAACTTTACGAGCCATGATTTCCCCTTTTATTGTTGGTGCAGGTAACTGTTGCCATGACAACGTGCCTCCTAGTTGGGAGGTTGCTAACTTTATAGGCTTTCTTTATTTTTGGGGGAACTGAGTAACTCTCAGATGCTCAGATCTTGCTGTGGTCAGTGCAGGTGAGGCTGGAATAACATTCAGGTATTAGTCCATGATAAAGATAAATACTCTGTCTTTATAAGTGTAAACAGATTAGAGAAAGAATCTGTTTCTCTGCAGAAGCAAGGGAGAAACACAGGTGGCCTTATTTAAGGAAGACGAGACGGTGTCTGTCGGATTCTCCTGCAAAGTGACCTTGGCCACGTCTGGAATGGTGATATAGGAGGGGAAAAGTGACAGTGAATGTAAATCATGCAGCCCTTTAGCTGATTAGAGTGCCATATGCAGTCCAACAGGACAAAATATGGAAGACCCCCCCCCACACACACACACATTATTCCCACTCTGTGGTGCAAAAAGTGCCACAAATAATGCATCTGTCTACCAAGACCGGGTCTCAAGAGAACGACAGGTTGATGCAGTGATTTTAAATGCTCTGTGTCCTTGGTAAAAAGAGCAGGCGCAGAGTGCACTCTGAGTGACTCGCCATCATAACCAATATGACAAACTGAAGCTGCAGCTGGGAATGCCAAATGCTAGGAAGGGACGCGCTCGCACCACAGACACACTGCAGGAATGTGAAGAAGTGAATGATGACGGCAGAAGTGTTTGGACGGGTGTATCTTGTAGTTATGTCTAAAAATGTCCTCATACATAAAAGCCTGGGGGAAATTAGAATGATGAGGGCAGCTACAGTGCGAGGTGGCGTTTTGCAGCGTAAGCTGAGGGGAGATGTTGTGTGAATAGTTGCCTTCTCCGAGACGAGGAGGCTCTTGTGAATCTGGCCGCGAGGTGAGGTGGTTATTTAGTTAGGCTCTTCACCATGAAATGTAATTCTGTGAGTGGTAATGAGGCAGCTTCTTTTGCTGCCTCAGTATCAGATCAGGTTGAAACGGAAAGACACAGACAACATAGACAGTTACTGTATGTTTAACACAGCCAGAGTCTATGTGAGCGATGGCCCTGAGATGCAGCCCATCTGCAAGGACTCCTTCCACGTGACCCAGGAGGTCTGTGCACAATGAAAAATACTTTACAACAGTCATCTCATGTTTATTTCCCCTGAAGCCAAGTCAGCGACGCCATGAATCACGATCACTATTCAAATCAGCGGTTTCATTGTCTCCACTGCTGAGCCTGCAGCAACAGCATGAAAAGTTTCTGGAGTAAACCACATATTACACGAAGGGGGCTTTCTGATTCACAACATGTGAATCTGAGTGGAAGTCCAACAGCTAAATGCAGGTTGTTGGTCACTGTAGGTGTATGGAGCCTGTCTGAACAGCTTCATGTTTAGCACTGAGCCATTGATGCCTCATTCATCTGTTCATCAAATCAATTCGTAACGTGATATAAATGTTGGTGGTCAAAGCAATTCATATAATCATACTTCATATTCAGCCATTATTTGCTTTTTATATTCAAAAGTGAGTGAGCTATAGGATACAGTTCCCTTTTAAAGTATGAGAGTATGTTTTTTCCATATTATGCTGCTACCTGCACAATCTTGGCCTTTTATGCGTTAACCACACACAGTATAGAGGAATTATATGGACTTAATATTTTTATTTTAATATGTCAGTCAGTTTGAATCCCTTCTTGTCTGTTTTGTACCTTAAAACAGAGACAACCTTCACCTTTTGAGGGATTATTTTTATCTGCTGTTACAGAAAAAGGTCAGTGCTAATTTTATCTTGCTGAAAATAAAGTTTCACAAGTGTGAGGCTCCTCTGCCTCTGATTTAATAAAGGAGTACGAGCAGAACGCGCCTGCTAGTTGTACACCTAACACTGAGAGCTCTGTTCTATAATTACAGAGCTTTGGTAAAAGGATTTCTATTCATTAATTATCCTAAAACAAAAAGGAAAAACAAGTGGCAACGCTTTATTTCTGTTAATGTTGGAATCTTGTTTTTAATGTGAGAATGAATAGAATAAAATACAATATGTAAATGGACACAGGTTCAAACAGCACCAACAAGTTGAGTATTTGACAATTAATTATTTCAGTACTTTGTCATCATCCTTTTTATTAATTTAATTGCTTTAATTAACCCCCCACCCCCCAAGGTTTAGAGACATCAGTGATCAGGATCTTCAATATAATCAAGAGCTCTGTGAAACACTTACTTCAGTATTATTAATCAGAGCTGTTCTTGTAGGTGGAGGTGAAAACAATAACATGGGCCATGTCAGTGCTAGAGAAAAGCCTTCACTAAGAAAATCATTCATGCAGTGTGTGGCAAAGAGTAAAGTCTCCTAAAAGAACAGATGAGAATCTCCATGCTTGTCTGTGTGTGGCCCTTAAAATCCCCCCACACCGCCAGTGAGGAAAAAGAGCACAGGATTGAGACACCATCCAGAGGATCACAGCGGTATTACAAGAAGGGAGGAAAAAATATGAGTGGGAGCTGAATTTCATTCCCCCTCATTCATCTGTGAGAGAGATTCCTGACTCACAGCAGTGGTCACCAGATGGTGCTGCACAGGCAGGTTTGATCCATGTGTTGCTCGCTCAGGCAGGAGGGTGAAGGAATGAGGAAGCGGAGGGCCTCTCGCATCAGCATCACCATCATTAGTCTAGTGTCCAGCATGAAGACAAGTGACTGATGGTGACTATAAATCCAGCACAGGAGAAAGGAGGTTATAATATATACTGCGAGGTAGAGGGGTGCTTTGCACTTTACAAATCAGAGAGGTCCGAGGGGGCAGTGCTTCCTTTAGGGGAGCCAGTAGATAAGGACTCGTTTCTCACATGCTCTTCATTGGCTGGTGCATCGTGTCACATCGGTTTCCAGTATATGTGTGTGTATGTTTTGGACTTTGCTTTCCATCATGCTGTAATTTGGCATAATGATTGTTAAGCTGTAAATTGAGCAGTAATTGGTTCTCCTCGCTTCTGTTTTAAGTGTTGCTTTGATACTTCTGCGTTTTGAATTTGTACTTTTGTACATTTGTATCTTGCTCCCCATATTATATTTATGTGCAACTGGGTCCAGCCTCTTGTCAGTGAGTCATTCATCCTGTCAGCCTTTAGTCGCCGCTTTTTCTCCATCCCCTTTTGAATCTGTGACACTCGGCGACTTCCCGCTGCCACTTTCCATAAATCAGATCATTTGCCATTTGATTTCATGCACTAGAAGTTGCAGTTTCAAATGTTTTGGGGGGGCGACTGTGGAGGTTGGGGTAAATAACGTCATGATATGATGAAATGCCAAACAGCAGGAGAGCTCAGGAGCGTTTCCAGAGGCCCAGAGGTTGGCGCCGGGACGGCCAGGAAAAAAAGGAGCAGCAGATGGGGCGTCCCATTAGCAGTTGTCCTGTTATCCGGGGCCAGCTGCCACTCTCTGGGTCTCTCACCGAGCCGTCTCCTCCCCTGAGTCAACCTACTAAACCTACTTTCAGTTGAGGTTTGTCGCTGGCTTAGCTTGAACACAGGGAAGAGGGAAACACAAAGCAGACGGGGAGGTAGGTAAATGTAATTAACTATAAATGCACTGATCCCTTTAGTACTCATTTGGAACAAGACACTGTAAATAAGTGTTCTGTCTTTGTAATAAAGTAAATAGAAATAATGTTCCATGATGTTAAAATATGGTTGTGATTGTGTGATCATGCCACTCAATTCTGCAGCTTCCTCATTTTTCTGTGTGCAATGCATTATGGGAGATAAAACAACCTGCATTTAGTTTAAACACGGTCTGCTTTAAGTTGCCGCTTTGTCTGGTGAACAATTGCGTGTGGACCCTGCTAAGATGGTGCGTGTAGTGTGTAGTGTGGAAGTGGGACACAGTGATAGTGTAGAAGCATGTCTAATACAATGTGAAGTGCTCACAGGCAAAAAAAAAAAAAGACCCACCTCCTAGTTCAGCTTACCTTATTTGATGCTATATAAAGACATGCATCGTGTAACAGAGCAGCCGCACACGTAGTAAACAGCACAAAAGCTGTTGGAATAAATGTGAATATATTCACAGTTTCACTCCCAGTGTTACTACCGCTAATAAAGTTAACGCTGATAATTAGAGGAGGAGGGGGACTTCCATTCGGAGCGGTAGCTAGCTGCTAGCCGCGCGCTCAGCCTCCTCCCGCTTTAATAGCGCCACATGCTAATGATGGGATTCCCTTGCCCACACAGGCAGCAGCTATGTTTATCAGTCCGCTCCGTTTGATGGGAAAACACTGTTGCATGGTGGCCTCGCACCATTCCATTCACTAAACAGACACACGCGCGCCGCCCCGGACGCACGCGCACACTTCCATACGCGCGTCCCGATTTTTTTTCCACAACCTTTTTTCTTCACTCGTCTTTTTTTTTTTTTTAATAGCTCTTTGTTCTCTGCCCATGTCTATTTTTATCCCAGCGTTCACGGGAGGAGTCAGAGAAATGACGAGGCTTGGGAGACTTGCTCATCTCCATGGCAACTATATTGCAAGCCTTGATTGTCTAATATAGGCTTTTCTATTCCGTTATGTTACACGTGTTGATTATTCAATTTGTTCCGGTTTATTCTATAGATGCTCCTGTTTCCTGTGTAGCTGCTCTGCGGGGGTCTTATTAGCCATCCACGCATTCCTCCTCTACTGGATCCTCATCTCTCCATGCTGTCCACCCCTCGTCAGCCCCCACCCCTCCCCCAAAGGACGGATTGAGCTGTCTTTTCCTCTCTGAGCCAATGGGCGTGCTGTTGTGGAGACGGTCTTTACTAACCCACGCCTCGCTCGTGAGCCGCGGCTCGGATGCAGGCTCGTTTCGCCGCCGCTGTGAGGCCCACTTTCATGAGAGCAAAAAAACCTCTGTGGGCTTTGTTCGGTTCAAGGGTGTGGGGGGGTTTCCCCATTTTCTCCCCACTTTACCGGCTCCTGCTGAGAAATGCAAATGTGCTGGCATCATCCCCAGCCGATAAGTGAAGAATAGCACCCTCTTTTGAAATCTGCTCTGTAACTACTGGCCTTGTTGATGGTTTGATTCACGCTGGAACCTTCATCATTCTGACGCTCTGAATGTACGGTGACATAGGAAGACAATTCATTCACAGATGTAAAATATGACACCATGCATATACATTTTTAATAGCTGCTTATATAATACTACTACTACAGTGATAATTGTCAGTTGTACAGTCAAGATTCACATCTCTCCTGTAAATGAAGCCAACGAAACGGCATCACCATCTCAAAAGCTCCAGCGATTAGTCATGTGTATATTTTTACCCATTGTTACTCACATGCACATTCACTTCCACATGTGGGATTCCTTCTGGTCACGTGGCCAAGCTGCACCGACATATGCTGTCAGTGAAAGGTGCACAGCACAGCACACGCGCGCACACATACACACACACACACACACACACACACACACACACACACACACACACACACACACACACACACACACACACACACACTGTAGAGACAGAGAGGCACAGACAGCTGCAGGAACCGACAGCTACAGCGGATTGGTGCAACCCGGCACATTGGCCGCATCCTGCGAACCATGAGGAAGAGAGGGATCACAACACCAGGTGAGGCGATGAGCTTAATTATGTGTTGCCTTTCGTGGCAGTCTGCAAACACCAACAGATGCCCGTGGCCCCGAGGAGCTAAGCGCTCACCTGTGGTCCACCAGATTGGCCCTTTAAGAAGGCCTCTCCCCGGTTCATCCGTTTCTTATGTCACCTGACGGAGCGGGAGCAGGTGGACCCAGCAGGTCCAGGTGGAGGTTTTTCCCCAACCGAGCCGCACACAGACAATTTTCAAAATAAAAATCATTAATGTTCAAAGTGTGGAGTGTAAGTCTGGCGTGTGCTTTCTTTCGGGTATTTGCTATTTTCGGATCCCACGCTGACGTTACATTTAGCATAAGAGCTGCGTGTGACCCTCGACGTGCAGTGAGTGACAGGCAATCCACAACCGTCGCTAAGGTCACCCCCCCCCCCTCCTGAAATACAGCGCAGTCAATACTGGCAATGGTCTCTCAATACCGCTGGGTGGAAGGAGGCAGATTCATAAATCAATCTTGTCTTCCCGCTTTTGATTGTACAACTCCTACAGTAGCAGGAAAAGCGGGCACGTCAGCGCTTTCCTGCTCTTTTCCTCGGCAAAAACAAATCATGTGAGCAGAAATGATACAGTTTATGGAAGCGCTGCGTTTATTAACCGCTACGTTACGTGGCTCAGATTGACTTTGAACAGATCACGTCTTATTTTTTCAGGACTGAGATCCGTGTGCTGAATGAAAAAAAAATAAAGATCTTTCACACACTTTGACACAGATTGATGGTTATGAACGGAGGAATGACAATGATGGAAGATGTCACGATAGGAAACCACTGCACCAGTGAACAGTACCTGATGGTTTGGCATTGACAACTCAAATCAATTCCAAGGACCAATAAAACCACATGTTTTCTATTCCGTTTCATTCCTCGGTCCTGGTTGCGGGGAGAAAACTCCTAAACATACAGTAGATGATGCACTCTGGGCTCCTCTCATGCTCTCTATTGGAGCAGGAACCCGTATATTTACTGGAACACCACATAATTAACCAGAGGAGGTCAAGGGCTTCGTTAAATTACATCTGGCTTCTAATCCCATGGGGATTCCTTCGTCAACGTAAAGGCTGCCGGTCATTTACCGAAGCGACGGGACGTCAGACGGCAGCGTGGACACGTGTGGACCATGTAAAATCACACTCCGCCCGCTGTCTACAGCCTATTTCCCTAAAAGGGTGATTATCTGAGCGAGGTCGCTGACCTCTGGTTCCACAGTTACCCTCGGTTGGGGAATCAATGAAGCGCATCTGCACAAGGGCTCCCCCGGGAACGGTCCACATCTGCACAAATCAGCAGTGTTTAGCCGCCGCCATTTCTGCCTCAGCTCCGTCAGATGAGATCGGGAGGCGCCCGCGCCGGATCCTCACACACAAATAGCCACGGGCAACCCAGGGGACGGGTGACGCCGGCCACACTCCACGCGTCTGGGAAAATGGCCCGACAAACTGAGAGAAGTAGGCCACATCAGTCAGACTGTTCCAAAGCTGTCGTTGAATCGTGACTGACAGGGCTCATTGGCGGCATTTTCCTACTTTGAGCATCTGAAATGGCTAAAATGGCCGCTCCCACTTCATAGATCGGCTTCTCGGCTCCTTTGCTTTCCAGGCCCCCCGTCGTCGGCTTCGGCCTCGCCCTCGCTTCGTGCTGTACAGTATGAGTTTCTCCCCTCAGGTCTCTTAGACACGCAGAATACCGAGCTGTGCACATTTAGGTTGACAGACTCGTTTACATTTGGTTTGACAAGGAGGGGTCCGGCTCGCCTGCAGTAATGGCTGCTACTTTTGCGGGGCCGGTTTAGAGCGGAAGCGGGGCCTGCCAGTGCGAAACGCGAAGGTCCAAATCCTGACCCAGCAGGACCCGCCCGTGAAAACAAGGTGATTCATCTATACACGGAAATCCATATATACCAAGCAAAGCAGAAAGGAGCCCTGGGGAAGATGCTGCTTCTAAATTAGTGGCCACTGAAGGCTGCATTACGGAAGAATGCATAATCAGGCTTGAAGTGCGCTTTAATCCAACACTGACCATCTCACAGAGAGAGAGCGAGAGAGAGAGGTTGGTGGAAAGCGAAGCAGTCAGTCGTGCTTATTTGTAGCATTGACTGTGACAATTATGAAATAAATAGTGAATGAGTCGGACGTTGCCATACAAATGTACGTTACGTGATCGTGGTCATATTAAAGGATCAAGGAGTGTTTTTATAACGGCTCCTGTCGTGTTCCTCCTCCTGTTTATGAATAATTAATAAGGTGTTGCTTATGATTTGTTCCGTCTATGCGCGGCCACCTCTGTAAAAGAGTAGCGCAGCTGCCTGGAGACGGCGCACACGCCGTTTACCCCGAGCGCGGGCTCCGCAGCTGTTCCTGTCGGGAGCCCGTGTGATTTGGGTCACTAGGGCCGGAACAAAGACGATGCGACTGTAGGGAAAATCCGTGCCTCCAGGAAGAGTAGTAGGAATGAAAACAAATATGAGTTCCCTCAACTGTACCTGTACGTCGCACCCTCACGTTCAGTGGACTGATCTCAGCTTGGCCTGTTCTCCCCCACGGCAGCGTACCAACACATTTCTCCTCTATCCTGCTTTTCTCTCTTGTCTCACGCTTGACCATCAATCTAAAACTTCTCTTGAGCACTTGAAAAGTGTTGTAATTATTTGTTCCCACAACCTTAGCTGATACAGTATGAAGCTAAGTTAAGTAATAACTGATCAGTGTTTATTTTGTCATGTAAATATTGGCTAATGTAGAATAATATCATTTGTATTGTATGTGTATATGAATGTAATTGCTGATATTAATGAATTAAAGGCATTTAAGGACAGGAGGGAACACTCTGAACATCCAGCCTCTGCCGCTCTCAGTCCATCTGAGTATCGATCGCTTCACAATCAGCGCGGCCAACGAGGCATGAACACTACATCGCTCGCTGATTGCCTATGACTAAAATGGCAATGACCTCGAGTGATTTTGCTCTTTTGCTACATATCGCGGGGAGCGGCCGGCGTTTCGGTTAAACTCGAGGCCGAGGCTGACAAAGTGACTGGAACGCCGTTAATGTGCCGCCGCGGCTCTGTCGGACGGACAAACGTTGTTCATTGTCGTTTCCATTATCCAATTAGGGCAGGATGGATTAAGTGGTGGATAGAGACGCTGGGCATTCTGATTTGATGACCCAGATGATTGCCTGGGTTTGTTTGGCTTCTATAATGACATGGACAGTATGGCTGCCCTGCAGTCACAGCACTTATACACTATGAGCAATGCAACTAAACAGCCAGCCATAGCAGCGCTTTGGATGTGAATGGATGTTTAGCCATGCTCGACTTACACTCCTCAATTGACGGCACACCAGCTAACATGAGAATCTCTTAGAGCGGCGCTGCGAACCCAGACTGCTCGGCAGCCGACCGACGGGCACGCCGCCAAGTGTGGGAGGACCTCCGGTCAAAAGATTAAATTCCTCTGAATCCGCGCGTCTGCGTTTGTTCTCCGCTCGTGTTCCTGTTTATTTAAAGAAATAGAAACGCGGTTCCTGGCACGCGGGTGTTTACTGGAGGAGCGCCGGTTCAGTCCCGCCAGCAGCCTCGGTCTGATGCCTTTTCTCCAGCAGGAGGGATTTTCTCTTTGAAAGCGACACCTGTGCCATTTCTGCTGCTGATGGGATCACACGACTGAAATACGAGAGAGGGTGCAGCTCATTGTTGCTGTAGCTGTGTGATTCAAAATAGAGGTGTCCGAGGTGTCAAAACACCACTTGCTGCTAACTGATATGATGAGAAATTCATATGTTTGAAATACTGGATGTTGTCCTTCCTCTGTTCAGGCTCATTTCTGAGGCTTCAATTATCCGTGCTGATGACTTGCTGCAGTTTCTGTGGGAGGCTCCGCGGTCAAAGGTCAAGGGTTGTGTCCTTCGAATTCCCAAAGACGGGAAAATAAGGAAAGACTGAAAGACGGAGCGGAGGCGACTGGTGTCCTCCAGCCGTCTGTGGAGGTGAACCGACGGAGCAGCCAGCCAGGACACATGAAAGCATATGAGGGCAGAGACTATACTGCAGACTGACATGTGACTAATAGCTTCAGCTCTAATTAAACCGGCAAGGTTGAAGCCTGTAATAGAATTAAAGCAACACGATAAGTTCAGTTTTCAGACCCCTGGGAAGAAAATCTAAGCGTCTCAAAGAGGCAGCGTTTGTGTGTTAATCACAGAATAGGTGATGACGGCTAACGCTGCTCTGCACCAGAACCTCCGTGGCCCGCTGGACCAGCGCCGTCCTGATCAGGTAGCCGTTTAACAGCAGCTGCACCAGATAAAAAGCCAGAGATGGAAATTACAAACAGCGTCCAAACATTTAAAGACGGGAAAAATTCCCCCCTTTTCCCTCCCCGCGTCGAACGAACTGCAATTTCCAATGGAATCCGCCCTCGTATGTGGCTGAGTGCATATGTGCAGCACTGAAAGAAATGTGGTGATAACTCAGAGGCTCAAGGTCAGCACAACCGGAGCTGATTCCAATAGAATGTTAGGCTGTATAATGTCTGCAATAAATAAGAGCTCCACATTATTGTATGGGCCTAATAAGTAAGATTTTACTGCCCCTTCATGCAAAATGACTATAATATATCTGCTGTGCGTTGATAGGACTATCGATTAATACCAGTGAATCAACACTCCAGATGCTGAGATTTCTTTTATGTTGTGGAGCGGAGGCTTTCTGTTCCTGAGTGTCTCAGGAATCACTGGGAATCTGGGAATGGAACGTGGCCGGTCACCGGCGCGGCCGATGGAGGCCTGCGACGGCGGCGGCGGCCGGGAACGTCGCGGAGAAAAGTCACAGCAACTTCTAAAGCCGCGTAAACCTATAATTTCTCAGTGTAATCAAAGAGGGTTTTGTGTCAGTCTGACACCGGCGGCACCAGTGCCTGAATCACAGCGAGTGTCTCAAGGATGAACACGACAGGTCTGATGCTGTATGTGAGCGGAATCGCAGCTCAGGTTGTTGTCACTTTAGCTCACATCCATTTTAATTGGGACATAAAAGTCCTATTTAGTTTTATATGGACTTAAACATGCATGAAGTGCTGATCATAGTCATATATATCTCCTAATAATAAGTGACAGTAACCATCTATGGGTCTAATTTTGGGAAGTACCACATGGATGATGATGATGTTGATGATGTTCAATGAATACTGCATCCTCCTGATTAAAAATCCAGATATTTCACAATTTTTAACAATAAATAATAAAACAAATGGTTATTTCATGTGAAGACAGTCTTTACTACATATTGTACAGTCATTTTATTCTAGCCTCAGACCTTTGAGTCGAATCTCTTAAAAAGTAGTAAGATGAGAATACACCATTAATGTCCTACCTGTAAGTCAACGTGCCATGAAATGCCTGGCTATAAAATGATAGTGTCCATCTACGGCTCATTTAGCAGATAAGATAATATCATTTCACGTACCTGCCTGCCTCCCACTAATTTGCTTTATGACTTACTCCTCTGCTCCTGTGTGATAAGCTATGACAGTCACCTAATCTTGTACGTTCTGGCAGCTGTGAGCTATCTCATCAATTAAAAATTCCCAGTAGAAAATTGGATCCCGAAAGGAATTGTTTAAAAAAATTATTACGCAATTATGATCTTTCAGCTGTGTAATTATACTTGACCACAGCTCATGCGGCTGCGTGACAAGGGGATTGCTAAGTCCAGCCCTTTGTTAGTGGACCTGGATGAAGTGGCTCAAAAACACAATAGGTTTAAATTAAGGCCGGACTGGCGTGACCAGCTGGTAACGTTACATTCCCAATTACTGGAGATCGCTGCCATTCATTTTTTCCTGGACTACCTGCTTTAAAGCGGCAGACGAACACGCAACAACAAACAGGATTTGGTTGTTTCCACATAATCTCGTATACATCTGCGCAAACTGAAGAGCGCGACGCGCTCGTAATGGACAGGACACGCGCTGATGGAATGTGGTTCAGTTCCTGGGAGAATTCCCTGCTCTTGTTTCTGATTGGACGAGAAAGAAGAACAACCTGCCGTCGCATGAGAACCTTTTCATTCCAAAACGGACGGAAAACCACAGACGCTGCCGTAGACGTCGCTCGCGTCGCCGCTTGTTTCTGTCTCTTTCTCTCTCGGCCTTTGTGTGTTTGTTTGTTTGTTGCTTGGGTTGAACTATCCATGCTCTACGCTACGTAGCTGCTTCCTTGCATCACTGTGCCGGCTCCTCTCTGTGGATTTAAAAGCTTTTTTAATGCATCTCAAAATATTTATGAATCTAAATACAGCCAGTTTGCTTCAGCAACTGAGTGCCAGTGTTGAATGCTGCAGAAAACCAACCTATAGAGTCATATTTGCAGACTCAAGCATAAAAGTCCATTTGGGCAGCGCCAGAGACTATTGACTCAGTATTGGGAATGGGAGGATGGCTAATGGGACTAAAAGAACATGTTTTTGTGCTGAGATGGATTAAGTTATCTCACCCACGGACAGCGGACTGTACCACCTACTTTGAAAGCATGGCCGAGGCTGAATGAACCTAAGGGACAAATAATTACTGTATTACATGTACAATGTGTGGATATCTGTGCAGCCACACTTGGGTCCGTGTATTTGTGTATTTGTACATTGCTGCATTTGACAGCGGAAGCCGCATCGAGGCCTTCTATCTATTCTGTCTTGTTCAGCTTAACTGCGAGGCACATTGCCTAAGGTCTGTTTCATATTGTGAATTAATTATTCTTTGCTGGAATTGCGTTAGTGTGTGTGTGTGTGTGTGTGTGCATGTTTCCATTTCTGTGTGTGTGTGTGTGTGTGTGTACTTTGTTATTACAAAGGAAATGACAGAGCAGAGTATTATTTCCCATCTACCACATCCAGACCTCATATTTTTGAATGCATTAACTCTATGGCTATTGCACATGCATCTCCAGTGCCAATCACATTCCTTTGAATTTGAAAAACGGAGCGGGTGAGAGACAGAGGACATAAGAGGGAGAAGGAGAGAGCGAGAGAGACGCATCAGGACCGGGACTGGGGGTACAAGGTGGCCACACCTCTCTCCTTGTGGCTCTTGCGCTT
Source organism: Betta splendens (assembly GCF_900634795.4). Taxonomy (NCBI): domain Eukaryota; kingdom Metazoa; phylum Chordata; class Actinopteri; order Anabantiformes; family Osphronemidae; genus Betta; species Betta splendens. The sequence goes on along the minus strand of NC_040894.2, from coordinate 11,419,859 downwards.
GTTAAAAAAAAATTCTTAAATGCAGCTCTGTGCACTGGAAAGCCTCTGCTCACTGAATTTTAAAATACCTTTGGCACCATTGTTTTTTTTTCTCCCTACAAGCTGCAAGCAGTCACGCAGCTGTTACCATGGCAATATCTATCTGTGTGAGGAATTCATTAACCCTTTCTCGCAGAAGTTCCGTGTAGAAATCCCACGTAGAATACAAATAGGAGCAGAGGAAGGGATGCTACCGTGCTATTTTTATGGAACACTACTATTTATGAAACAATACATACGCTTCATCCTTAGTGGAGAATCCACGGCTGCTTTGTTGTTGTGTCATTGAGTTGTCACGTCCCACTTCGACGTTTGAATTCAAAGAAGATTGAAATTAGCCCGTTTTTGATGCAAATAAGGGCGTTGCACCAGCAACCTCCCCTCTAGCGGAACAACGGGGTGACCAGCGGAAAATCTTACCCTACAACTTTAAGCCACGCACCGAGGGGGGAAAACTGTGGCTGTGTTCGTTTGGTAAAAGAGAAATCAATGGTATGCAGCTCAAAGGTGCATGTAGTGTGAATGATACTTGAAGATCACATGACTTTAGCGAGGGAGCGCCAGGTAGCGCTGAAGACTCTGTGACTGCTCTGCTCGTATCGATAAATCCCTCTAAAGATCACACCAGCTTTTAATTTTTCATTTTGAGCCTATCAATAAAAGGTCACCGGGGGTCCTATTAAACATGTGCACGCCAGATGTTCCGCAAGCGAGGAGCGCCGCTGAGGCGCCGCGCTAGCGCCCGTCCCTCCGTCAATAGCTGCTTAGCATCAAGTGTCGCACTTGAGCCGCGCTGATTGTGGAGCCGGGGCGACTGTCGGGGACGGGGGCCGCTCCGGTTGGGGAGGACACATGAGTGCTTGGGGTCAGCCTGCAGGGCGCCGAGCCCTCAGCCTCCTCACACAGGGAGGAGCAGGTAGGCTGTTTGTTAAGCAGCTGCTTCTGGGCTCAGAGCGGGACAAAAAGTGTAACCTTTGCTTAGAGGGAATTATTATTCACAGCCCCTCGTGTCATAAATACTGATCTGTTCTACAGTAAATATATTATGCTCTCGCCACTATGATTCTCGTGTTTATGATCAATCAGGACATGTTAATTAATCTTCAATTAACTTGGCTCAATAAATACATTGCCTTGAGAAAGCGCACAATAGATAGTAAATGGATGTCTTTTATTTTTATGATCCTGTTGATGAAGTCAGTCTGAGGCCATAAACTACAGGACCCCATCGTGGGTGTTATACAGTCTGAAGCACCTACAGTGGAATGATCAATATGGTGGATGGTTGATCATCGTTCTGGCTTGTTTATGTGATTATGTGATTTTCCTCTGATGCCGAAGCCGAAGCATTAGCATACGCTTTCCCGCGCCGGCTTCTCTGCGGTAGCTTAGCAACAATCGCCTGGTAGCGCCGCTCGCCGCTAGCACTCCAGAGCCGCGCGTTTTCCAAAGCCCCCGATCCGCCGCGCGCTCGAACCCTCATTTGGAGGCCTGTCTGACCTGCCTTTGCCTGGTGTGAGCAGAGCTGAAGTCGCACGGCATCCGTGCACTGATTGAAGTAATTTCACCTGCTGTCAAACCCCTTTTAACATGACCTGGCACCAAGCTATATCGCGCTCTGCCTTCACGGGGCTTCCAGACGGCTGCCCGGGTCAGTCTAGATTAGAGTCAGGAGATCAACTAAGCTCCCGTTTTGAGAGCGCGTGGAGACTAAAACCATCACATGCTCCCAGTGCGTTTCCAACTGCAAAGATGCTCAACGCTGAATCTGAAGAAGATTCCACAACGCACAAATGTTAAGTGTGCTCGCATTAAAACCCCTCTTAGAATGAAAACACTGCACATTTACTGAGGAAACGACTTGGGCGAAGAAAGACTGAAACATTTTGAAACATCTTCAAACACACGGGGACACAGCCTCTGCTACTTAGAGTCGATTGGGGTGTTTGACAGATATGAACAGCGGGAGGAAAAAGCGAGTGACTGGAAGGCACCAATGCATTAACCATGTGATACTATTTATATCAGAGGAGCAAGGGATGACCCAGTAACTCACATGTGTTATGCAACATATGAATGGAGCAAAAAAAAAAAAAGAGCATGGAACATGCCTAGATGTCCTTGTCATATAGATGCCAATTAGAGTTAATTGCAGTAATCTCTGATGGCTGTGAATGGGTGCAATAATGTGCATGAAACGGGCTCTGGGAGGAAGGAAGCCGCGACTGAGCAGGTTCCGCGTAGCACGCTGTCACACGTTCCACGTAAATGGCCCCACTTTGTGTAGTGACAGCCTCAGCAAAAGGAGATGGACGGCTCCCAGGAACACGCACATCAGGTGCTGTTGCATCGTCACCTGTGCATGTGTTCTGTAAACCCAGTCAACAATACTTCATTACTTTTGCTTTTGTCATCATTTGAACTGTGTCATTTGTTGTTAGCACACGCTTCCTGTGGCCACATGGCACCGTGTCTGTTCAAAATAAAGTGAAGACAACAGTTGGTTGGTAAAAAAAAATAACAAAAGAGGCATTTATTGAAATAATTAAATCACTTATTATTGCTTTTAGTCTATTGGTGGGTGGAGGCAGAATGAATGTGCACCTTTATTAATGAGCTGGTTTAGATCTGGGTCCTGTGACATTAATTACTGCACTTGGACATCAGCTGATGGCCGGTCACAGCGTTGCCCTCTGACCCGCAGCACGCGGTTACCCGTTTTCACACTATGTCAGTGATTATGGTTATCGGGGACAGTAATAGGCGCGCGAGCCGTCGTCTCCTTCAAAGTCAAAGCGCGCGTGTGTAATAATCTCCTTTTTGTTACCTTGACACCCAGGTAGGCATGACATCATCATCATCATCATCATCATCATCATCATCCACGGTGAACCACTGTTTGCCTCCAGTACGTTCAATGCTGTGACATCACCGCGGGTTGACCCCCCCCCCACTTTTCGCCTTCTAGAGGACGTCGCCGAATATTCAACATGGGCAAAGGCCAATGTTTCCAAACTGAAAACATGCGAGGCTATAGACTGATTGACTCAGTTATTTGTCACAGCTCCTGTGGCCCTGAACGTGACGCTCATGGAGCACGGCGATGATGAAGCACAAGTGGAGTGTGATAGCAGACGCGCTCCATTTGTTTTACATGCGTTATTGTAAAGTGCCTTTTCCTCCGTCGCAGCAGAAGCCGCTCCACAGTACATCAGTTTCTGTCTGCTTTTGTCCCACTGACACCACATCGGTGACAGCATCGGGTCTACTCCTTTAAATGAGCCTTTGCGCATAGCCTTCGAATCACCACAACTGCATCAGTGCTGGCTGGGTTGCTTAGCAACTGGACAGCACAGAGATCACTGAAGAAAACCTCCTCCTCTGTATGAAACACAAGCTTGTGTGATTCTTGAATTGTTGTGTGCGCGTCTTAGCAATTTCCAGCCAGGATGTTTACGTTTCCAGTGCAAAAGGGCGAGCCCTTGTTCCTGGAGGAGAATTAAAAGGCGCATCTGAATAAATAATAAAAATGTGCGCCTTCGTGCGCGCGCGCGTGTCCGAACGTGCGATTGCGTACGTGCCTGTCTGTCTGCGAACGCGTGCGTGCGTGTGTGTTTCAGAAAAATGTGGCAAAGTGCAAGAAATGCATCAAAACGCACTGGCACACACTCGCAGCATCCTAATGGGCTTCAGCGAGAATAGACGGACAATTCAGCGCATGAACAGGCTGTCGCTAAGGAATTCACCTTAGGTGCCCCCCCCCCAAACGGGACATTATTTAGAATTTCAAGCAAGGACCGGAAAAAAAGGGAGGAAAAACAAAGAGACAAGAGTTGCTCATCATGTCTCTTCGGTCGCTTGTTCGGGGTTTTGAGGAGGAGACGAGCGGACCATATTAACGCGCTCCAACGCCATTTAACGCTGGGCAGCGGAGGCAAGTGGACTTGTCAGATAGGTTTGCATCTTTGATCACAAACCCGACGTTGTGATACATGCATTGGCGTATCAGGGGGCATCCATATTTCTCGGCATCTAGCTTTTTTTTCACCAGAGGAGCGATATAGCCTGCTCTGACGTCTGCATCAGATATTACCCAGTGCTTTTTCAATGTGCATTTTCCCCTCAGTGACTTTGCGCTGATCTACATCATCAGCAGCGGCAACGGGAAGGGGGGAAAAAAGGGGAATGAAAATTTCATTTTTCTTTTTTTTAAACCTGCCGCTCCCTTTCAGCCGACCAGCGTTTCCAGCTCAAAGAGAGATCTTTTAACAAACATCACGTTGTGGAATAGTCTGGCGCCAGAGCATCGCTGGAACCATGCCTCTTCTGCAGATTTGGACTGGGAAATTTCATCCGCCAATTTGATCATCAAGAGGCTGCTGCTCAGTCATTCATGCCAGTGTTTGTGTTTTTAAGAGGAAGAATACTTGTCATCACTTTTAAAAGTATTGTGTATGCTGTTTTTTGAGCAAGATGTCTGATCTTCTGGTGTTGGTCGAGGGGCTCTGTGACCTGCACGGATTTCCATAACTGGGGAAAACAGCGGGGGCCAATTACGAGGTTTTTAAAATTCGAGAAGCCTATTTTAATGAAGACATCGCATGCGTAGATGTAGGCTAGTTTACTCGACATTTTTAAAAAGGCAATTATCTTTTGATTGCCAATTTTTACTTTGTGCATTTTCGGGAGGACCACGGGACTGGTTGGATTATAGAAACTAAATCTAAGGATTTGTGGAGATGTTGGGTCGTCAGGAAGATAAATTATGTGGAATTTTCTCTGCTCTGGCGGCTTTGTCCTTCGTATGCTTTGTTCAAAGGTAAGAAAACGCCGCTTGAAAAAATAAATAAATAAAAAACCTTTCACACCGATAGATGTAATTACCGGTCAATAAAAGCCTTGAATGTGGCAAATCGCATTAAGGGCATACCTAGCCTATTTATTAGGGACATTGGTGCCGATATATGCTCTATTAGACGCTGTGGCGCGTGCCAGAGTAAGACATGCGCATGCACGGTATCAAGCCTATTGTGAAGCGTAACCTACTCCCGATATCAATATATTTGTGTATACATATTTGTGTATATGTTTGGATGGGGAGGGGGGCACTTCTATTATACTCCTACTTAAATGACAGTCTACGGCTTCAGCGGAGGCTGCTGATACGATCAATTGATTATCGATTGATTACAGAGACGGTGAACACGCAGACGTATGTGTCTGTTGTCACTTGGCCTGTGAGCTTACTTATTTTTCATAAACGGGAACTAATGGCCCTGTTCATACCGTCGCCTTAATTACCGCTCGTATTGATCGGAACCGAATCGATCAGAATCGAAAAATTCATCATCTGCTGTTGCTCCGCATGGAAAGCGGGGACATAATATTCAACGTCCATGAAGCAGCGCATGTGGCCGCCGATGTTTACGGCGCAAATGACCGCACAGGGCTTCGAGCGCTCACTCTGTGGACCTCAGCACAGGCAGAATGTTCCGATCGGGTCCAGTTTTGTTGATTAAGACACTGATATACGTCCCTTGTGGCCTCCTCCTCCTCCTCGTCTGCAGCAGCAGCCTCCGTTGAAAGAGGACTGGCTCGCACTTTTCCACATTCCAGATTCATTCTGACATGCCTGAATAACACGTAAAGGTTCTTGTGATGCATGAGGTTTCACTTCTGGGCGGTTTCCCCCCCCCCTCTCGTAATGATGCTCTGAGATGTCAAAGCCACAAGTCCCGAGGATGGCCAGCTTCACGAACAGCTGAACTACCCATGAGCTAATTGAACAGTGTTTCCCTGACTGAGCCCAGGGCTAGAGCCTCTACCAGGGGAGCAATTTTAACCCACTTCTTCGCCTTACACTCATTCCGCCCTGTCTGTGACAAGGAAGCTCAGCTGGAGCGCCGGTTCCCCAGTCAGGTGGCGCAGGTTGTGGCACCGATGTTATAGGTGTCAGTCAGGCTCTGTGGACCATACGTTCCATGTGGGAATAGTGTGCCTCCAGGCTCAGACGGCCGCTCTGACAGCACATGTGGAGGCTGTGTATTAACCCTGAACCTGCTTAAATAAACCCATGTGAATATGACTGAGAGCTTATTTGCCCTTTCATCTTTATACTTAAAGAAAACTATAGGACAGAGCCAAGAGCAATGAATCCAGGTGTTTAATGTTGTTTAATGCATCCTGCTCACGCAGGAGCCACAAAGGTGGCATTAACAGCATTAACGTGGCGACCGGAGTATGTGCAGTAATCATTTTCAGGCTCCATCACACCGTGGGTGTGCGGCAGAGTAACGAAATGATCCTCTAAACACGCTGTGGTTTCTGCCCTCAGCTCCTCCACTGGAAGCACCGGAATGTCTGTGGCCAAGACCACCGTGGACAAGTTGCTGAAGGGATACGACATCCGTCTAAGGCCTGATTTTGGAGGTGCGTATTGTGGCCAGATTAGTTTATTTTTTTTGTTTGGGGGAGGGGGGGGGGGTTCAAGCTCTGCTGTTGGGGCTGTCTTCAAGCAAGGTTTGCGCACGTTGCTGTTTATGAGTCATTCCTGAGAAATCTGTCAAAGAGTTTTTCCTCTGGCAAAATATAGGCAGGAGCTTTCTGCTACCACGTTGTTACTATGCATCTAGCCACGTATCGAAGATGGCTGCTCTTCAAGAAGTAGGACACACCAAGAAGAGCAGTCCGGTACTCAATGCAGGACTAGTCAATGTATTGATTTTGAATGCCTTCACTGATGCTTCACATTCTTTCCTAAGCATTAGATTTGCCGCTAATTCATCATCACTCAGACGGTTTCATTAGAATACTGTTATTTTGATACAACAGAAAATGTTGCTAAATACATTTCATTAGATTCTGGCACTGGGCTGATTGTTTTACTTAAATTGGCCGATTTAACCGCGTCTGATGTTAAATAGGATAAAAAGCATTGAAAGCTGAAAAGCACGAGTGTGTGTCGCCGGCTGTTTAGGTGCTCAAATTCAATTCTAATCAAGGTTTTGGTGCAGGGGTCAGTTCGCTGCTGTGTTGAGTTGACGGGTGGCATCTGAGCACTGGTCTGTGCATCGCCACGATGATGACATCATAAGTTAGTACAGAGCAGCCATGTTGGGAGCTTTACCTCAGTGAAGGGTATCAGCGCTGGTTCAAAACCCCAAACATCACTCTTACACCCAGATGGGCTTTTATTATACTTAGTGCCTAAATGTATTTAAATGTTACATTATGTTCAAGAAGACTGCTGCATCAAACAAAATCACATGATTTCATGAAACACGATTACATGATCTGTCTCCTAAATACATACTTAAGTCATTTATGTAATATTTACAGATATTCTTTTCAACTGTCAGTCTTGTGACACCAGTCCTGATGTGAGAACAAGCAGTGGAATACATTCCTGCTCATAACCTTGCTCTGCTTGGGTGCTTTGCCAAAAACAGATGCTCCGATCAGGCTTTATGTGCCACAATGCGTTAGTCGGATGTTAGCCATTGTAATAAATGAGTTACAGTCGAGGTTGCGTCTTTGTTCCGCGTTTCTGGAGCGCTGCCATTGCGGAGCTGCCGTAGCTCGTGGAGCCTGTGCACGGGAGCGAAGGCAAGCGGCACCGGTGGTTCTCATTCCACCACTTTGTTTTGACCACGCCGTACAGCGGCGGCAGCTTGGAACGGCGGCGCTCCGGTTGTAGGCCGGCAGCTCGCGGACCCACTGGAAAGAGGGGAGCAAGTCGTACAGAGCGAGGATCCCAGGCAGCGAGTAGCTGTGCTTTGCCCTCGGGCCAGGGAGCTGTAGTCCATCATGTCTGGATATTTCCAACATCAGTCAGCTACTTCTGTCGTGACACAACTGCTGACGACCTTTAGCTCTTGAGACTTAACAAAGAGGATTTTAATTTAGCGCGATGCCGGGCACTGCGGACGGCTCCGGCTGCATCGACACCCACGCGGAAACCAGAACGTAACGCGATGGTGATTTGCCACCATTTTGCTGATGTGTGGCAGACCTGTCATCTTTATCTACAAATAAATATTGTCTTACAAACAACATAGATCAACTCTAAAATAAAAGAATAATAATTACACAGCTAGTGCAAACTGTATTTGTGTTTTTTCTTTTTCATTACATCATCCTATAACCTGAACCACGCATTCAGTTTCACAGAGAGTGAATGTCTTTAAAGACTTATATTTAAATGAACCATGTCTGATATTGTAGAAAGTAATTCATTGTGGGACTTATACTAGCGGTCAATGAAATATTTGAAATGGGAGATGCACTGTTATAGTTTTACATGCACAGTTGTCGGTCGTGTCTACTTATGTCAGGGCAAATGAGGAAAGATAAGCCCATCGGTCTCCTATCTAGTCGTGTGCTGCGTGATGATCTCTGCTGACTTTTGCATTGTGTCTGTGACATGACAGGCTCGCCACGATCTGTGTAATTACCATCCAAAAACTAATTTGGGCCATTGTTGTCAGTCATCAGGGGGATTTACAATAAAATATGAATATAATACTGTTGTTCGCAAGCTGAGGCTCAGACTAATGGTGGTCTCGGTGAGCGATTTAGCGAATGGCCGGCATTAAAATATAAAAAAGTGCAAAGTAGAGGATCAAGTGCACCACTAGCCCCGGAGAAACAATGACACTTTGAAAGAGGGCTCGGGCACTTTCAATGCTATTAAATTAAAGATGCTTTTCAATCCAGATGCCACCCCATGCTTTTTACAAAGCCAGCTTGTGCTATAAGTAGAAAGTAGAGTATTTTCCCAAGTGGGTGCAACCATTGTATGAGTAATTAATGAGCCCGACATTAAGAGACACGGGAGCAACCACTTAGTGGTCAGCCATGTGCCACGGAGGGTCTGCACATCCTCCAGTCTATCCTGAATCTGATTGGTTCTCTGCTCCAATAGAAAAAGAACATCAGCACATCACCTGCTGAGGTAATCAGAGTGTTGGCTACTCACAAGACACGCTTGGCCACATCTTCCAGTTACCAGTGGGGTTCACACTAAGGGACGGCTCACGTGCCAGTTGCACAATGGGAACATTGTGGTTGGGTGGAAAATGGAAGGGCGTCCCGTGAACCTGGCTCAATTCTTGAAGGGTCGTTGAAATACAGGGCGGTGCTTTATCAGAACTAAATGTCTGTCTCTGCTGTTGGGAACATTGGGAAGCTAATTCATTGTTCATGGCTTTTAGCCAGCCAATCAAAGAGGTCACCGAACCTTTTGAGACTTAGGTCATGTACAAAAAAACCCATAGGATTTGCCTCATAAACTCCGACAACTGAAACTGATTAGATGGTGAATAGAATGGCTCCTTATCCTGTCCTGTGCTGGCAGACTTCAACTTGACTTTGTCTGGAAGATGGATGCATTCCTCTGTAACCTCCCTGTAATTCAAAAACAATACGACATCCTGTAGATCTGGGAACCTCCTGTGATTGGTCTGCAGTATGTAAAAAATACACCAAATAAAAATGAAAACCAGCCTCCCAGAACTCTGCAAGCGCAAGGCTGGCTCTTTCATGTCTTATGGTGGTCAACCTTCCTCAGGTGATGTCCAGGTGCCTCTCATCTGTACCTTCCATTGTACAGTAGATGTTTACTCAAGCTGATTGATGGCCCCATCGCGACAAGGTGTTTGTGCTTGCTCCTACCGTGACAGACAACAGGAGACAACATTCGTTACGTGGGCACAACTTCTTGTCATCGCGCCCCTCGGGGTTTTGCAGAGCAAGATGTTTAGACACAGGAGGAGGGCCTAAGAAGATGACGCAGCACGGTCCAAGGTCTAATTTTCTCCTCCGCTTCATGCTGCAGATGACAGTCAGCTACTTGGAGTTATTTAAACCCAGAGGGGCCACTGTCTTATTTATTGTCAAGATGGCAGATTGGTGTGCGGTGTGCTGGCGATGAGACCATCTACTCTGGTGACATGACCTGAGACGCCTGCGAGCTTCTAGCGGCAGCACCGTTTTTTTGCTCCCGCGCCATTGTTAAATCGAGTCCCATCGCTTTTATTAAAACGCTAATTTATGCGTTCATTTGTCGTTGGCCAACACCTGCTTTAAATTTATGGACGTGTCTGTCTATGAAGCGTCAGTTGCCAAGAAACCAGCAACTGGCCAGACGGTTGACTCCAGAGAGTGTAAAAACACAAACAGGACCTTTTACCCGAGCAGCTCCTGAGCCACAAGCTGCCTTTTAGTGTTGAATCTACGCAGCATCTAGTGTCAACCAGGTGCAACTGAACCAACTTTACTCTGGAGGACCATAGACGCCATTTTGATTGTGACTAATAAATCAGTTTTCGCTGAGTTGACATTTTTTTACTTATAATAAATTCTCAAATGTCAGAAAAAAAATGACTGGCAATTTAAAACATAGTTCCATACGCGTCGCTCAGATGAAGAGATGAAGTGGAGGCAGTGTTCAGTGGCACCTAACCATTAGTTTTATAGACTGGAATCCTGTAACATGACACTTGGAGGCTTTTATGCAGCTGGTGTTTATCCTCTGCTTATCATCACCATATGCGTGAAACAACTTCCTGCGTAAAGGACCTTGTTCCTCGCTTTTACTGCTGCAGATGCCAGAGACTGGATAGTTTGTTTACAGGTGCAACATCTTCATTTCAGTTACAGGCGCCAAAGTGCTTACATGCATGTGCATTTATTTCTGCATCTAATTAACACCTCCTCCTTCCAGGAGTCGTGGACATCATTACGTTTTGCTTCAAGGGTACAGTACTTGTTGATTTGTTTGATTAGTTGATGACAACGTGTAGATCCGCTCAGAAACGACGTCATCAGCAGTGAGTGAATTTAAAAACGGGAGTCCGGTGGAGAAGATGAGCCTAAGCTGCTCAGCTCTCACCTCATTCCCACGTTTGCCCTTGTGGAGGACGTATTCCAGATCAAACCGCCGTCGTCACACGGACGGTTTTATGACCAGCTTCCGCCATTAACAAAGCGTGAAGGGTGACGCGATCAAGGCCGCGGACACGCGTTCCTCCCTGCCGAGCGCAATGGAGTGCAGGACGCTTCCGCACAGTAGGAACTAGATGCTGTTCTGAGCGCGAACAGTGCGAAGTTGACAGTACGGCCAACAAATGTCCTTTATAATGATGATCAGGTTCTAATGAAAGGCGGTGGTGCGGTGGGTAGCACTGTCGCCTCACAGCAAGAAGGTTCTGGGTTCGATTCCCGATTCTGTGTGGAGTTTGCGCGTTCTCCCCGTGTTTGCGTGGGTTCTCTCCAGGTTCTCCGGCTTCCTCCCACAGTCCAAAGACGTGCATTAGGTTGATTGGACTCTCTCCATTTCCCGTAGGTGTGAGTGCGTGAGTGAATGGTTGTCTGTCTATGTGTTGCCCTGTGATGGACTGGTGACCTGTCCAGGGTGTACCCTGCCTCTCGCCCGTAGCCAGCTGGGATAGGCTCCAGCACCCCCGTGACCCCGCACTAGGGAGTAAGCGGTTAAGAAAATGGATGGATGGATGGAGGTTCTAATGAAACAGCCACAGCATTCTTTTAATGACCAGTCCAGTGCATGCTGGGCTATGGTTTTATCTGTGTACAGGAAGCTGCATGATGCACTAAATCACACATAATAAGGATAAATCATTCACTGATCAAAGTAAACATTTATCTCCTCTAGGAAAGAAAAATAATGAGGTAATGTGCTTGGTTGGAAGTGGGAGTCAACCCAGCAACTATAAGTCAGCATTTTTATTAATGTGTCAAACTGGAACTGCTGGTTCCATCTACTGTAGAAGGTAGAGCTACTGTGTGAAAGCAGCTGACCTAAGCATCCAATAGAGATCAGCTCTTAATTACAAGAGATTTGATGATAAACCACTGCAAATAAATTGCTGCGGATGTTGGATTTGTACCATATGTGCTACGAGTGTACTTTTCTTACTTTTCAGCTTTTTCTCATTGGATGTTGATTATGTCAGCATTTACATTGTGTTCCTCTCCATCTTACACTGACCACGGAACATAATTCAGATTATCAGCACAAACGCAGTTCTGCGATGCTTTCCTAAGCGACTCTCCTTCCCCATTTTGCCCTTGTCTGGTGTAATAAACGGTGATCCTGGCTTAGTGTTTCTTAAATGTGGTTCCATCAGTTGAGTAGCGGGGGGAAAATAAATTTCGCTGAGCATACTGTAGTCGTGCATAAGCAGGATGACAAAGAAGCTGAAGAGCCTGTGAACGTCTAACAGAAGGTAATTTATGATCTGTTGTTCACGGGTGTAAATGGTTCTGCAGATTTTAGAAATCCATGTGACTGCGAGTGACGGTCTGTGGTGCACTGTAATTATTTTGGATAACACCCAAGGAAAAGTTTCGGATGTGAACGCAGAGGCAGGATATGTAACAGTGGAAGATGTTTTAATAAATGCTCACTCGTGCGCCTTTTAGGAGGAATAGGATAGAGGGGAATCTGTCCCGCTGCTAATGTCAACGCAATGTGACATTACTGTTAGTGGTCCTGTGAGAATAAAACAAAGCAGATGAAACTGATGACTACGAGGGTTCCTGATGGGTTCTGTAGGGTCATGGGAACCCTTTGTGCTTCCTGATGGTAGTCGCTATGGTGACAGAGGTTTTTGTTCTATAATAGTAATATATTCGGGATCTTTTCTGTACTGAACCTTTTAAACAAGCTTGGCTCAATGTCAAATTATTGATTCATAGATTTGATCAATGCACTTTTACAAATAATGCATTTCTCTTGCATCACATCAGTTATTCCAGTTCTGTTCCAGAGGAGGTTCTTCTAAGATGGCATCTGTAGCTGTTCCTGTTCTTTTATAGCGCACTTCACATTCGCATGTCTCCGTCTGAGCTGAATATTTATTTTACCGTGCACCGTAAAGGAATTTGACACAAGTCTATAATGGTTCAGACTGAAGGAGCATTAGCGTACATTTTACAGTTTAACGACCTTGACCATTAAAAAGCATCAATAGGTGCCAGGACCACAGAACTGCGGGAGCCAGACTTTATCTGTGGGGCAGCTTGTGGCTATAACTGTAAGCACTTGGTCACTGACTGCAGTCTAATGCCGCTCGGTGCCAGCTCAGCCTGCAGCCATGTCACCACAGTATGGTCACCTATCCCTGTCTGCCATATGCAGCCCGACTTTTACTGATCTCATTTTCCATTGACCCAAATGAGTCCAAGCTGCGGCTTGATCTCGTTTGCAATGGAAAAGCACTAAATGTAGCCACGTAACGTCGGATCAGTTGCAGTGAGACTGTTGAGGAGAATAGACACTTCATTGACCGCACAGGAAATGGAGAGCCTGCAGCACTTTACTGTACATCCAGTTGGCAATGCACTATACTGTAAGATAAGTGTAACTGATCTTAGGGTGTCCTCTGCGTTTTATATGATGAAAGCCTAAATGCTGTTACCAGAAATCACCTCCCGCACATTCAAACCCGTGGATGCGACTCGCATTTTCGCAGCTACTTAACGACGGGACAAGCGGGCAACTTTGCAGCACCGGTGACGCTACATGCTAAATGGCGGCCTGCTTTGCATAGAAGCTGATAGCACTGGTCGCCGTAATTCAGTCTGGACGTAATGCCTATTCAGCGCAAAACAGGGGTGTTTTGTCAGAATCCCAGGATGGATGTTGGGGCTTGTACAAGTGATATCTAACCCGATGACGGCCCGTGATTTATTATGGAGGAAACACGGGAAAACGTTGGAGCAGGATGCCCCCCCCCCTCCCTTCACTTAGATTTTCTATTTGAATTAAATGAGGTGTGTATGTAGGCAGGCAGAGGGGGGCAAAGGGTGGTGAGAGATAGCACGCGGGAGAAAAGACATACTTCATCTTCCCATTCAAAGTGTTGTTTTCAGCAACTTTGAAATGGAGGAGGAAAAAATGCTGATAGAATTGCACCAGAACTGTATCGCAGTGGACTGCAAAGCACAAAAGCCCTGGGTCAGGCGCTGGTGAGGCATCCTGCGTGCGGGGCGTTTTTTCCTGCCTTTTTGTTTCTCCTCCTCAGGTCCCCGGCGGCTCGCCTTATTCTTTTTTTTTTTTTTTTTTTTTTTTTTGAACCTGCTGTGATTGATGGGAGGTGTGTCCTTGACGGGGCCGGGGGTGTGGACCGGCCAAGGGCGAGACGCAGCGGCCGTCCCAATTGTTTCACACAGATAAACAAGGGGAGAAATGCCATTTACAGCATCTGGAGATTGACGCTGTCAGCCTCACTGCCGGCGAGAAAGCTTAAAAGCTCTTCGGCATATAAAAAGGGGGGTTCACATCAAAAGAGAGAGAAAAAGACAAGGTGGGATGGTGTAGATGTTGTCAACATCGTGAGTCAGACATCAGTGATTAGTGCTGTATATTTTTCCATGTCCTCTCGTACCCGTATGCAGATGTGGCCTCTCTCATGAGTACAGTATGTAACTAAGTGTCCAAAAAAAGAATCAGAGAACACAGATTGCTCATTTAAGGACTCAGGGATGTGTTTGTGCGTTGGACGGGGACGTTGTGGGTCCAGCGCCGTTGCCAATCAATCAAAGCCTGCCACGGCACCGTTTGACAAACGCCGCCGCCGCTTTTGTGTCAGCCCGTTTTCCCGCTGAGCTGGTTTATAATCGGCGGCCGAGACGCCCCGTCCCCGTCGGTCGCGCCGCATATTTAGAAACATCTACCGCCGTTCATAGCTTCAAAGTGCTGGTTGAGGCCCGATGTGCTCCGTTGGAGGCAGCGGAGGCCAGATGGACCGGAGCTGGTCCGGGGTCACATGCCTCCACAGGTCACACGCAGACGTATGTGTCCGCTGGCTGACTGAAGCTCCTCGTCTGTGTCTTGTTGTCTCCTTCCTTCCTTTGAGTCTTTGAACGCACCCTCGCACTCTATGTCACGTTTGCTTTTGATTCCGCTTCTTTCGTTCGCTCTGTCTGCGTCTGTTTTCCCTTTCCGTACATTTATGCTCTTTATTTTTGATTTGCTGTTTTTTTTCCCCTTGTTTACGAAGCTGTCAGTGAAAGTCTGTTATCCAACACTGTTGGCTTTAGTTTGCCTTGTTGTTTTTTCACGCTTCTTATTTTATCTCACCTGCACAATGTGACTGTGTCTGTTTCTTTGTTCATCGTTTCATGTGCCTAATAAATGAACTTTAAACTCTGGACGGCAGAGCAGGAGTAGGTTGATCTGCAGATTTAGTTTACATGCACACAACATCCTCATACAGTAAGTCTCATATCATATAATGTAGTATTGGTAGTAATATTCAATTTGGACAATTTGGGCATACATGTAATTGTAGCCAACAACATGATTTTGGATTTTTTTGTATTAGTAACAAATGCTTCTATTTGAATAAAGAACAGATTCATGAATGCTGCTCTCTGGAGACTTTCAGCATGATGGCTGAGGAGGATCTACACATAATTACCACAGGCTGATATAATTATGCATGCAGCTTCAGAAGGTCTAACCAATACATTGCATGCCACTGAGGTAATTTACTGCACGTGGTTACTCAGGATATTAAATTCGAGGCGTCCGTTTTAAGAGACAGAGACAAGTGTCGTTTCAGAATAAAAAATAAAAAGGACGCCGTCCCTAAATTAAACATCTTTGTCTGATGCCAGTTTTCAGATGGCATTGACTAACACGGCTTGCTGTTGTGTCAATGAATAAATGATAAGTTTGAGCATAAAGGGGTATTAAATGAATTATAGCGTTGTTTAGCCAATGGTTTCCTGACGGCCGCGGGATGAAATCCTGCAGCGAGTACATTTTGTCCTAAAGTGCCGAACTGTACATGTACATGCTGTCTTCTTTTTATTACAAATAAAAAAAAAATTAACCTTCAAGTCTTATTATTTCTTTTCTTTTTCATATGACTCACACAAGGTGGCGGCTCCAGCTCGGGCGGCACGCTGGTCACTTCGCTCTGACGATTCATTCAGATGTTAGAAACCATAATCCAGTGTCTATAGTGAAGAACTTGTGTGCGCTAAATGTTTATTTAAATTTAAACTGGCACAAAAATGGGATATTTTATTGGATTTGTTTCCATGTTTATATGTTTTCTCTAAATGGGCAAACATCATCTGTTTAAACTGATGAATTAAGTTGGTCTAAACCTTTTAATTTGCTTTTTATCATCGCGGCGCCCTGGACCAATGCTCTTCTCAGGGCTGTGATTTATGGGTTGGTGTGGCTGCTGGTAATATGTGCAGTGTTTCATAATTCACTGACAAAATCTGTGTATGTAAGTGGAAAGCATTGTTCATATGCAGCTCTTTGGTGCGGAATCTAAGTAGGTTTCATATATCAGGTCCAGGGTTTGTGACAGGATAGGACGATAAGATGAGGCCACCTTTACTTTATCCTCTGTCTCTCTGACTTCCTGTGATGTACTGCCTGTGCTCTCCTGTTTTACCTCATCATTTTCTTTTTGCCTTCCCTTCTGTCCTTTTAGCGCTGCTTGTGCCGGAGCCTCTTTAATAATTTCCCCTCTATTCACCAGCCACTGTATCGCTAATCTCGCCGTGCACTGCTCTATGTCTATGGCGGTTGTGCAGTAATGGCTCTGGTCATTTTACTTTAGATTAACATTTTCTGGCATATGACCTTTGTTTAATCAACAAAATCCCATTGTGACTGTGCTTTCGTAGCTTTAAAGGGAGGCTTGAATACATGCAATTATACGGGGTATGACGAAAAAGTAATTAAGTAGCAATAAAGTGATAAGAAGCTACTGTAACATATTTTTTTACTGTTAATGACCATATTAACAATTTAAATACCACAGTCTAGTTCTAAACGTGCACAGGTGATCATGGGATCTACAATACTGGGAGAATGGGTGGCGATAATCACATCTTACTGGCTGGAAGGCAGACAAGAATAAACTTGAGGCAAACTTGTGTTGTAGTTTTGTTTACTTAAATGAACTATGCCAAGTTCATTAATTATGTAATGCTGAAAAAATGGATATGACACAATGAATTAGGCCTCAAGAAAAGCATTAAGCAGAACTCTGAAATGAAATGCGGTGTCGAGCCAGCTGTGCGTTCATAAAGATATTCATGCGGAACTACCTACAGAGCCGTCCTCAGTATAGTTTTACTTCCAATACTAATTATTAAACATAAGGAGCTTTGATCCTTTACTGGCCTGTACATGTTTCTGTCCAAGTAGAAAAAAGTTATGTAATGATATGTCATTTTAGTGACTAGTAATTAATGCTGTAATGGTAATACAGAAAAGTCAAATTACAATATTTTCCAGTTTTTATAATGAAATGTATATAGTCCAGTAATGTGTAACTACCTCAATATTGCACTTCTCTACTGTAGCCTATTAAATGTACTTAGTTACTAACCACATCTGTAATCAGCCTTATCGGTCAAACCACTGCTCATTATGCGTATTAATTAATAAATTTGCATGCAGGACACAGATTGGCGTGTTTCAGTAAGGCTGCACGAGGGTGCCTAATCGCGCTGCCTGCTTTTAGTAATGACAACTGATTAATCATCACTTCAGCGCAACAATGAAGATTGAGGCACCAGAGGTGGACAGTCATGTTCCACACTGATACGCAGCAAGGCAACAAGTCAGCGTCTCACAGCGAGGCCGAAATGCACATTTTCCTCTTGTGTTTGTGTTTGCTGTTGTGTTTTTAATTCTAAAGGGATAAAAACTAGTAGCTGTTAAACGTCCAGCGCTGCATGTGGTGACAGTGTTACAGAAGGAGCCACACTGCAGCATAATAATATTCAAAATGTGCATTCAAAGACACATACAAATGTTGTTTAAAGCGGTTTTGTGGCCGTCGCCTCACCGCCGCAGGCTTCTCGGTTCAAATTTGCCAATCTGTTTAACTCTGGGTCCTGTCTGTGTGGCGTTCGCATGTGTGGCTGCGTGGGTTTCCTCTGGGTGCTCCAGTTTCCTCCCACAGTCCAAAGACATGCAGGTTAGGTCAACTGGAAACTCCAAATTGCCTGGAGGTGCGAACGTGCTTGTCAGCCTGTATGTGTGTTAGCCCTGTGATAGACTAGAGACCTGTCCATCGTGGCCCAGTTCATGCTGGGACGCACACATGCTCCGGCTCGCCCACGAGTCTGAGCAGGTCAGTGCGTAGAAAATGGAGGGATTTAAAGAGCTACCGGAGAGACGTTCATAGCAGTCGGGAATTTGTGCATTGACTGGGTCAGAGTGAATGCGTTAAAGTCGATGGGGGTTTGTGGCAATAAATGCAAAGTGGAAAGAATTCGGGATGAAAGATATTAAAGATTTTTAATTTCTTGAGAATATGGTTTTGTGAGAGCAGCAGTCATTGAAAACAACAGCAAACGCAGACTCGATAAATCATCGTGCTTCTCTCGCTCAGCACTGTAGAGAAAATGCTGCACAGTTGCTATGGAACCCTCTGTTGCTAGGCGATGGGTTGATTATCAGTTTTTTCAATAAGGGGCAGAGTGGTGTTTTCGGGAGACTTAACAAGTGACGGGACCTGTGGAATAACATAACAACACCTTCCTCAAATGAATGACACAATATTAATAAATGTTTATAATCTGAAATTATGTTCTAACATATTCAGACACGTGAAAAAAATATAGCAGTATTATATTTATGTCATCATGCAGATACACTGAAGATCACTAGAATTCTTTAGGCGAACACTTTTCATGGTCATTATTTGGGTTGTTACAGTATCAGTGTTATTCCTTTAGGATGCTTTGCCACATTTCAAATTAGCCAAAGTAAAAACAGAAATGATTGATCTCAGCAGGGGGTGTGACTCTGCCTGCGTCCTTCTGACTCAGCCTCGGCCTTGACGAGATGCTCACCTGCTTTCTGTCATTTTCGGTTAAATTCACCATCGCTAAAGTGATCAGCTTTTGCACTGTTTACTCCAAACAACACTGAAAACTGCCTGCAAATCTCACTGTAACACAGGGACAGCAGTCGTGTGAGAGAGACGCTGCATCGGTTTAGCGCGTTCGCCCCGAGACGAGACTGTGGCGGCATACTGTTTGAGTCGAGAGCACAATGAGCGAAGGAGGAAGAAGCTATGCTGCTAAAGGAGAAGCAGCTGTCAACAGAAAGGGAAGCAGTGATCAACTCAACAAGATGCGCGATGCAAATGTTAGAAATCAGGCCCGTCACGGCCCAGAAGCCTCTGCAGCAGGCCCGGCGCCGCCTCGCGCTAACACATCCAGTTAGCTTCCTAGCGCAAGCATGTTTATTTAAAGGCACTGAGATGTTTGCTAAAGACGCGCGTTGTTCTTTTCGCGACTTGACGACAGGTTTTATTTTGAGAAAGCTGCGGCGACGGAGCGAGTGCAGAGATTTGGTCGCTTCTGGTTTTGTTCCTGTCTTGTTTTTTTAAAGGTTGTGAAAGTGACAAAGGTGGTCAAGAAAATCTCTGGTTGGGATTTGAAAAATAACATCCTAATCAATTCATATTTCCAGGTTATTAGAAATAATTGATTTTCAGCTGTAAATACTGTATAGATGTATACATTGCAGGCCAGTTTTCATACTATTTGGCATTATATTGTATACAGTATATGGTTTCTTGCAGAATTCATTTAATTGGACTACATCATATGTTTTATCCACCTAACAGCTTTATTTAACTTCATCTCTACCTTTGTGAAGATATTTTGACAGATTGGGGTTATTTCAAGATATTTTCCACAAAATATTCATGTTTCTCTAAACTGGGCCCATGAACGTCACAACGACTTTGCTGAACCTGTCGTCATCTTTCTTTCTGTTTGCTTTGCATTTCAAAGTGTCGAAAGGACTGTGACAACGTCTAGGGCTGCGGGTCAGTCCTGGTCAAAGGCAGACTAGAAAAGACACACAACACAACAGCAGCTCATCCAACGGGTGGTACAGACCCACAGCTTCTTCTTAATTCTGCATCGAAAAACTCAGTCATTAGCAAATAATGTATCCATCTTCTCAACGTTTTAATAATTTACTTTATAGAGATCTTTAAAACTTGAGCCACTTTCCATTATTGTCACTTGCTGATTGTCGTCTCATGACATCAATGCTGTGCAGATAAGATGGTGGGTTCTGGCTGCGATTGGTCCACACTGTGGCATATTGTTGTTGGTATTGTTGTTGTTGTTGTCATTTACGCTAATGAATAAAACACTCGGTCATTGTTACTAACTTGTTCCCAGGGTAACAGCTTCTCAGGCCAGCTTTGATTTTGCACTTGTTAACAAATGTGCAGTGTCCAGTAAAAAACACACAAAGGGAAAAAGATTGTAGACGGACTACGATCACCAGCTCTGCATGCAGTTCTGCACATACTGCAGCTTCATATGAAGAAATGTGGCTGAATTTTATGGAACATGGTGTATATAGGGATAAAATCTAGAAAGCGTTGTGTAACGCTCCTTATGATGACATAGTCCTACAATGTGTTATGAATGGACACTCCATGTAAGTGTAGATGGGAGCGCCAATATCCAGGCGGTGATGTGTCTGGGTCCTAATTTATGCATGACTTCCCTTTGTTCTCTCAGGTTCTCCAGTCATCGTAGGAATGAGCATCAACATAGCGAGCATCGACTCCATTTCAGAAGTAAACATGGTAAGTTGCAACCTGTTTTTTTTTCACAGTTGTACAAATAGACAGTCTCGCACTGGCTTCCCACCCACAGAGACACTGCCGGCAGCTTCTGACTCATTTGATCTGTGTTGGTGGGCAGATTATAATGAATGAAGTCATGGTAATAATAATAATAATAATAATAATAATAATAATAATAATAATAATAATAATAATAATAATAATAATAATAATAATAATAATAAATCTTAAAAAGACTTTTAAAGCATCAGCATCATTGCTGGGGTCTGAATGATGATGTCATTCTGTTTCTTTCTGTAGTTCTCACTTGCACTTCCTTCCTTCCTTCCTTCCTTCCTTCCTTCCTTCCTTCCTTCCTTCCTTCCTTCCTTCCTTCCTTCCTTCCTTCCTTCCTTCCTTCCTTTCTGTGTGCAGTTAGACCATTGCAGACTTTCCTAAGAATAAATATAAGTGACTTTAAATACAGTGTGTATGGCCCATTTAACATGACTGAGCTGAAAGCATGAGACAATGAGCCGCCAAACGCACTGAAATGCATTAACCTGATCGAAAGAATATTTAAAATAAATCATACAGTGCATTATACCAAGTGAACGAATCGTTGTTTTTCTGTTGTCATTGTAAACAGTGTAGTTCACTGAATGATAATATCTGTCCTTCAGCACTTGTTCATTTAGATACAGTGTTACACAGGAGCAGCTGTAGCATTCTGCAAATACTGAGAGCTTTTAGTTACTTGATTTTACAAAAAGCTAAAACACTGTACAGGCCTCTGCAACTGTAAATGTTAACCGCTGTGCACAAATACAACCTGAATCGTTCTATAGTTTGCCTGTGACCTGATGTGAGCGTGTCCTTTTCTGCAGGACTACACCATCACAATGTATTTCCAGCAGAGCTGGCGAGACAAGCGTTTGGCCTATGGCGAGCTGAACCTAAACCTGACTCTAGACAACCGTGTAGCAGACCAGCTGTGGCTCCCTGACACCTACTTCCTTAATGACAAGAAGTCCTTTCTACACGGTGTGACAGTAAAAAATCGGATGATCCGACTGCACCCTGATGGCACTGTCTTATATGGGCTGAGGTAAGTACAGCACAGGGACTCAGTGACCAGCTGTGTCTGCACTCTAAACCTGGGCCAGTAGTTGCAGTACCTGTAAACTTCAGTCTTTTTAGAGCTGTGGGTCAGGCTATGATTTAGAATTCATGCATAACATACACATTCACTCCATACAGTACCTGTATCATCAGTCAGTCCTACTGAGAGACTTGTGCGTTTAGCGTGATCGCACAATTGCAGCTTGATGGACTCCTGCTCCACCAACGTGAGTCAGTCTAGTGCTTCGTGTTCCATATGTCTCCAGTTTGCACTTCTTCACATATCAAAGACAAAACAAATCAGCTCCATTGGACGCTCCGAATCGCCACAAGCTGTTAATGTGCGACTGTGAGAATGACTTTCTCTGCCTGTTCACACCAATTGACTCGCAGCCTATCGGAGGTGTTAGCCTGCCTCGAAACCAGTGCACGTTGAGACATACTGAGGAGGAAGCTATTAGATTATAGGGAGGGACACAATTAGCATATTCATTTAATATGTCAAAGTGTCTGCTTCATAACCTTGAACATGATTTACATGAACAGATAAAAATATATTGTCACAGCAGCCATTAACTGACAAACAGGGAAAATGGGATATTTCCTAAAAAACAGACAGCTGATGACATGGCCACATAATAACTTTGAATTAAACACCTGCTATTTTTATCATTTGTCTCTCACCGTAACAAGTAGCCTACGAGACGACCCCGCGCGCCAGTAAAAAGCAAGGCGTCTGCTGCTCGTGCACATCATTTGTGTTTTGTGGCGTGATGAATTGTGACAGATTTATTTTCGGCAAAAAAAAAAAAAAAATACAAACAAACTTTCAAGGTTTCTTTCTAAAATTATTAGAGTGACTCAAGACAAACAATAACAACGTTATGGAGAGAGAGAGAGAGAGAGAGAGAGAGAGTTGACCCAGAAAGGCTAAAAAAAGGTTCAAGATGTTCACTGACTAAATGTCCCAGATCCCTGTGACAAACTAGACAATTCAGTCAACGGTGAATGTGCCCAGAGGGGCCCGTCTTCAGTCCCTCGGGGGCGGCTAAAAGTAAGAAAACATCCTGAAGTTTGTTCAAGCTCCGTCTGCATCGGCGCTTTTATTAACGCCGGTTATTAAACTGAAGATATTTGACGGCGCCAAAGACGCTGGGAACGTGTTTTGTTCCATGAATAAAAGAAAATGGCAGTGACAGGGTTTAGATCACATGAAGTTATGAATTATTAATGCAGTAATCAGTATTCAGAAAGTCTGAATTACCGAATTGGCGCTGACACAAAAGAGGCTGTGATGGCACCAAGTTTCTTTTTGCGGGTTCTTCACAAGACTATTATCAGCACTGAAGAAGTGCAGTGTCACTGACGTCTTTCTGCTAAATGACTCTTTAAAGTTTCTGACCGGCTGCAAACAGGGAGCGGATGAAGAAACAGTCACATCCAACAAAGGGTCACGAAGGTCAAACCCACCTGAACACAACTCCTCTGTTGTTTTTTAATGTATATGGGTGAATACAGTAGCTTCATATCTGCCCCCCCCCCCACACACACACACAAACACAGCAGGTGGAAACAGGTGTGGGTTTCATGCCACCGTGGTGCTGGAATTACAACACGCCGCCTGATTTGAATAAACAGTCGCAGCTGCTGCGCACACGCGGGTTTCTCTGGAGCCGCGACAGGCGCACGCTTCGTGAGGATCCAGGTCGGACCGTTGCACCGCTTGTCCAAAGTCCTCAAACGCATCACGCCGGAGTTTAGTGCTGATCATCGGCTGCAGTGCTTCTGTCCCGACGACCATTTATTCAGCACAGACAGTAATTAGAGGCAGTGCATCATCCACTTCAGGACTTTTACATATAATCAGACTTTGCTCAAGGGCCGTGTGAACATGTTCCTCCAGAACAATGGCTGCGAGTCCGCCGGCTGGAGTTTTTCTCCGCGTTGCTTTGTTTTGCGTGAACGCATCCTCTTGTAAAAAACGCCTGTTTGAGTCCGTGCCCCGTGCTTCTCCGGAGCACAGTAGAATACAATCTGTGCTTCAGACACATTACACACACTGCTGCACCTCGTGCTCACCTATCCACTCACTGTGAAATGTGCTGAGGCCGGCGTTGGCCTCTCTTTCTTCTTCTCTCTCTCTTTTTTTTTACCTTGATTTCTGCTGCTTACGTTGATCGTAACCCGAGCTGTGCTGATCTGCGATCCATCTATTCCTGCCTTGGTTTTAACCGCACGCCGACTTCATCTCGTTCCTCTTGTGAACTCATCTCAGATGTTTTCTGCACCTGCAGTCCTCGTTCTGTGCTTTAACGCGGCAGATTGCATCAGCGTTATATATTCCACCCATTCTCTCCAGGATTTCCCCCCGCGGCGATCATTGTGGTCGCACAGCAACATAATACAGAAGTGAAATAATTACAGTAACACGTATCTGATTACCAGACGTCTTGGTTATGTACAGGGATCAGCGGTTCAGGTGACGAGTGAGCGAGTGCTTGTCTTACGAGCCCCAGATGCTGCTCGTGGCCCCAGCAGCTACAGTACTGCATGCAGCGGTGCTCCAGCAGCACCTCCACCGCTAAAATGCTGCATCAGTATTAACAATCCGTCAGACGAACGAATAAATCACTGACCGGGGCCATTTTTTTAATTTAAGCCTGTTTTGCTGAAATTGCCTTTGTAGATTGACTTGGGATTTTAAATATTTCACACCGCCGTGCTGAACCAAAGGGGCTGAGCTTTTTTTTTTTTTTTTTTCCATTGCTGCCAATGATATGTAAATAAAGTGGATTGGACACTACAGTATATGGATTCGAGTCAATAAGGTGCACACGACTCCCTTTCCCCACAAGTGGCCATTGATTGTGCAAATCAAAAGAAGGAAGAATGATGGTGCATAAAATTCAAATCAAATCTGGAAAGCTGCCCCTAACCGCCCTCCTCGAATTAATCTTGTTTCTGAAAACCTTGCTTACATTGCCTTTTCGCCACAGTATGCGCGAGACGCACAGGCGTTTTTTTTTTACCCTACGCAGAGACGAGGGAGGAGGCCGCATCGCAGGACTGCTGAGTGGTGCAGGAGCATTTGGGTGTTGCAAACAAAGTCATAGCAAACATCAATAAAAGAAGTTTGCATCAGTGGAAAGCATCCTGCCCAGTGTGCGTGACAGAGCAGGTTTCTCCGACTTGCCAGCGACTCGGAGAGGCTGAATCATCATTAGCTTCCCGACTATCCAGTTTGATAGCGCTCCGAGTCCTCAGAGCATTGAGGGCTTTGTTGAGCTAAGCTTTCGCCAGATGGTGTTTCCTCTCTCTTTCGAATTCCTGCGACTCCGCGCTCTCGTGTTCCCCCGTTTCCTTGGATCGCGGCGGAACACTGTGATAGTACTGCGATCTGCGCTTGATAAGCGCGCTGCCTCAAACAGGAGACACATGGGCGCTATCTCACGTATCTGAAGGCCTGCCAGTCTGTGGTGTGGTGCCGAGCCTCTGGGATCCACCCACTCCCATTGCTTTCAGTGGGTGTTTTGACCGTGCAGCTTTCTCTTGTGTCAGTTTTCTTGGCGTGCTCAACCTGCAACTAAGCATTGGCACCAGACAAAGCAAAAAGGCCTCAGACGCTGAGACAGTTCATGGCGATAGTTTCTTGAGGTCAACATCCCATGAAGCGATCCAGCAGCAGCAGCAGCAGCAGCCGGAGCCAAACAATACATGCACTGTCTAGGAAGGATTTTAGTTTTGACAGAAAAATGTGCCTTTGTTAAGGAAAACATTAAACATTAGGACTATTTTTAGTTCCTTGAGAGGAATCAAACAAACAGCTATTGTTGGACCTCAGTGGCTGCTCTGATGTGAGGCTGCTGCTGACCTGGGCTCTGAGCTGCTGACGTACATCTGCTGACATTTCCAAATCCCAGGCGTCGCCGCGAGCCGGCCCAACTTTTGTCTGTTCGTCCGGTGATTCTCTCTTGACTTGTTAAGTGTCACAGATAAAGTCAATTATATTAGCCGCGTTAGTTTTTTCCTCGCTGCCAAGGGCCGAAGCGCTCATTGATGTCCGTTACTCCAGGCTGCTGCTGCTTCAGGACGCTGCTGTACCAAAAGCATCGTGTCTAAAGGAGAATTACTCCGTCCCATTAGTATTTCTGACTGCACACATTAGGGTCCACTATTTTTTGGTGTATTCATAGATTTAATGGTTAGCACTGTCACCTCCCAGTGAGCAGGGCCTGGGCTCTGGTCCTGGGTTCTGGTCCTTGGGACAACCAGGTTCTTCTCTGTCTGGCGTTTGTGTGTTTTCCCCCTATCTGCAGGTTCTCTTCTCCTTCCTCAGACACACAGTGAGGTCACTGGTGACTGTAAACAGTCTGTGAGTGTGAAGCCTCGTCTGTCTTTATGAGAGGCCCTATATGCTTTGCCTTAGAGGGGAGTTCGTGTTCTGCTCGATGACTTCAAGGTGCACAGGTCCCATTGCCTCCTAATGAGCTTAAATCATCAGCTTTGCCTCAAACCTTTAAGTTGTCTTATTGTAAATTTGCGATTTTACAACAAACAGACTTCCTCCTTGTACATTTATGCTGTCATGGTCTTTTAACCTGCTCAGTCTGATCTTGCATTGTGTGTGCAAACAACTGTCTTAAGGTTTTTCCTCTTTTTTCTGATCTCCATTTTTTTTATAATAAGCTTTAATGTGTGGCATCAGTTATGTCTTAATGGTCACTGCTAATGTCTTAGCACTGCGTTAACACAGCATTTGACTTTTCTAACATTCAATTATTAGGGGGCTACTTATTGCCCATAGTACAAATGTTGCTTTATGTCTAGGGCTTTATTTCCCTGATACCAAGAGCTCATACATTCAGATGGTCTTTATTATTCATTACACCAAAAAGTATAATTAACTGAGGGGAAACTAACTTTTGCCCATGACCGTATGCATCAACTCTAAACTGTGTTATAAGTGGTGACATTGCTTTCTCCTTCCGCAGTCTTGCGTAAAAACCACAATTCTCTATTAATGTAATTAGGCATGATGTTAGCCCGTCACAGTGTGTCGGTGGTAGCCTCGCTGTACCCTTCCAGCAGAGGAGCACTGTGAGACAGCAGGGAGGTGCACAACACAATGCAGCTCCAGCAGTTTAGTGCTTGTGCAGCAAAATGCAGCTCAGTGTCATTGTGAATAATAAATACATCCTTGTCGCACATTTTGTTTACGTAACATATTCTTTACCCTTCCAGTGCCTCCGCTACGGCGAACCCACCGTAGGAGCCTCACGTGCCTGCGTGTTAATCTGAGCGAATCAGCTTTAGCAAGAACATATTTTGTTTTCCAATTACCTGCCGACAGCGCTCTGTGCACGCCACCATGACCAATTTAAAAAGTCTGCGTTCAAGCAGTATATTTCCAATACAAACAGCTTATTATCTACTGAATCACTAATTCTATACTCCTTAGATGTTTGCGTGCATGTGCTCATGGCATCGGCGTAAAACGACAGACTCCGGCAGAAATGTTGGCTTTTACGAAAACACAATTAATAATGTATCCGAGATATAAAGTGCTTTAAAGGTATTTAAAGACCCCAACGTGTACAATTTGTGACCAAAGCTGTTTTCCTCAGTTGCATATTTATGCTGATATTAACAAGTCGCCATGAATGTGAATTCCAGACCTGGAAATAAATAGGAAGCTGAGTTCTGATTGCTTCCTATGGTTTACTCATAGAAAAACAATGAACAGTTAACATCTCAGAGTATTCAAAAAGCAAGACTTTAGTGCTGTATGTACACAGGGCATCTTCAGCTACTATGGCACTTACTGTAATTGGATCAAGATGTTCAGGAACATGAGCGCTCCCCAAAAATAAATTTGGCATTTGCAAAATCTCTTGATAATAAGCTTAACATCTCACCATGAATTATTTAACCGCTTGCTTCAAACAGCCACAAAATACATAAAGTATCTGTGTCATTGTCAGTTTTGTAAGTCCTGTATGTTCCTGTGTGTTTGCTTTTAGGATAACCACCACTGCTGCTTGCATGATGGACCTGAGGCGGTACCCTCTTGACGAACAGAACTGCACCCTGGAAATTGAAAGCTGTGAGTAATGCATTATTCATTTATTTATTTATTCATTTTGATTAAGTCTCTTGCGGCTAAGACCTTAAGACGGGGTCAGAAGCTCTGTTTTCACTGCTTAATCACAACCTTAAAATAATTGCAGATTATCACTTAAAATGACACATTTGTAAGAGATCATTCACAGGATGCATTACAGCTCTGTTTTGCGCCTCTGCCAAAGAACACAATTTATCAGACGCTTCACCTCTGCAGTTGATGACTGCCTTGAGAGATAAAAGAATCACGGGGCCTGATGATGTGCATTGACTACTGCTCCCTCAGTGTGACAGATGTGACAGGACCACCCCTGGATCTTTGAACAGTGAAGGCAAAGTGATAATATTAATGCTAGAAACCTTACTTGACCTTCAATAATGCTCTTAATCCACAAAATACATGTGTCATGCACCATCTGAATGTAGAAACATAAAATTTAGAAAGTAAATGTTACTTACTGTATGAAGTCCTAACATTACACATATGTTTCAAAAAAGAAAATAATAATAATAACGTAAATAGTAAAAATATTTTACAGCATTATACAATATAAGGCAAAAATGCAAACTTCCTGTGTTTTCATATGGTTCTAAATGGGTATAAGTCATTGTCCAGGAGAAAAATTTACTAGTAGTGTAATTAAAAATTGTATTTGCTCGATCATTATCATTGATCGTTTCATCCATCAGCCGCCTTGCTGAATACTCTGGGCATTTGTAGTTCTCGCTGTTCAGGATAAAACTGGAGAATGTTTGCCCTCGGGAAAAACCAGTAGGCAATGAAATATGGACACGTCGTGAATTAAAAAGTTTCAAGAATTTCTGTTTGTGCTCACGAAAAGCATGGCATCAGTGTGAGTCAAACTCATTAGCCGTCAGTTTGATGGATTAGGCAGGCAGTTGTTTTAATTTCATGGACAATGACACATTTCGTTAGTCCCACAACCTCAGAGACAGATTTAATGGTAATGGATCCTCGTCTCTGACTCGGTTGGATGATATCTATGTCTGAACGTGTGGTAGTAGAATGTGAAATGTATTAATACGTCCTGCAAAACTGCTGCTTTCTGTGGCACTGCCAGAATGAGAGGGAGCACCGTACCAAGTAACACATGTTAATGAATAATCATGCACACAGCAATATACAGTAAACCCCACAAGAGACAAGTGTCTATAGGATGAGAGAAAAGTCCAGTTCAGGATTTTGGCAGAACGTGTAATTTACAGCCTGAGTGGAGAAAACAACCATTTGACCAAACATCTCTAGCTAAACCAAAGTCAAAACAGGAACCATAAATAATATTATTATATAAAATTAAATCAAACTTTATGTGGAACACAATGTTGATGACTTTGTTGTACTACAGTCCAATATTTTAAATTGATTGTGGCAGAAAACTCATTTTTATTAGTTTAATTAAATTTGGTTTCTTTTGTTTATTATGTCCCAATAAAACTTTTTTTATTGTTATTGCTTTGCTCATCATTAAAAGCATAAGTTGACTTGTCTCTTCTTAAAATCTCCCTTTACTTTGAGCCAGATGGATACACCACAGACGACATTGTGTTCTTCTGGCAAGGAGGAGACGACGCTGTGACAGGAGTTGATAAGTTGGAGTTACCTCAATTCTCCATCGTGGACATCCGCCTGGTGTCTAGGGAGGTCAGGTTCACTACAGGTGAGGCTGTCATAAATCTAGCTGTAAACCTAATTAGGCTGTAAGTGTTCCCTGCATAAACCAAATGCTACAGGAACTGCATGGTACTGTAGGCCTGGGAATGTGGGCATCGCTGTGGGGAACATCATTATTTTTGGATCTTGCAGGAAGACGATTTTATTTTCAGTACAAAATATTGTGTGTTTATTACCAGATTTACTGTAAAATCAGCTGACATGTAAAAAGTTGGACTTGTTTACTCAGACTTTGACACAAGTCCGTTTGAACAACTCATAGTGGTGCTTGTGGGGTGTCTCAGGGGTCTATTCTAGGACATCTTTCAATTTATTTTTCTCGTTATTTTCAATTGGTAGTTTGAAAATTTACATTTCATTCCACCTTATGCAAACGACAGTCACATTTACATCCCAGCAAAAAAGAAAAACAACTACTGCATTGTATTGAACACATTATTGATAAAGTCAACGCACTGGATATGAGACTAAATAGGGATCTGGCCAGAGTATCTCTGTTTATTTGTCGGCATCGCTTTGGATTCTAAATTCATGCTTTTATTGAACTTTACCTAGATGTCACTTGCTCGGCTACAGTTATTTAAGAAGTTGCTGCCCCGGTTTTTAACTGGTAGAAAAAACAAGAGCACATAAATCGGATCTTGGTGTCACTTCATTGGCTCCAGGTTAGGTTTCGTATTGCCTCCAGGCCCCACAGTACAGTGCCTGTTTGACCTCCTCCTGCCGTACACTCCATCACACTCACTTTTAGTCATTCCCAAGACTAAGAGGAAGCTTTGAGGTGACTGTGCTTTTTCAGGTGCTGCCCAGAAAATGTGTGGCGTGAGTTGTCCTTACACATCAGACAGGCCAATACCTGCTTCCTGCTTTAAAATTCTCTGAAAACAGATGATTTCTGTTTGGTGCTTGGTTTGAGGTTTGGGATTCTTGTATTGCTTTTACTTTTGTTTTATAATCTCTTTGTTTCTTTTATTCCATGCACTTGGGGACAACTGGGTTGTACCATTAACCTTATTTTACCTAACTTCAGCTAAGTTATCATTAGTCTCCACATAGACTCCAGATAATCAAAATATAATTCTCATGCTTCAGAATTGCTTGATTCTCATCTCAAGTAAATTAAATCTGTGAACATTTGTTGCAGCCGTTATACCGCAAAGTGCTTGGGTGAAGTAAGATGTCTCGCAATTGATGAAGGATGCATGCTAATGTATTGATTCATTAGAAGATTTACAGAAACCTGAAGATGATGAGGTCATTCATCAGCGTGGGTTGCCCATAGAAAATCCCCTTTTAGATTAAAACCATCATGCTTGTCTCATGGATTTTTTTTCACTGGTGACAGATTGAAAATAAAACTGTAGACAAAGTACACCCAACAGGATTTAACTATTATTTAGAGCAATTTGTGTGTTTCCCAGCCTCATAAATATTGTGCTATTGCTTTAGCACAGAGGTCCAGCCTGGTGTTTATATTGCCTTATGCATCAAGATTGTACTGAGTGCAGTCAAAAGGTCAATTAATATCTTGGCACAAGCAGCTGATAGTTGTCTTTAAAATTCACAATGGTGTAACTTACAGCACTATCTCAGTCATATACTGTAATGCATGTTTTTTGTCTCTTATACTAATGACATGCTGTGAAATGCTCTTTTCGTAATGTTCGGACACTAAGTGCAAAAGAAACACAGAGCAGCTCTCTGCGACAACTCTCAGAGGGACGCTGGAGCTGCCTGCTGAGATAGGAGGTTGCAGAAAAATGTGCCGTGTTTGCGACTTTCTGCCATGTTTAATTGGAATCGAACTTGTCCCTGGGAAGGAATCCATCGCTTTGGGGAAATTAAGTGCTCCATCTGAACAAATAGAGAAATGACTACCCTGCCCGTTGTCAAAGTGCAGACTTTGGATCTCTTAAATTGTGCCAGCATTTCCCTCTTGTCCCTTTTTTCACTGATGTTTTCAATTCTGCTTCCCCCTTTTCTAAACCATCACTCCATCCTTTTCTACTTACAGGTTCATATCCAAGGCTTTCGCTGAGTTTCAGGATTAAGAGGAACATTGGATATTTCATCCTGCAGACATACATGCCCTCCATCCTGATCACCATCCTCTCCTGGGTCTCCTTCTGGATCAATTACGATGCCTCTGCAGCTCGGGTGGCCCTGGGTAAGGCACAGCCCCACTGGATTATTAAACTTCTAACTGTTCCTAATAAAATCCACTGACTATCACAGAAAACACCAGCAGTCACATACAATTTACACATTCTCAAAATTATGTCAGCAGTCAAGTGACCTGAATTAACAAATACATATAATGTATACCAGTCGCACATGCGCCTGCTTAAAGCACCAATGCTAAACATTTCCTGTGTCTGATGGTGACCTCTGATGGTGAGAACTTTATTTCTGTGTGCTGCTGTACTCAGGTGTGACAACGGTGCTGACCATGACAACTATTAACACCCACCTTAGGGAGACTCTCCCAAAGATTCCGTATGTGAAAGCCATCGACGTCTACCTCATGGGCTGTTTTGTTTTTGTGTTCCTGGCCCTGCTTGAATATGCCTTTGTAAATTACGTGTTCTTTGGCCGGGGCCCTGCTCAGCAGAAGAAAATCAATGAGAGGCTGAACAAAGCCAACAATGAGCGCACAAGATATGAAGAGAAGCGCCTGAGGGAACAGGTTTGCATCTCTGTCTCCTACCTCTACTTCTGTGTCAGTCAGACTTTAAGAATAAAAAACAAATGTGTTGTTGCACATACGACTTCTATCTATAGGCATTTTATCCAAAGACACATATACAGCATCCCCTGAATTAGCCCCCCCACAGCATACTGATCGCACCACAGCCCAATATGCATTCACCAACCATCATCCATTGCTTCTCCCTCAAGCACTGACTGCTTTTTATCGAGCAAAGCCATTTTCATTGAGATAGAAATTCATCTAGTTCAACAGTGGTGTAAACATTCTCATTTCTTATTTAGGTTGTTGTCTATGTTTATGCTGTAGGCTTCATTCACTCTCGCTTAAGCTCAGCTACCCACCTTGTGGGTCAGCACGGTGATTTTTCAATCATATTCGGCAAAAACGTTAAAGTGCAGCAGGAGAAAGAGTCGACGATGCAACAATCTGGCAACGATATAGGCTGTAATGGTTGGAGTGAGTGAAGCCCCCCTGTTTTCTGTGTGGAGTACTAACTATTCAAACCTGTTCCTGTTAACTTTATGTCCTATGTATTGTGTAATTCTTAGGAAATGTGCTTATTTGCCAGTATTTTATAGCCGTTTTAATGTTCTCTTCATTTTTCTTTCACATTGCAAGGACTCCATTTCCGTGCCGTTTCAAACCAACACCTTCAGGTCATTTACACAGCGAAGAAATCTGTATCTCGAGGAACAAAGAAAAGTTGGGGTACATGTATTTAGCAATCATATAAGCTGTAGGCCAGAGGCTCACAATGAAGTCAGATTATTAACTCACTTTGTCTGCAAGTGAAAAACCACTAATAGATTTCTGTTTAAAGAAACTCTTTAATTATTTCTTTTGCATGCAAGAATTGGCATTCCATATCATCCCTGCATTTTGCTTTATCTTGACAACTTGGGTAATGGGAAGGGGGTAATATAACTTTCATTAATGGGGATTCTGGGGCTGCTGCTCGACATTTCAGCCCTCGTTAACTCTCTGTGTCTTTCCTCTCTCGTCACAGGTGGATGCATACGGAAACATCCTCCTCACCACGCTGGAGATGAACAACGAAGTGATGCCTTCCGACGTGGGGAGCAGCGTCAGTGACTCTCGCAATTCGGTCATGTCCTTCGATAGCTCCGGGGTCCAATTCAGGAAGCCCATGGCGCCCCGAGATGGCTTCAGCCACCACTCGCTGGACCGGAGTGCCATGCGGAGCCGGGCCAACTGTCGGCTAAGACGGCGCTCCTCGAAGCTGAAGTTGAAAATCCCAAACCTGTCAGATGTTAGCACCATTGACAAATGGTCCCGGGTCATTTTCCCTATCACCTTTGGATTTTTCAACCTAATCTACTGGTTGTACTATGTGAATTGATGTGCATCCCACTAGGAATCATGGGCCATATTTTGAGAGCACATTAAATTGGCTTTGATACAGTTCCAAAATATGTATACACATATACAAGTTGAACATATGTATATGCATATTTCTATATATTATATTTATATATACACGTGTGAAATCTGAAGGACCTTTCTGCTGTACAAAGTATTAATAGGATGACTTGAATGTTTAAGAAGAATTGTGAGAGAAGTATTTCAAGGCTTTGAGTTTCTTTTTCCTCCTGAAACAAACAAACAAGAGACCCCACCAGGGGCTTTTGGAACTAGAAAGACTGCATGATATTTTTGCTAAAAAAAAACAAGAAAAAAGAGAAAGTGAAAGCTCTTGAGAGAGAAAAGATGTCTCAGAGTCCCACTGACTTTTTATTGATACTTATTGTAATCAGATTCCTCTACTGCAGCTCATGAAATCAGTGGTGGCTTGTCTGTTCAGGCATCAGCTGAGTGAGATCCTTGACACCCCGAGCCCGCCCTACGCCCCGAGCCCAGCCGCACTCACCCAGCCGACCCCTCCTACAACCCCCCCACCCATCACCCATGGATAACATGCACGGAGAATTTCCGGTTCTACTATGTACAGCAACCTTGTTTGGATTATGTGTTGTTCCTTGGGGTTTTTGAAGTGATATCGTTCTTTCTTGGACATCAGCTCTGGCCTTAATGGTCTCCATTAACGGGCCGTGTAGATGGGATGCTTGACCGCCGCATTCTCGCCCAGCGTCAATGCAAACTCGTATTCCTTTTCTCTTCTCATGTTATTTTTAGAAACGCGTCCTGGGAGCTGGGGGTCTTTTTCATTATGGTTAAAAATAAATGCTGAATATTGTAGATATGATTTTGTCTTAAAAAAAAATACTGTGATTTCAGAGAGTGTCAGATCACGTTCTAGAGCTAGGGCATTATGAGATAAAAGAGTCAAAGGTATGCATTATTCATTTTGATTGTTTGAAAAGAGACATATTCTGTACATTTTATCATTCGGTATTCTCATGAAAGTATACTTGTACTGTTTCTTTCCTCCTATTAATTGTTTCACATGCTCTTTAGATGCAGATTTCATTGGTGTTCATTATCCTGCTTTGTGTTTGTTCGCTCAAAGGAAACGGGAGGTTGCTTTCGCGATTCAGCTGAAACTATTCCACAGTGACGATAGCAGATCTTGTATATTCAAAAAGAGTCAACATATCCAACCACAGTTTGACCAGTTGCCATTCGATATGCTGTTTGTTCGTTTCTGTATTCCGTGTCGCACCCTCTGTAAGCACAGTCAGTAAATGGCCAGCCCAGGATTCACCAGTTGACACTCACGTTTAATCAGTGCCATTCCCCAAATGAGCCGAACCACAAGGATGAGAAGCAGAATCTCATTCAGGGAGGATACAATCATCCTTGGGGAGAACAGTGTGTAATAAATAGCCATGAATTGAAATGATGACTGAAAGGCCTATAATAAATTGTGTTTTGCTTCGCTCACACACACCAGTGCTCAGGTTTATGCGCAGGGTGAAAAAGTACTTCAGGTCCTTAATGTTTTTAGGAAATCAGTGAGTATAATTATGCTTTTATTGGTTGTGGAATCCAAGTAGCTAGACTAAGTAAACGCTAAAACAATAGTCAGTAGTCACTGATGGGAACATAGGACAGTGCTAATAGAAATTAATAGAAATCTTCCCATGCAGGTTTTGCTTCACATCAACGTCTCCTCCAGCTTAACAGCATCTACTAGGAGCAACAGGCTCAGAGCAGAACCAACAAAGACAAATCAGTCATTGGCTCCCGTAGCAGAAAAGGCATTGTCTCATTATAATACGGGAACAGCCTGGTTCCTGAGAGGAATACAGAATTAGTACGAGAGGGAAATTTGTCATATACAGTACACAAACAGAAGAGGATGATGGAAGGGCTGCAGAGTAACAAGATGAAGGTGGCAAAGCATGGGTATCAATTTATCATCAGTAATATCAACTCCCCTCGGGAGCACTGAGTGCAGTATGCATAAGACGTCTTCAAATAGGAATACTGATGAGAAACCAATTTGGTTCCATTATTCATAGTCCAGATTGCACTGTGATGTGGCCTGAGTCTAGTATTTATGTTTGTCTACATTTTGACATATACTGTAGCAGCAAACGAAAAAAAGATCCCTCTTAAAAATCCAGCAATCCACAAAAACGTGTAGGAAAGTAATGAGATAAACAGAGATTAGCGTTACACTTATTTTCCTCACGTCGCAGAGACAGAAGAAAACCTACGATGAGCAAAGCTATCATCAACTGCATGAGGAAAAGGATTCAAACGAATCAGTATCTGAGCTCAAACCTTCTTGTCGGATGTTCACAATGTGAATTTTGCAACAAACAGAATCAGATGTGATGCTGCAGAGCTAGAGAGACTGAGTTTTATTTGCACATTTTTTGTCTTTCTTTTGAAAATCGTGCCTACACTACCCACAATGCAACACAAGCACCTATAGTTTGGTGATTGATTCAGGTGTGTCATGATAGTAGCAGCTAATGTAGCCTCAAGGCGACGCCCCAGATTTTATTTTTTTTTCAGGGAAGATGGGATTATCTCATTGGTAAAACTGCACACAGCAGAACAACAGCGTTCAAACAGTGTAGCTGTACAGACGTGGGTCCAGATTTAGTGTGTGTTCCGTCCACCGTTCATCCTGGTCTGCACACTAACAGCTTGTCAAACTGTTTAAAGGCAATATGATGGCTCTTTGCCAAGTCTTGAGTCAATATAATGTAATAAGAATCAGTTCCAGAGCAAGACGGGTTGTGAAACGTGCAACCTAAGGCCCCATAAGTGGGATGTTAGCAAAACCTTTAGAACACGCTCCATCAGGAAGAAGCCTGTCCCACCTACTCCTCTATTTTATAACTAGATACTAAATATCACGTTTTCCTTCAGGCTGATTTATTCCAAGTAACTAATACAAAAATGCCTTTCGAGGTTTTAAACTTAAAAAAAGTCAATGTATATCTTTAATGAACTCCAAACATACGCACACACAGAGGAGGAACATTAACTCCCTTTGCATGCTCACAGTAAGTATATCCACCACTCATTCCACTCGGAACATGTATTACCTGCTTTCTGAACATGAATTCAGTACATTCATCTCCAAAGCTGTGAGGATCTTCTGTTCTGTGCTTTTATGCTTTTATTTTGGAGTATTCGCTTACGAGAGAGAAAACACATTTCTTTTGATGCATATGTTCAAGGAGCAGAGGAGGAGAAAAAAAGTGTTTAACTGATTTCAATGTGAATTTTCTTGCCTCTAGTGTATATGTGTAATTACATGTGAATTGTACTGTAAATATGATATCTTTCACTTAATAGTTCTTAATGCATGAACAAAAACATGGCAGTTC
The DNA here is from genome assembly GCF_900634795.4 of Betta splendens. NCBI lineage: Eukaryota > Metazoa > Chordata > Actinopteri > Anabantiformes > Osphronemidae > Betta > Betta splendens. The sequence continues at coordinate 11,382,803 of NC_040894.2, read as the reverse complement.
GTAATACCAGCTAGCCTCACTGCTAACGGCATGGACAGCTTCTCTAGCATTGGCATACTTCTGCAAACAAAACCCGAAAAAATGAAACACGAGAAATAAAACGGAGCAAGCAAAATAACGGAGATGACGGCAATTGCTCGGTTCGCTGTCGGCAAACGTGACGGTGTTCTCCTGGATGAAATTCACCTGGCGGGTTCATCAAAGCCAACCCCTCACTCATAGCGAACTTAGCGATAGCAGGGGGCGAGCGGCTCGCTGGCTTTTAGGGGCTAGAGGAACAGGTTTGCCTTAAGAAGGCGAGTGGGATGTTTATTCCTGTTTCTCAAAAAGACAGATGTGTGCCCTTGAGCAAGGTACTCAGCCTATTGCCCGAATGCAGCTGCTCACTAGCTGTAGACGTCCGCGTCTGCTACTTAGAAAAAACGTAACGACACACCTTGTGTCGTTCCCCTGAACCCAGCACTGTCTCATCCCACCTTTGTACTTCATTTTCACATGCTTGAAGATGTTCTGTCATTCTCTGTTTACGTCAGTGTTCACTTGAGATTACACCAAAAAAACGAAAAGCCTGTGAACCCCAAACTTCCTTGGTGAGGTCCAAATGGAACCGAGGCTGGCGTCTATTAAAGGAGTAGACCACGCATGTGAATTTCATCCGCCCAACACCAGAACAATGCCGACACAGTCCTCACTGCTGGCAGAACTTTTGTTGGCGTGTTCATTACTTTGTAAACCTTGAAGGTTTTGTTTTGCATGACCTGAGTTTGGAGAGGTTTATTTTCCTATATCTTTACGTCACGCCATTTGTTTCACCGCCACCGCCAGGAAAAGAAAGATCCAGTGTTTACATGCTCCAATTGCACTTGTTTTACAGCCAGCTCTTTAAACCTTGTGAAACAAACTCTTTGTAAAACTGGAGGGAAAGCGTGAACGTGCTGTAGAACGTACATCGCGTGATCTGTGCGGATCCTGGATTTGTACTTCTACCAAACTGTACTTGCTGTAAATCGCGCCGTTCGGAATCGATGCACCGAGTGCATGCTGTAGTTTTATCAGGTCCAGCATAAGCATCAACATCAGTCGCCCTTCAACTACAAAGGATGTAAAGGATGCTCACCAGTAGCATCTGAACGTAAGCCATGTGATTGCACACTGAGTGGGTGTCCCCTGTATTTTTCTCTTTAATAAGTTGCCTCTGGTGATGGTCTGTTGTTGATTCATGTTTGATGATACTTGCAAAGAAGCTGTGCTGAATCCCAGTTCCACATCTGTATAAGAGTCCACCAGGGAGACTATCTGTACGTAACCACAACGATTTTCAAACACTTTATAAAAAATTGGCAAATGCTTTCGATCGACACCCACGAGATCAAAGGTTTTTATTTTTGTTACAGTACAAATTAGTAATTTTGATTCATTTCTATGTTCATTTCTGATTTCTTGTATTTGTTATGGATTGTTATTCTTACTGTTGTTGTTGTTTTACCATAAGAAGTGTAATTCATCTGATATACTGGCACTGGAAGAAAAATGCATTTGGTTTTCGTACTGTAACTGTTTCTGTTCACATTGGGCGCTTATTTGATTCAGTTGTTTAATAAGGTGTTGGGTTTCATTTGGAGTATCCGTCCTCATGGAATCAACATTTGTGTAGTATGAAGTTGTATTTTTTTTGTCAGTGCAAGTTAATGTTATAGTGTCAATCAGCTTTTTTAGGTGTTTGAACAAAATGTGTTTTTTACAAATACAAAGTGTTCAAGTATGTGGTATAAAAAAGGGTTATCATTCAAATAACAGACTTTTTACAAATAAAGGCTTATACAGTAAAGAAAGCTAATGTCTTTTCATTTGCCCTTTGTGGACTAATATACAGTATTGTTTCTTAATTTATTTTTCAATATTAGTCCTCAAAAGGTAAATCGTACACAATGTTGCAAAATAAGAGGATCAAATCAGGTATCTATCATTGCTATTCCAGGTTGTTGTCAGAGCTCTCACCTCTTAGTTGGTGTCTTGTTTTGATGAGGACTGTTGCAAATGACGACAGTCCAAAAACAAAATTTAAGAAAATCAAGGGTGTCTTCTTTTAATTTGATTACAAAACATTGCGCGTTTCTGAGAATATACCTCCTTTCATACCCTATTTCCTGAATAAAGACGCAAAGTGACTCCTGCTGACAAGTGTAATATTTGCCCCTTTGTCAACGTAGGAATATTAAGCCGGCTTTTATTTTTACGCTGTTTGGCAAATAGGACAGAAAAGCCTACAGCGGCTGCATGAAGCAGCCGGACTGGGGCGGTCTGACTTCTGCATCCACAAAGCACCAGGTAATTAATTTGTTTTAGTTGGAAGGACGGGATCGGCTGCAAGTCTTTGCTGAGACTTTCTGTCCTCTGTCTGAGGACGAAGCTATATATGGTAGCGTGTCTGGCTGGTTTTTATCCCGGGTGCACTCTGGGTTTGAACTGCTGTGAATGTGCAGTGATGAAGGTGAAGAGAACGGCCTCTAAAAGCAACTGCCGGTGCAGAAGAAGAAAAAAAACGAAGCCATTCAAACATGAACCTACGTCTAACCAGTAATACAAGATCCTGCTGTTAAAACCAGCATCTTCAACCATTTTGGCCTCTTCCCAGCAATAAAGTAGATCCAACAGCTTCATGTAAGCACATATCAATACAAAAATATTGTCCCGTCTCTGTTCTCTGTTCCTACGTTCTTTCTGTGTCTGAGTGGAAGTCCTCCGGCTGCTCCAGTTTCCTCCCACAGTCCACTGGAGACTCTGAATGGCCTGTAGATGTGAATGTTAGTGTGAATTCGTCTAGCTACGTGATAGACTGGCAACATGTCAATGCCTCACGCCCATTGCACGCTGGGATGGAGTCCAGCCCCCAGCAGCCCTGAACACGACGAGCACGGATGCTTGGCCTCACTTTACGCGTCCAGCTCTTTAATTACAGTCAGCGCGAATATCAGTGCTTGTAATAAACGTGCCTTGGACTGGAAAAGAGAGCCGTCCTACCGCACCTGGAGGTTTTCAACCAAAATCAGCGTGTGTTGCTCAGCATCCAATCACAGCTTTTAATAGCCAGAAGTCAATGAATTCAGCACAAATATCATCTAGTTCGGTTTCGACTGTCTTGCGAAGTGTTTGTCTCACTATGTGGCATCACTAAACAGTCCAACAAATGAGCATCACAACTCAATATGTCTTATATTCAGAAGTGTCTATACTTTCTGCTACACTTACTTCAATACACTTTTTAATCTTTATTTTGGTATTTACTTCGTATGTTATCCTTATCCTTATTTTAGCTAACAAAATCAACTCATTATACAATTTTAATAACGAATTAAATAAAGATAAGAAAATAAAAAAATATATTTTCTCCACAAATACTGTACATCTGTTGTAGGATCTGTGTCAAGGTAGCAAAGGATGCCCTGGTCTTAATCCAAATAATATCAACTAATCTAGTTATTGATGTATTTGTATAGAATTAACTTTAGTTTATTCTCAATTCCCAAACAACTGATTATTGGGTTGTGTCTCAGTCAAAAGTCCCAGTTATAGTTCTTCAGCATGTACTGGTACATTTGGACTTAAAGAGCTGCTTCTTCTTGTAGGTGATGCTGCCTTCACCTTTACATGAACACGGAGATGCTCTGTTTTTTGGACTGATAGCGTTCACTTGATATGGAACCATCGCGTTTCAAGTGTTGTTTGCACAACATTTCCTCATTAAATTGTTGCCTGAGGTTTTCACTCAGAGCAGATACATACAGGACTTACATGTAATAAAGAATACTTGGTTTGCGCCTCTGGGCCAGGCCTCCACCCTCTTCTCTGTGGCAGGTTTCCATGACTTCCCACAGTTTCTTCTGAGCACAACATCATTGTCATGCTTTGCTTTTCCGGTTTTCCATCTGGTGCTCTCTGCTGGATCTCATCAGTCAAGCCTTCAAGGGCACGTAAAGGCATGCTTAATCAAACCCGTCACATAAAGTGGGTAACCTTGATCTCCTTCTTGGCTGCTACCTTCTGCTGGACGGGATCTTCTTGTTCTTTGTGCGTTTGTCTTTACGTCTGATGAGAAAGTTGGGACACCACAAAGGCCACGGTGCGTGTTGTTCCCAAGATGAGCAGAGAGGACCGCTGTTCTGAATGTGTCACTCAAGATTTCAGCAGCCTAGGAGTTACTGCGACGGTTGGTTTTTCTGGAAGACCTGCATTAGCGATGATCATTAGAGATTGTTGTCGAGGATCTGTCCTTTAGACCTCCATGTGGCCACTAGTCCCTTAAGTTTCCTTTACGTATATTTACAGTATCATCATTACGTATATTTACTGACAGGTCCAACCTGATACAAGCAAAGCAGCAACCATTAGAAATAACAGCTCTGGTTTCCTGGTTCTTCTTCACGTCCTTGTTTCTGCTCTACTGTATATATAAGTTATTTTTTGAGACATAGCTGTTTCACTATAAATAATGCAGCAGCAAAACGTGCAGCAGCACAGATAAGACAACGGAACCATTCACTAAATTTCCACTCCGTTCTATACGTTGCATGTACAGTAGCAGCTTGCTTTATTCAAAATATTTACTGAAAACGCGGATAATATTACATTTCTTAACTTTTGCGCTTGGTATTATCATGTTAATAACAAAACAAGGCTAATTTGAAGTCAGAAGTCAAACATTTATTAGTAGCTAACTTCCATTAGCAGTTATGATTCTCTCCTCACATACTTTAGTTGAGGTATCAGGTAGTAAAGCATGTACGTCCAGCCCGTGCAGCTCATCAACAGCAGACAGCATGCATTAGTCATGAGCGAGTGCCGCAAGTAGCATCAAAACAAGAGGATCTAATAAGACGTGCGCTTCCTTTTCGGTGTGAGTAAGAGACACAATGTTCAGGCTCAGAGAAGTGCACCGCTCCACTAGAAGTAGTGGTAGCTACAGATCCGCTAAAGTAGCTCGGCAAGACGTGCTTCCATTTCCGTCGTCTATTGTCAGCACTCCATATAAAAACATCAAATATTGAAAGGGTGCATTAACATGGGTCAGAAACCGATGGCTGCTCCTCTGTGAGGGGGAGAAAATGAAGTGGGTCAGAGAGATATAGATGCTTTGTCTTTGTGATTTAGAGGCCGGCTTGTGCTCACTGTCACGAGCATGAGTTCATTAAATGATCTAGACTAATTCAAACTAATGTATTAAGGTTGACCTACTGTGCAGTTTTTGAAGCATCTGCTTCAGAGGAAAAAAAAGAATAAAAACGCAAAATCTGATGTTTAAACATGACATCATTTTTTTTTTTCGCTTTCCAAATGATTTAACTGCCTTGAATTCCGTGACCTTGAATGACTGAACAGATGTTGTCCCATACAATTAATAATCTGTCTTGAGTGAATAATGTCGGGTATGATTCTGTGTGCTCGTCCAGTTTTCCCTTTAAAGGATGCTCGTCTGTGTTGCCATGGAGTTCTTGTTTAGGGGTTGAAAAGTGAGTGAGGAGCCGAGGAAGAGTGGAAACATAATGTGTCTGATAAAATATTAAGACATATCTCTCTTATGCAGTAAGACCACAGCTGAACCACGAAATCCAAGCCTCCATGGGCAGCGTTCAGAAAATCTCAAGACAAGGTGGAAGGTAAGGTTATAGCTGCATATGCTTGTGCTGGGAAACGTAAACACTGCATATTGTATGATGAACGCACAGGGGTCAAAGTCAATTAATTGGTATTGGGGTGTGTCATGAACTCAATACCAATGGCTGCACACGCTCCCATTACGCTGCATTTAAAGCCTCTTCCCACTCGTCTGCATTAAACAAAGCAAACGCGCCAGTCAAACGTCACACACGTGGAATTACGCTTCGTGCCGAAGCTCAACAGCCTCGTCCATTCACTTTGGCGCGTTCCCTGAATTGAAGTCGGCGCTTGAAGGGCAGATTCCAGATGCCATTAGGCAAAATGGATCTGGAAACATAATGTGTTGCAGGAAGGCGTAATCTCCCTCCGTGCCACCGAGGGTCAGCTCCTCCTTTACTGCCAACACAAAGTTATACCTTTAAAAGCGTCCTTCACGCTCCTATTTGATGTCAACGCGAGAGGATGGTTCAGTGTCACTGCACTTGGCTTTTCGTGCCAAGGAGGAAAAAAAAAAGCAATGCAAAGGAGACCTTTTCCTCCGCACCAGTCAGTTTACTTGTGACTTCTTGTTCTGGCACGTGATTGGGTTCTGAACCCCCTCTGCTCTTACATGGGGCGATACGTGGCTGCCCGGCCGCTGTAGGGACAGTAAGTGAAGTCACGCCAAATCACTGGCCTACATTTTTTTTTTTTAGCACGAGAGGGAGCGGGATGAAGTCCAGAGTGTGGCGCTCTTGGTCCTGTGTCCATCGGCTGCCTCGAGCTCACTGCACGCACACACACACACACACACACACACACACACACACACACACACACACACACACACACACACACACACACACTGAGCATCTAACAGCCTGGCCTGTCATCTACTGGCCAGCTTATGAAATGCACCTCTCTTAGTGGCCACGTTGTCTCAACCAAACCGCTCCTTCTGGAAAATAACCATTCAGCTTGAATAATCAAACGAGAAATACTTGTTGTAATTCAAAAAAAGTTCTGTCCAGACAAGTGGAACCGAAAAGGAAGCCGCCTCTCGAGTGTGTGCTCGCGCTTTGTCTGATTCACGCCTTGGTTCTGGCCCGCTGACGGGGAAACACTGGTCAGAGTGGGCGGATGAATTGCTCCGCGTGGAGGCATTGCACCGAAACCTGCTGGAGTTTTCGAGTGGGCAGCTCCACGCCCAGCAGCCCTCACTTCACCATGAGGCAGCTTGGGTTGGCCGGAGGGCGGACGCGTCACCGGCCCTCCGCTCGCGTGTGCTGCCGAGTGCATGCAGAAGTAGAGCACATTATAATCTACGTGTACGGCCATGTATGTGTGGAGCTTTCAGTCCAGCACAAACGAAAAATACGCTGTTAGATGTGGGGGAACTTATAATAATGAAAAACGACCCCGTGACCTTTCCTTCACTTCCTGTATTTGCCAAACCGTGTAAAGTGGCACGGGGGGAATAACAGCATCATTACATGACAGAATGAATGGCCATTATACCCAAATGTGTTCATTTCCTATGCTAGCATGCTGACATTAGCATTTAGCTCAAGGCACCACAATTCCTACAAAGATCATCCTCTGTGTTTAACTTACACGCTCATGTTCTCCTTTTTTATTATTACCAATTACCTTCTATTAATGAGCCACTGATTGTTAAATGTATAATTAGTGTTTCCAATTTATAACGATCTAATTATTTTTCATGTACTTCATGAAAAGAACAATGTTTCCTCGTCCTCCTATCACGTATGTGCTGGCAACGCTTCTTGGTCTCGCATGCTGATCAGTCGCTCATGAGTCATGCTGTTGGTTTCATTTATTTGAAGACTGCCCCTTGTTGTTCGCCGCACACTTCTGCCCACAGCTGCCAACACATGTTGTTATGTTCAGGAAAAGTCCTAAGTCGCCTCACTTCCGAAGAGATCACGTAAGCGTCTCCTGGGTAATGAGCTGTACACGCTTCCCACATCACCCCCCCCCACGTCCCTCTTCCTTCCAGTCATCCCCAATCAACATTTTTCACATTCTTAATCACTTGTGTCAGCTTCTGCTAATTATAGACAATTCATCATGTGTGATTCACGGTCCCTCTCCGTCGGCGTGGCGTCGTGTGCTGGGTGAGCAAAGACGACAAAAGGTGAAACTGCCTTTATTAAGTATGCAGCACCAGGGAGTCAACTCCCCAGTGATAAGCAGCATGTTGCACAGCTTTGGCTCACACTTTGCTTGAGGCGCGTGATAAAGGCCAGGTGCAGATTAAATTACATTAATTTCTTCGCCAGAAGCCCTGACCCACAATGACTTACAAGACGAGAAGGATGGAACGATGGGTTGCGGGGGTGGGGGGTTCTACTACAGCAAACGCCCAGAAAAATGAATTAACCATCAATGCCACAAACCTGCCGCCTGAAGAACAACAACCTCACATGTACAGAAGCCTGCGTCCATTATGCCTCAACAGTCAAGGACAAATGACCCCTTTGGCGGCTTTTATCGTTCCTCATTTTCCGCCCAAAATTCAAAACGGTTCAGTCATCGGTTTTTGAAAAACAACAGCGTACACACACCCAGTCTGGCAAACATAGATGTGCAAACACTGCGTTATCAACGTGCACAGTATCAGCCGCTCCATTAGCAGACGTACTGAAACCTTGCCTGTGATACGCTTTTATACACTTGCAGGAGAAAGTGGCTGGAAGCTGTGGAAAGTTCACTCAATAGGAAGCTGGTTTTGTGACCATGTGCTCTTCACTGCGCTTGTTGGTGCTTCTAAGCATTATAGGTAACTATGATGAACTCTTTTGATCCTTTTATTAATTGTGTCTAGAATTAAATGGCACCTTCTTTTCAGTAAGGCTGATTGTGGATCAAACTCAAACCTGGGTGAAATGCTGCTGTGTTGCAGGATGTGCGGAGCTAATCTCGGTCAGCACCACTCAGACGTACATCAACGTCACGCTGGGTGGAAGCGTCCTGCTCCCGTGCACGTTCGCGACGAACCAACCGACCACCAGCCTCATAGTCCAGTGGGATTTTATCTCTGCTTCCATGGCTCTACAACAGGTACGACGTGGACAAACTGGATTACAACACAATCCTTCAGCTGCAGACAACAAAGAGCTCTGAGACGTCACTTACACAGATTAAATTAAAACTTTTGCAATATGAATGAATGACTTTTGATTAAATATTACATATTATTACATCTACAGTGAGACTGTACTTGATCAGTGACCTCACCACAACTGCAACAGTGTTACTGTTTATTGGTTTTATTCTGTAGGTTTATTATTACCAATCAGGACAAGTCGTCATTCCCAAATCCTATGAGGGAAGGCTGCAGGTTCCTTCCTCTCCCAGCACCACGAGCAACGCCTCCATAATCATAAGCAACATGCAGCCATCAGACAGCGGAGTCTACACCTGTGAGGTGCACAACTTCCCCGATGTGAGCGGGAAGTCCCAAGTCAACATGGTTGTTAACGTCCTTGGTGAGTTTATGCAGTACATTGAATACAATGATACAGTAAATACCCCAAAAATATTACGCAAAAGATTGAAGTAAAAGTTATTTAGTCATAATCTCACCTCCACAAACACAAAGACACAGTCACAGGCGTGTGGTTTTCCTCGTACTTGACCACACCTGTGCAGTATCAGTGTAATATTTGCTGTGTGACAGCATGCATAGTGGAATAGTGGTGGCTGCCATTTTGTCTTCTGGTGCTCTGATCCTCTGCTTTCAACATACCATGTTCCATGTGAAACCAGGGTTGTGTTGTTCTTGTCTGTGTCAGCGCCTCTTCCTCTTTTTAGTCCTGGTCTAAATTACCGTGCTGTCTGTTCAGTTCAAATGTTATTTGATTTCACTGTAATATTTCAGTGCTTTCTAGACATCAGTGAATCTATACAGTATTAGTCCCATAAAAAAAGACAATTAACACCGTAAGTGCTGTGATTAGAGCATTACATTCAGTTTGAATCCTCTCATTCACAGAGTTACCAGGACAACCTTGCAGGCCTCAGTATCCTCAGTAGTTTCCATGGTTACTACATCCGTCTCCTTATTGTCAGTGTTTAGCACTGGGACTGCTACCTTGAATTGCATACACAACATAGTGTACAGTATTTCATCCACTGCGTGCTAACAGGCACATTTTCATTTCATAACCTTGGTCTTTATGACTGCGTTGATTTCACGGCTTCTTCAAACTGAATGTGATGCAAGAGCTGTGTGAATAAATGAGGCTTTTGTCACGCTGATTATCATTCAGTCAGACATGATTTACATCATCACTGTCACACAGGACACAGTAATGTTTTACCAAGGCTGACAGTGTGTCATAAATTGCTATGCATGTATTATTTCTTCCAGTCTAGTGTAGCATGGTGTAGCAGTAATGCTAGTAGCAGTTTACAGTTTTCATGGGTAGAGTTTTTCTGGTTGTTTCAACAGATCTGTCTTTTCACTATTCAGAAACATTCCCTGCCACATGATGAAGGATCATATCACGCACACTTCCCTGTTATTTACCCAAATAGAGTCAAATGATTCTTCTGCACAACAAAATGGAGGAAATAGATTTCAACAGTCTCAAAAAAGTCAGTTCAGGTTACTAAATTGCTCAAACAAAACTAATGCTCCAAATAAGATGTAATAAAACTTCACCACAATCTTATGCAATACTGTACTGTAGTGTGCGTAAGAAGTTAAAGCTACAGTGGCTTCATCTCAGCTACTTCATCTGTAACTAACATTTGTGATTTCAAGGAAAGCTCAAGGTCACCTAATAACAATAACTGAACATTCCTGCCATTCTTGTGCCAGAGAAACCTTCTACTCCATACTGTGCTGTGCACGGTGACGTGGAAACCGGTCACCTGGTCACTCTTACCTGCCACAGTGAGCGTGGGAGCCCGGCGCCCAAATACACCTGGGTCAAACTGGATCAGGCCAGGACCAGGAGGCCTGTGCTGGGGAGAAGTGAGTAGAGCCAGTGTGTCTGAACGCGACCTTTACTCATCCATTCTTTAAAAACACCTGTGCGTTGCTCCCCCAGCATCGATGGCTGGAGTGCTGCAGATCAGAAACATATCCCAGTTTGAGTTTGGGGAGTATCAGTGCAACGCTACAAACGCAGTGGGATTTTCCACCTGCACTATTGAGCTGGCTCATGGTATGTTCACCTTAATGTACGTTTTGTTGGAACGTATAAAAGCAAAAAAAAAGGCTTTTATCATAAAAATAAACCATTACAGAAGCAGGAGACGGCGTGATCGCAGGCGCAGTAATCGGCGCGTTGCTCGGATGTGTCCTGATCGTCCTGCTGGTGTGGTTCATCGCTCATTCTGTGAAGAAGCACAAATACAAAGCAGTGAAGGCATCAGAGGCCAATGAGATGACGTGAGGCTTCGGCGCTCTTGATGTTGCATTTGATCTTTTGATGTGCAATTGAAGTGTGCGACATCAGAACTCTCTCTGTCCACTAGGAGGCACTCTCCTCAGCCTCAGGAAGCTGCAGAGGGTGTTCCCATGGCAACCACAGCCCACAACCTGCATGCAGAGGAAGATGAGCCACAAGCTTAAGAATAAAAGTGGAGCATCGTCATTAATATAAACTTAAACAGCTTTTGGAGGTGCCTTTAAAACAGTATATGTTCAGATTGAATCATTTTGCCTTTTCTAATGTTTGTTGAATTATTAACATGATTTCAGGCCTTCTTAGCTTTATTCAAACTTCATTCTTTTTTTTTTTTGTTTGCCTTTGTCTACTTAGATACATCAGTCACGAGTGCTCTTAAACTTCTTAACAATTCTTTAATCGTTTTTAAAAAGACAGTAAGATCACCGATTTGTTTTCTTATTAATCACCACATAAATATTTTGCAAATATAATGTGTGCAAAGTCGGCATAATGTAAATGGTCGCAGTCATAAAGTGATTTTAAAAAATAGTATGGACAACAATCTTATTGCAGGTTTTTATATTTTAAGATTCCATTTGCTTAGTCAGCTAAATATTAAAACTGAAAATCAAAATTTAAAAAGAATAATCTATTTTGTAGCTTTAGATTTTTTTTATATTACATATTAATTTGAATAATGTGCAGATTTTTTTATTTGAATCTTTGTTCATGCTACTTTGTCAATTGACATTTAATAAATTAATTGTTTTTTTTTTTGAGTGACTGCCTCACCAAATTTAAACTGATGCCCAATAGTGTAATATGGTCAGATTAGTGCCCATAGAGCTCTGAGGGTTTTTAATGTAGTAATAAATCATATTAGAGAAATTCAACTACTTTCTTGAGCACTGAGAGGTCTGGTGTCATCATATTTTTAGAGCAGGCTATTGTCCATCATTTAAAACCTACATGAAGGGGTGTCTGTCCTGAACTGGGGCTGCTGTCCTTTAGTCCCCTTCCCTTATCCTCACTTTGACTTTGAAGCTAATTAGCAAAGTTGCTGCATCATAACACATTAAGATAAGATACCTGCTAACCAGGATAAGCATCAGACAGCACATATGGGCTCAACAGTAGGAAACATTTGTGGATTTATAGCTTTATTAGTTTCAAGTATGATTCAGGAGACATTCATACTCTTTAAAACAAGTGTATGCAACCTTCAAAAAGAAAAACAGCCATTTACAGAGTAATCAACGAAGATGATTAAATACAGTATAAAAATAAATCTAAAACTGTGTCAAATAAGCACAAATGTCATAAACCCGCTCCACATGTTACCAGTGAGGCCCACAGCATCAGCATCAGGCCTGTAGACCAAAGCAACGAGCGGTGCTGAGGACGTCGTCTCTGGTTAGATAACAGCCACACAGCTGCCTGGTGCCGGTGAATGCCTCCCTGCCGTGCATGACGCGCCAGTTATCTATAAAAACCACCTTATCGTGGACAGGGAGAGCAGAAGCCTTAGAGCCCACGGAATCGGGATCACACCTTTCTGTTGACTTTGCATTGTGTGAGCACTTTACCTTCCCTGGAGTCAGTTTGACCCACAGCTCGTTCTCTGGCCTCCGTAGCTCAGTGGTCAGCTGTCGATGTGCCACATACCAGCGCTGAACAACATCATGAGGGATTGTGTTTATCACCGATCGGTCATAGTTGTTATATCTGTTACGGAACAAACACACAAATCTTTATGGTATTTGTTGATTTGAAGTAAGACAGAGCAAACACTGGATATTTTATAATTACATGTTTCACATCATGTTTAACTCATCACACACCGAATGAGGTAAAGTTCATTATTCCAAGGGTAGACGTTGAGCACGGGGCCAACGCCTCTCATGTGGTTTTGGTGTCTGTCGCTGCTTTCAATGTACTCGTGACCGATGTGCACAGTGGAGAGCAGCTCAAAGTTTTCCGGTGACCGCTGGCGCAGCTTCTCTGCAGCGTAGAACCCGTCCACCAGCAACGTCCGGCCCCCGGTTCCTTCGTGCTTCAGACAATGAAAAACCTGGATTCTGCCAAAACAGCACAACTGAATTAAAATGTCTGCTCGGATCTGGTGTATTGCTTCATTAAGGACTGGTTCCTGCACTTACCCACATGGTTCCTGAAAGTATGAGGTGTCAGTGTGACGGTCCAGGGCCAGCTGAGTGTAGGCTGTGTCTCCTCTGGAAAGATCGGATGTGAAGCTCCACATTCCTCCATATGTGGTCTCCCTTGGTGAATCGAGTGAATCAGAAATATATCACATGGTCAAGGCTGACCCCTTAAGAATGGTAATACAGGATATCTGCATGTGAATATGATATCATGAGATGATATTTCACTGTATTATGAGACAGAGGACTCAGAATTACCTCATCAGGCTGACTCTCTGGGTAACTTCCTTTGTGGCCTCAACAGTAGCTGGCACACCATCTACAAAAGCCACGCCGTACAGGAGGTAGCTCCGCAGAAACTTCTTTAGCTCATGGTCACAGGTCAGAAATGTGTCCCACTTGGCTGACTCTATGTTTGCCTTTTCATAGATGTCGAGGTTCCAGAAGACCCGTGGTTGTACGATGCTCCTCTTCTGTCCTTCGTAGCTGTTCCTTGCAAGCCAGCTAAGGTCGTACTTTGAAACATGGCCGTCAGGCCCTAGGGTACAGCCATAAAAGATATATAATTAACATCAAGGGTATGTTACAGTGAGCTCCTAGTCAGTATATGTCCAAGGTTTAATCACTTCCAGATTACCCACAAACAAGTGAAGCTGGTACAGTAATGGGCAGGATCTAACTTCCAGCATGTTGCACTACTACAAATGTTTAAAGTTAGTCCTATGAATCATTAGCATCACATTGTGATTAAATTAGGAAGGAATTCAATTAGGAAGGAATTAAATGAGCTATTTAATCTCAGTCTGTCTTTATGTGAAGGTTGTCAGCATTGTTGGTAATAAATGGATAACTGCAGGTGAGGAGCTCTGATGCTCCACCTCCACCTGAGCACCGTCACACCAGGTGGAGGACGCTGGAGTGGGCTTTTTGATGCTGTGAGATTGTCTATTGTTCTCACTCAAGCAGTCAAATCCCCCACAGCCTCCACAGACAGACAGAATGAAGCAGGAAGCTGTTGTGCTCCGATACCACAAAAAGGAAGATCAACTTCCACTGTGTCCAACTGCTGCCAGCTTGGACACACATGCAAAGCAGCAGCATTATTGTCACTGTTGTCTCGCCCAGTTCACTAGTTGCTGAATGTCCAGGTTACTAGCGCTCGTAGGACAGCACATCTTTTGGCCTAGGGCCAGTCGTCATTAACCGACAACACAGTGAGCGCTTAGACTGTAAACCATGATCCTGGCCGGGGTGAAAGTCCACTGCAGCTCTGTCCGTCACATCAGTGAATGTTAAATAGTAGAGCCCAAAGGAACTACAACTTGTTATGTTGAAGCGTTTTCCAATAGGACATGCCATTAATTAATTTTCTGATTGTGAAAACATCTGCCTGACAAAAGACCTTTAAATATACAGGAAGTATATAAATATCACTGACAAGTTGTGGTGTCAAGTTGTGTGTGAGTTTAAAACTGCTATGCCTGCAGACAAATCTTATAGTCTTATAACCTGCTAATGCTCATCAGTTGGCATAAATATAAGAGCATCATGATATCATTTTTGTAGTGTATTTTCCAGTTACTTCAAATCTTATCCTGCAGCCATTTTGTAAAATAACCTTGTGGTTAAGTCATGCTGCACGATTCACACTCATATTGGTTTATTTGTCATGTGCAGGTTAACGCTCAGTCAACAATGACATGGCGGAACCGGTAAAAAACAGTGAATACAATTGCTAAAAACTAAGTTACTGCAAGTCGATGACGCTCCAATGCTGTAATAAATAGGTCATTTGCGTAAAAGCTTTAGGTTTTACTCACACGTGAGCACCAGCTGACCGTCCTCCACTGCCGTGCTTTGGGGACGGATGCTGAGGTCTATGCTCCCAGTGTCCACGTTCCTCTGGTTGGTGGCGGAGTTGAAGGAGGACGCGGAGCGGCAGTGGTCCCGCAGCCACACGTAGTTAAAGCGCAGCGGGGTCCCCTCATAGTTGAGCACTGGTGGTTCCAACGGAGCCGTTAACGGTGGGTTGTATCCCGTGGGGGATTCCACGCGTGTCGTTACACTCACCCAGACAGTCGTCTTGTAGGCGAAGCGCTGCTGAAGTCGTCGCACATCGGATCTGCGCTGCGCATGTTGGTGTTTTTCGGAGTCCAAAGAGCCGCAGTCGAGTCTGGCGCAACACCGGGCGCAGGTTTCTGTTCAACGCGCCAAGCATCGCGGCAGTAAACGCACCTTTATATCAAAAAATGAGAATAAACTGCCTCCTACAGCTTCGTAGTGACGCCGGGAGATCAGCGAGCAGCAGCACGCGAAGGAACACAAGCCGTCAAATGTCATAAAAAGTCTCGGCAATGTCCTGCGGTTTGAGCCCGAGATTAATTATTAAACGCTGCATAGTTTCTTTCATGTTTTAAGTTTTATGTTGTAAAACTTAAATCGACGCAGGGGCAGTTCGGCGCATGCGTAGTCGACACAGTTCTCTCAGTACCCGGATTTCCGGGACACCGCACGGACGATTATTATTATATTAAAATGTATTTTACGGTGAAGTAATCATCTATTGTATAATATCCTATGAATTTCAATGTAATGATGTAATGCGCACCTACTGTTGTTTTCTGAGGATTACTACAATTGATTTTTTTACGGCTGACATTTTCACTTGTCAGCTGCACAGCTGTTGCTGCAAAACCACTGTTTGTTAAGCACTGAACAGATGAATGCTACAAGACCATGTGCAACAAGCCGGATGCAGTTTGCTGTGAAACATAACAGGGCTCAGGTGGCCTTGCTTTGCTTTGTCTGTCTGAGTTCCGTGAGCATATTTTAGACACATTATAAATTAGAAAAAATTATTTATGAGAGTAAGCCACAGACTTCTCTCTCAAGCACAGGTCATGGCTCTTCCAACAGCATAATAATCATGAACATTCTGTACATCAAAACAATGGTGTTTTGAACAAGCTGAAAGTCACGGTCATCTACAGAAATTAGTCAGAAGAGCTTAAAAGTTTAATTTTAAAATGTGGCTGAATGAAAATGATTTGTTTGTACACTGTAAAAACTATCCATATAGTTTTGAAGGTTCAAATGTATTTGTTTTTTATGATTTTCTCTCTATAAACATCTAACCAGTGTTGACTTTTTTGATAATAAACCATAATAAAGTAGTAAAACCCTATTCCACATTTCTATGGTGATGTTGAAACTTTAGAAAGTTACTGACTTTATAGAAACTCCATCCTAGTATTAATAATGATTGTTATGTTTATTGGCATGTCATTTTGACCAAATACCGGAGTCAAGGAAATGGAAGATTTAGAATAAAATGAATATAAATCCTTAATGGTAAACACCATATTATTGTGAAACCTCTTACCACGTATTCAAATCCAATAAATGGTGTGTAAAGGCAAAATAGATAGATATATAAAGGTGTCTATATACTGTATTAATACGTCCAGCTACATTTTACTACTATTAAGATGTCAATAGTACTAAGACAATCATGCAGCTGGATGCGCTGTTTACCATCGACATCTTGTTCTGCTGGAGTAACCGTCTGGAGGATTCCGTTATTTCGCTTCCTCGTTGCTCCGCTGAGTACGCTGCGGTAATGCTGCGTTCACTAACTCTGTAATTTGGAGCTTTACGCTTAATATTAGTGTCTTTTAATTTGACATAATTATTTAAGTAAATTGTGGAACATGGAAACATGGAAAATTAAGTGGCAATTCGAGATTACATAAGGATTTCTCTTTATTTCCATTCGTTAAATTAATACAAACTAGGCAAAATAAAATGTGGGCTAGCTTGAGCAATACAATAAAAATAAAAAAAACTGAGGAGTAGAAATAAAAATAAGAAACTATATAGTGCATATTAACAGTGTTGCAGTCGAACGGGAAACAGAATCATACTATATTTGAATTAGTCTGCAGTCTGCGTTAGCGCGCTGCATTACTAGAGTGCTGGGATGTTGGAGCTTGCGGGGGGCACGTGAACGCAGCACGAGCCAGCCCCCTCTGAGCAGCAGTCAGCTGGGTGTTTACTTGCTTTGTCAGCGGTGTCCCCGCGGCAGATATCTCGTGAATCTCACCTGCTGCTGATCAAAGCCGTGGACTTTTATCTCCAGTGTGACTTATCGCATCATCGGGGCTCATTATCAGCAGTTTCCTCTGCCTGCCTCTTTCGGACCTTGAACCGGGGGTTCATAGTTTAGTTTTTTTTTTCTTCAAGCTAACGATGACGTTAAAATCCAATAAAAACGAACCTGCCGTCATACTGGAGCCTGTGAACAGCGTGAGGACAGCCCTCTCCGATCTGTACCTGGAGCAGCTCCTGCAACACAAACCCCAGTCCGACAAGGTACAGTACCATATCCTGTTTACGCTAATCTCTCCGGTTTGTTCATATTCTGGTGACATGTTTGCTTCCGGGAAGCTTATATCGGGGCGCGCGAGCGCTGTCGACCTCCAAATATAGACGCGGCTCTGTTTACATCAACAACATGCAGCAACGGGACGGGTTGATCCCCGAGACAAAGAGGCGTCGCTGGAAGATCTCCGTTTCGTGGACGGTGCTGGAACATGTGCACTGCTTATTCGCTCACTCAGCCAGTTGGATCCAGTAGACGCTGCACTGGCAATTTCACTTCTGCAAAGATTTCCCCAAAGTACGCGTAGAATCACATGACAGCCTGGAGAAAGGGGCTCGATCACGTGTCAGATCGTCTCTGACAGATAAATACAGTGTGTTAGTACAGTACGTGCTGTATTATTATTGCATATTATTGCAGCTGAGAAGGAGTTAGTGTCAACGTTGAGGCCCTGCAGACTTTTTTACTTTCCACCGT